>NC_089978.1:36629681-36938847 GCF_036417845.1 Apteryx mantelli
TGTAGGTTCTCCTGTACTGTCCTGTCCTTGCTCTTTCAGTCTCCTTTATATTATTTTCTTGTTATTGTGTCCTTTAGGGAACTGGCGTTTTGAGCTGTTCAGTCCCTGAATGGGTTCAACCCTTCGCTTCCGCAGAGGCCGCTGAGAAGGGTGTCACTTGTGAAGGGAGTTTTGTGATGAGACAACTTGCTAATAAGGCCCATACTCAGACAACCGTCTTATTTCATGTAGACCTCTGAGCAGCTATCAGAAGCTAATTGTGATGCTTATTAAAGACAGCTTAGCAGGGATGTGAAAATGGCAGGCAGAGCTTTGCTATTATCTCCACGAGCTCTCAGACCTCTTACTCAGCAGCTCTGCTCGCCAGGTCTATTCAGGGACAGAGATGTTGCTTTTCTAAAAGGAAAAAAAAAAAAGGAAAAGAAAAAATACCAAACTAAAATCACTTGGCAGTTCCATAGGACCAGTCCAGCCTGGGAAGGCTGATGGGGGCTCTTTATATTGCATTTGCATCAAGTGCCAGTTTTTTGATGGAAATCTGTTTGCAGGAGCGCTAAAGGGATTGTGTCTCTTTCACAGTCTGCAGGTAAGCACGACACAGGTGTTTCTGAGGGAAACTGAGATGCACAGATGTGCCTGAAATCCTTTATTAGTGCTGATAAAAAGGAAAACAGAGCCCCCAAAGTGTACAACTTGACTTAAATATCCTAGTTTAAGCTTTCAGTGTCATCATTTGCAATATCTCCTTCCCACCTCCTCCCACCTCCTTCCATTTTTCCCGTGAAAACTAAGCAAATATAGTATGGAAATCAGGGACACAACAAACGTCAAATTCAACATGGCATATCCTTAAATTCCCTGTCAGAGTAGAAATAGTTTGAGGCTTCACATCCTGTTTTTCCTCATGCAAACTGCCACTGCAGACAAGCGCTTTGCCTGTGGTAAATGCTCTTGTTCAGAGCAGATGTTTCCCTCAATTAGCATTTTTTTCCAACTATTTAGCAAGTACATTCTATTAAAATATTTTAATTTATGCAGAAATTATGTTATTAAATTTACAAATTCTTTTTTAAGACATATCCTGTAGTTTCATGCTAATAATTTTCTGCCAGTAATGGTTATCATGGGCCAGAAAGTATTCCTCTAATAAGAAATCTTTACATTATTTCTTTCAACTGTGAGGCATTTGCTTCTTTCATGTATTTCTCGTAGTGTGATGATTGCATTTTTGATTTCCTCCACATTAAGATATTTAGCATTTAAGACACTTGTCAGATTTTTGAAAATAAGGTGTTATAGATTCTGGTTTTGAAAGTTTTGCACACATGTAACAACTCTTTTGTTCTTTCTTATTCTGCTATATGAGCTTTCCTATTTCCAAAACTGGATTGTTAAGGACAGACAAGATAGTCTTTCTCTGTCTCTCTCCATCTTTTCAGACCATTTTCACACACCCCACAGATGCAATTCTGCCTCAGTGTTGTGTTACTTTTCCGCTCAATATTGACTTAAATGGACAGTGTAGCTCAAAAAATGCATATATAGGTCAATGTTATTTCTGACAACATTTTCATCAATCAATTAAAATTAGCTATCGCAAAGGCTAATATATTTTTCTCATGGGAGGCTGAGTAGCTCAGGCAGTTGGTAATGAAACACAGAGTTTTTTACAGCTAGACTATCAGCAGGAATACAGCTCAGGTTAGTAGTGACCGACAGTTGCTACCATCTACTGGCTGTTTGTAATCCTGTGTGAAACAACTGGGCATTTTGATTCCTTTTCTCCTAGTGTCGGACCACATTGCAGAAAGATGTTTTTTGTCTTGTTGGCAATCTCACCAAAGGTGGCTGACAAGAGGGGTATGGTTTTCACGTTGTTTTGGCAGGTCTTTGGCTTCTACATAATTTAAGTGTTTTTCTCCTGCTATCTAATGTGATGCTGGATATTTACTCTAGACAATGACTGCTGTGTTTAGGAGTGTGCCAGCTAAACACTGACCTTGTCTGCCATAAATATTAACATTTAATATCCTAGCAATTAACCTGTGATATCTGCATATTTGTAATGGCCTTTCTCAGTGCAGGCAAACCCATAGGTCTTTATTGGGCAAAAAAATTACTTTTTACCCAGGTTAGATTTCAAAGCCACTGAGTTAGCTGTGAAGGTCCTAAAATGCCTTGGCAGATGTAACAGAGTAACAAGGGCTACTGCCATGACACTGCCTGTGTTTCAGGTTTTTCAGAAAATTCAATGCAATTTAATTGATTTTTTTGGTTCATTTGTAGTAAGACACAGAGTAGCTACGTTTTAAAGAAAATTGGTCTTATCTGGATATATGTATAGTTATTTTTGTTACATCTATGATTTTGGAGGTATACATTGGTGATTAATAATAACAACAGCAACAGTTTATTGCATTAACTCCAACTCTACCTTTGCTATCTTATCTCTCTTAATGCCAGTGGAAGTGGAGAGGACAAAAGAATTTGTCATTTCCTTCCACATCTCCTAGGCATAGCCTCTCTGGTCCTCAAAGTGGAAGGGGTTTGACTAGTTGCCCAGTCCTTGTCAGCAACTGTTGAAAAAGTTTTCTAAAGTAGACTAGGAAGTGACAGCATGCTGACAGTATATTTGCAGAATGTAATAGATTATAGATCTGCACATCACTGAAAGGGGCAGCAATGAGAGAATGGCTGTAGGGTTTGCAGAAGCCAAAATTCCACGTAGCAGCAAAACATTTAACTTTCTTATGAGGTGTGAACTTTTCTCCAGCAGAACAAAAAGTAACCACAGACGACTTGTAAATTTAGGTCACAAACAAGAATAATGTGAAACTTTTAAATAACCAGAACACTATTGCTGATTTGACATTATGAATGGTGATATGTATGTACCCTGTGTCTACCTGACCATGGGCACTTATATTAATAATGTAAGAACTCTAGTCAAGCTATAGTGCTGTCCTGTCAAAGATACTGATTATATTCACTCTTATACTGTAAGAAGCAATCATTTCTGTACAAAAGCTATTAGATGGAATTCTCTGGCTTTTGCTGTGCAAGAAGTCAGACTAAATACCTGACGTATTTTTCTTTGACCTGAATCTCCATGAAGTCTATGGAAACCAAGAAGATCTAACACCCTGCCTGATTAGGCTGTTCCAACTCCCAAAGCTTGAATACCTACATGTCACAGTGGGAATTGTTACAGAGTTGACTTATCACCCATGTAGTGACTTCCAATTTACACAGCTCAGTAGTAAAGTAAGGGTAAGAAGGGAAAGGGTGTCGATCTAATACTTGGGTCACAAACTGAAAAATTTGTAACCAATTCAGGATGAAAAATCATAGTGAACCAGTGATTCTTACTGAACATTAGGATGACTTGCCTTATTAGTTACTCTTGGTTAGGTGGTCAGCTGCAGTGTGCAATCACTAGAAGGATCTTCATTAGTAGTTCTGTACAGAGCTATTTAAGCAACCGGGATTTCAACGACTGTGTCCATACCACTCTGAAAGAGATGATGCTGGACTGGTCATAGCATATCATCCTCTTTTTCCCATTTCTTTCCCATTATGAGGATACCTTCTAGCCTAGCTGTCCAAGTGTGTCTAGCAGTGTAGTAACCCAGAATTTCCCAAGCCCTTCTGAACTAAGGCATGCAGACTTGCTCCTGGATGGTAAATGGATTTTCTCTTGAGTGTGTTTGGACTGTATCTATGTGATCAGTAAGATTGGTTTCAGCTCCAAATAAAGACACCTAAATTTAGGCATCTAAACGAAGTTATCTGCTCTAATCTTATTATAGTCATATTGTAGATGTCTATCTCAGCATTATCTGAGTCACTTTCTAGGCATCACTGAATGTACTGGCTGGGAACTCAATTCAGACACCCACACATTTGCTCAGTTATGTTTTAGATTCCCTTAAATATCCTCCCTGACTTCCACTTGCCAGAATGGAAAGATATTGGTCTATTGTAGGTCCTCTGTCATATCTGTCATAGCTGTGTGGGTCTCTTGGATACTGCAGGGCATCTTAAATATAACTCCGTGTATATATGTGTGTAACTGAATTGAGCAGAGACCTCCACTGACTATAATGAAAGCTTAGGCTTAGATGTCATGGCAAACACCTGAGGTAGGACTCAGTTACCTAAAAATGAGGGTCTAGTGCCATTTGAGATGCCATAGGAAAACTGACTGTCCTGGATACTGTAGGCTGCCTTAAATCGCACTGTGTGTTTTTGTTCAGTGAGCTGAATCCATAGATTTAGGTGTCTTAGTCTCAAACTGAATTTTATCTCAAGGGAGTGATACAGGTGCCTAAACACAGGTTTCCTTCCATGTTAGATACCCTAGGGTACCCCGCATCTGCATAGGGATAATGGATATGATACAGGATTTGTAGGTGACCTAACTGCTTCTCAAGTAGCAGCTGGAGCGATACCCTCAGTGTCTCAAATGACACTGCAAACCTATGTTTATGTGACTGAACTGAACCTTTACTAACCAGAAACAGGGCCTCCAAAAGCAGAAGGTAATAGCATCTTCATCATCACCAGCTATTACTCACTGTTCCATCTACATTTATTCCGTCTTCCCCCATGCTTCAGTAAGCTTGTTCTCTTCCCGTCCTTACTTCATCAGGTGCTGGAAAAAGGAAGAGACTTCACTCTCCAGGAGGAGAATTAGGTTCGCACCACACTGCTGCGATGTCGTTGGGATTGCTTCCAAGCATGTCAGTTTAGATGCACCTACTGCCCTTGTCCCAGGCACAGCCAGGGTGGTCAGAGTGTGAAGAAAATCTGCCAGGCCTTCACTGATGACTATGTAGGTAGGGATGTGTGTGTGCACGTGTGTGTAGAGGTGTTTTACCTGGATCACCTGGTTCATTTTGCAGAGGGTATTCTGCTGCTTAAATTGGGAGACTGAATGTGTTTCATTCCTTCAGAGACTAAGTGGGGTCACTAGGCTAGGCAGTGAAACATTATGGATGCCAGCATTGCTAAGGCGTGTGCTGCTTTGGTTTTTATTTCTTTGACAAAATTTCAATTTTCCTGAGCCTGGCTGACTGAGTTGAGCCCAAACCAGGTAAGACAGAAATGGTTACAGAAGTGTCAGGAGAGCTAGATAAGGACAGTGCCTAGATCATCTGTTGGAGGCATTTTCTTCCTATTTACTATATGGTCATCAGTTAAAAGCCATACTTGATCTGTCACTCTGTGTCCGTTTCCAGACAAAATTGGTAGTTCATCATGTCTTTTGAAATCTATTTGGACAGAGGACTGAAGCATTTTTCCTTTGACAGGGGGCTTGTCACACTTACTCGTGTCTTTGCTGCTTCCAAGAAAGATTTCTGCAACATGTTCTGCTTTAAAGGAATTTATAAATGTCTGCTAGAAAAGAAAGTTGGCAGGTCGCCCGCTTTTTGGGGTGGTCACTAAATAATGTACCAACATTGCTCACTATGTGTTTCACTCTTGCCTTCCAGTTTGCTGCCAGGTGTAACTCAGAGAGTTAGTTATGACCCTGCAAGCCCCAAGTATGCAGCAACTTGGGAAAGAAGTCTTTTTCTTGTGAAAACCATACCATCCTGATGAAAATAAAAATTGCAAATGAGAACAGATCTATTTGTGGGGAGGAAAAGTTTTCAGGTTTATTTTCCTGATGAAAACCCCATCCTCTGTGTATGTGTGTGTTGAGAAATGGATATTTTTCCACAGAAATGTTCGTAGTGTTTGTGACAATGAGGTCATCCTGCCTACATGCAAATGCAGGGCCAGCTTGATATTGGGAATTTGCTATGCATATTAGTATTGAACTACAAAATACATTTTGATGGTATGGTTTTGTTCACTTCTCTGCTGTCCTTTACTCCCATTATTAGACTTAAATCCGCAGATGGTAATAGGAAAAATTCTTGCACCTAGTGTTGGAATAGCAATGGAGCTATATCAAACTTGGATGACTGCCAGTAAAAGCAGAACATCTCTGGACAAGAAAGAAAAAAATAAAAATAGCTACTGCTCCAGAGAGAGCAATTTTTCAAGTTTGTGCTTCAAGGAGAGGTAACCAAGTGATGGATTACTTGGTAGGAAGTGGTGTTCACCTGGTAAAATTTAGGGAGAACTTTGTCAACAAAGCTGAACTTGGAAGGACTCGCAGAAAAAAAAAAAAAGAACTTGTAAAGGGAGAGAGGAAGTGGAGAGACAGGCTCCATAGTAAAGGTGCCAGGGAAGAAGAGAACTGGATGTGGGAGGGGAGGTGTGATTCTGAGAAGATCTATCTATGAGAGAGAAATTTGAAATTCTGGGCAGATGTGAGGTTAAACAGTCAAAAATCAGGAGTGCTGAGCCAAGGAGATACAAACAGGTCTGTGTTCTTCTGTCTAGAACTATCAGACATACCCTTTTCCCTTCAAAAATCATGTCGGTGTGAAATTTTCAACTAGCTCTGCCTGGATAATTTAAAAGAGAGGAACATCGGCACCTTCTGTGCCTGTTATTATGTTCAGTCTTCTGCTACTTCAGGCATTGATGCCAGAAATGTCTGCTCAGAAATATGTAAAATTGCTTTCCTCCATATGTCTTGACTATGAACAATGCATCTGGACTTATTTTTACTGAAGCATCTTTGACAGAAATTGCTTTCCCTGTGGCAAAGATATCATCTGCCCTGTCCAGGGAACCCTGTAAAGGACGCTTATTTGCAGTGTTCATTCCTTAAAGTACTGCTCTGGCAGTTGTCACTCTGGCAAACTATTTTGTATGCTTCTCCATTGCAACAATATTATGTTCAGATAGTGACTGAGCGTCAAGTTAAAACTTACAAATAAGCAAATTAATTATCCCTGGTTATTATCAAATTCTGCCTTTAGTTCTCCACCAGGGAAAGAAGTGTTCACAGACTTCTTTACAGAGTAAAAAAGTCCATATACTTTATGAGAAAACATTTTCCACTTTGAAAATGTAAAAAAATAAAATAAAATAAAATAAAAAATGCTTGCATTAGACCTGGCTTAGGGTTTATAATATATGACACTCTTTAAAAGAGGCCTATATCTGGAGGTTTTCATGACTTCATAAAAATACCTGTTATACATGCTGAAAATGCTGCACATTAGATACTCTTGTCTTGGAATGTAATTGCCTTAAAGGTATAAAGGAGGCTGAGTCTAATAATTCCCCTAGTTTATCTATTCTCCATTTCTGTTCCACAGAGGAACCTAGAAGGATGTGGTATCATCAAAGAGGCATGTGTTGAGAGAGGGGAGAGCTAATCCTTAAATAGTTGTGCCCTGCATCTCAACCAAGGAATCAAAAACCTTGTGAAAGGATTTCCTGAAATCTTACATAAGCTATATCCCTTAACCTATTAAATGCTATAATTGTTGCACTAAGATAAGAGATGCCTCCAAAGTAATCCATGCTGGGTGGCCCTAGGTAAGAAACTATTTATTAATATCCCAGAGTTGTGCCATGCAGTGATAGTGATGGAAATTTGGCAAACCAACTCTACTTCTGTCAGATGAGTGAAACAGCCACTTCACTCAAGACTGGATGACAGATAGAAGTAAAGATCATCGTACTCGGCAAATGTGAAGACATGGCATCTGATTAAGATGATGACTGAAAGAAGTGACAAAAAAGATAAAAAGGGAGTAGTGAGTACTTTCCAATCCAGATAGTTTATACACATAACTAAGTCTGAAACCTTTTTTTACTACGATCCCCATTGTCCTTTATACAGCTGCGAAATATTGTCAACTCAGATTATTAACATTTGGCACTGGTTTTGGATTTGTGCAAATGACTTGAGGCAGAAGACTGGTTTCAAAGTATCTCTGCAGTCATTTTTAGACAGGCTGGTATGATTTTTCTTATTTTATAAATGGGAAAATGTGAGATAAAATTGAAATAACTTGCATGAGTGGAACAAGTAGAAAAGCCAGGTAAGAACTGGGGATTATTTTTTGTGGCTATTTATATTATTTGAAAAATATGGTTTCAGTTGACCTAAAACTAGCCATAAATTTGGATCAACAGCCAAAGTCTAGCAAAATAATGTGGGAGGTTTAAGTCATGAAACTACTAGCAGTATAAGGGGTACAGCATTTGCTCAGGTTATGGGAGACTTGGGGTTGACCACCTCAGCTATCTTGAAACAATTTAAATTTCTCCTCATACACCTGGGGAAGGTCCCTCCTATCATGCTGCCTGGGGCTGGATATTCTCAGTGTCTGCTGTGGATAATGTGCCATTCTTACATCATCACCTGAGCATCTAAGTGCTGCAACCATTAGGATAGAAGACGTTTTCTCTTGTCGCTTGGAGAAAAAACATGCAGGAGACTTTGAACTTGGTAGTTAGGGCATGCAGCGAAGATACAGCCGCCTTGAGCTTGGGTCTCCTTCTGATTAGATAGCCCTGGCTAGCAGGATTTTCGGGAGAGTTGTGCTGTGAAGTTTCCTCCTAGAGCTGTTCACTTTACGAAGCAGACATTAAGATGGGGAGCGGAGAGCATCCTGGCCTGCTGTTAGGACACTTTGTTGATAGTTAGACATGAGATGCTAGTTCCTGGTTCACTGATGGTGTCCTGCTAACAAAGCACAGAGCAATGCTGCAAGGGGAGCTCAAAACTCCAACCTCATCCAGACTGCAGGTCTGGGAGATGAGGGCTCGAATCCTGCTGGGAAGAGCAGACTCTTAATCCAGGACTACCAAATGTTGGGTCCTGGCCTTTGTGCCAATGGGTAAGAGGGAAAATTGAGTCACTTGGAAGTTTTGTGAATCTGGCCCTCTCACTTCCTTGGCTTTTTTTTGGTGTCCAAAACATTTTTATTCTCTACTGCGTGGAATACTAAGCACTGAAAAAAAAAGGTTTTTTTTCTTTTTTCCCCCCTTGCACTGTGAAAAACTGAAAGACATTCCAAATAGTCTGAATTGGGCTTTTTTGGTTTTGTTTTCTTAGACAGCTGACCTGAGAAATCAATTACTCATGCTGCCTCTTTGTGGGGATCTGCTCCATCTCTGGGTGGTGCAGGTGGCTTAGATGAAAACTCCCACTGAGGAAAAGTCACTGGCATCCTAATGCATGTAGACTCTTGTGAAAATCCCACTATGCTTGAGGTCAGCAGCACTGCTGCAGTTCCTTGGCAAGGCATTTCTTCACACACTGCTGCAGGATGCTTTCAGTACACACTTGCTGTTTGAATCCATCTTGAGTTTTACTGAAAGAAAATAGCTGAAAGGATGTAAGAATTTTAGACAATTACACTCCAGTGCACAGAGGCACTGTAAATGTGTTGGTGTCCAGGAGCAGCAAGGGCTGCTCTTCAGGGGAAGGGGAACCGGGTGCTGAGGGTGACAGTGAGAGAGGGCAGCATCCTCACCAAAGGCAGAGTACCATGGTCCCCAAGTGAGGTGAACAGAGCA
The DNA here is from genome assembly GCF_036417845.1 of Apteryx mantelli. Taxonomy (NCBI): domain Eukaryota; kingdom Metazoa; phylum Chordata; class Aves; order Apterygiformes; family Apterygidae; genus Apteryx; species Apteryx mantelli. Next base: position 36,639,120 of record NC_089978.1, read on the forward strand.
GGTCTGGGGATGGTGACCAGGGTCAGCCAAGAGCCCAGTGACCACCAGACAAGTCTGCAGTGATTAGGCAGGTCTGAGATCAAGCTGGGAAGCCCAGACAACAAGTTGGGCTCAGCAATAGGCAGGGCTGGGCAGAGGCATGTCTACATATGTAGTATACCTTGGGCAAGAAGCAGGGTCAGGGGTCTGAGTTCAAACACAGCAGGCAAAGGGTGCAGAGTGGAAGCCCCATGGGAGACTGGTCAGGGCAATTCACGCCTGTGGGTACACTCAGGGCCCTGAGACTTGGAGCAACTCTATGCCATGGTAGACCTTGTTCTTGTGAACAAAATTTATGACTACCAATATATTGACTTGGTTCTCTAAAAAGGCCAGTTTTCCAAAGATGAAAACAGTTATGAACCAAGTTAATGAAAGGAAACTTTTTAAATATAAAGATGTATGTGAGAAGTGCAATTTTTATGAGTGCTTCTGTACAGAAGCACCCCCTACCTCCGAATTCATGAAAGAGAGCTCTGTTGGATAGAAAAAGAAGACATCTGTATATTTTAACTATTATCAAAATGAATGAGAAATAGAGGTTGATAGTCACATATAGAAATTAGTAAAGAAGAGATTCAGACAATCAATAAATTGTGTTAAAGGTGTTTGTGAAAGATCTGCATTCATATACAGCAGCAAAGAAATAAAAATGGTAACATTAATAATCATGGTCAAGAAATAGGCATATTGGATCGTATTTATTTTTCATACTCACAGAGTCTGGATGATGTGCTATAGCAACAAACAGTGAAAGACTACAGCTTAAATGGGAGAAGCTAGATTTTATTAGATCTTAAGATTTTGGCCCTTATTTTGTACTCCCCAATCCCCAGGTTGACACCTAGGCTTCCTACACTGTGTGTGAAAGAAGCATGATACCTCAGAGAATCCAAATCCACCTGTGAACCAAGTGGAGAATCACTAAGCAAAGGGATATGAATGAACTCATGCCCTTCCTGGTGCTCATGCAGCAGAGCTGCAGATTTCAGGGGATTACCCTATGTTCACATTGCAGTGAACTGAGCTGGAATTCATACAGACATAAAACCTTACTCTTGTATTAGGGGAAAAAAAGTCAAACGATGTACTATCTTTGCCAGTTATTTATATAATAGTGTGGTTAGAGCACTCACTTTGGAGAAGGGGGTGTGTTCAGAGCTCAAGTCAGCATGAAAAGGTCGTGCTCACATCCTCCATCATTCTGGAGAATGTAATCTTAGCTGCGGATTAGGATGAATTACCTCCAAGAATGTTTGTGAATTCACAGTCAGTGTATGGACAGCATTTAAACACACCCTGGATATAAATGAAGGAGGAATTAGTCCTGAAAGCAGACTGCCATGCAAAACTCCCTCTCAGTCCAGGCGAGCTGCCTACGGTCACAAAGTCACTTTCTTCCCTCTTTCTCTACTCCACCTTCCATAAAACTTTGGTTTCTTTCTGAACTCCAATGTCTGCCACATGAAGAGAGCCCTCTCTCTGGGAAGCCTATCCAGCATCCTGAAAAGTCCATATCTGGGAGCTGGGCCATTTTAAGGAAGGCAGGAGATGAAGCCTTGACATCAACGAAGACTATACTGACTTGATTGTCTAAATTAAATCCCTGGGAGTATGGGGTTGAGGTTTGTTTCCAGGCTGTTTGGAAGCAGTCCACATTCACGTACTCAGGACTGGATGAGAGCACAGTGAAGGAGGACAACAAGAACATGCTCAGGTGTCAATCCTCTCCTTGCTCTATATTCCAGTGACTTTGTGGGTCTTGGTAAAAATATAGTAAAAGGGTGGTGTGACCAGGTAAGAAGTTTTTGAGAAGAAAGAAGGGAAACAAATCCTTGTTTTCTGTTGCTGCTGCCCATGTAGCAAGTGTTTTGTCTCTCCACTCTCTCCCCACAGGCTCATCTGTTCCTTAGTGCTAGAGAATGTTGACCCAGTTGCCTCGCAGTGAGGGCACCAGGGCTGGAGGAGGTGGTGAGGACCTGAGGTGCTGTGCTGTACCAGAGGGGGCTGTGGCTACTAGTGGTGAAAGGAGGCCATGGAAAGAAAGACAGTGCTTGTGAGCTGCATGCGGCTGCTGTCTAACTCCAGGCACTCAGTAAATGTAAATGGCCACTTTTTTTGGTTACTTTTTGGATTGCAGTTTTGACTTAGGTACTTCAGATCAGCTTAACTGTGTTAAGCCAATAATGAAGTGTTTTCTATTCTACCAGTAAATAAGAATAGGGCATGGGGAGGTTGAGCATGACTTAGAACAACCTTGATGTTCGTAGCTATGGATGGGGAGAAACAAAGATAAATTAGACCTACCAATTGCTAGACTGATTCTCCTAGGATCTGCTTTTTGTGATGATTCCAGCTGGCTCTCAGGCATTTAGGGACTCAAAAACAATTGTGGCTTTTTAGAGTAAATCCTCTTATCTACAGGCCACATTCACCCACTCCAAACTTGTTTTTTTCCTGTGGACACTATGAGGACTCTGGCACAGCTCAACTTATCACTGCATAGGTAATATAACTTCATTTATTTAGTTTGTGAGGCAACTAGCAAGCCTAATACTGTCTGCTCTTGATGGAGCTGTACACAGTGGGTCCCACAGTACACACCCAAAGAGTCAGTCACAACTCACCCTTAGATACATGTAAATACTTCATTATAGTGTCATGTGTTTTCCTAATGATCTTCTCTCATGCCTCTATCATGATTTTTGCAACTGGTTTGTTACTTTAGCCCTGTGCTCAGCATGCACTCGAGTGCCAGTCATTACCAGCACCATGTGTTCAGTTCAGACTATATATCTTTGAGTGCTATATTTGGTTGTTTTCTGGACCACACATACTATTTATACAATGCCACATATGTTTTGTGGAGCCCTCTGCAGAAATGCAGACGTACCACTTGTTAGGCTATTATTTAGCTGCTAATCAGTAGCATTTCAGAGATGCCCTTCAGTGGCAAATCTACAATAACTGGGCTTCCCAGTTTTCAGGCCTGTACAGTCTACACCTTTGGCCTTCATTGAAGCTGGCCCTTGGCCTGCTGAGAGAATCTAGGCCTATGAATGAAAATTAGGGTGAGATTGTACTGGACTGTTTAATGATTGTAATCCTCAGACTTGAAACATTTGAACCCTCAGCAATTAAGAAAGTCCCAAAACAAGTAAGAAACTTTGAAGGAAGTAGACATTACACAATCTAGCTTTATTTGAATTAGAAAGAAACTAAATTAAAGTAGGTGGAGGTCAACTCCTGTTTTGCAAAAATGGATGTTTACCGCTATCATATCTGAGAACAAATTTCAAAGTCAAAGACAGCTGCATTCAACCACAGCTAGCCTAACAAGCTGCAAATATACCTCCCAGCTAAAAAAATGCTGATATGACCCAGTCCTGCACTTAGTAGGAAGTTACCCTAGCCAGGAGACTCCAAGAGCTTCTGGGTGGCGTTGTGCTCTCCTCCTTTTGAAACTGTGCCACTGATTCAGCAGGGGAGCAAGCAAAGGAGGCAGGTAATGCTGGGACTCTGGAGCCTCATTTGATTCCTCCCTTTATGAAAAGAGCAGTGGGTTTCAGCCTCCATGCGATGAAGCTATTTATGTTTTACACATTAAAGACTTTTTTGTTAAATACACCATGGGGAAAAAGACGGGTGCTGAGCTGTTTGGAGCAGAGCCTTCATGCCCTGTGCAGCAGTGCAGCACTAGCTACACAGCATGCTGGGAAATGTGGGGTAAAAGCATAAATGGCCTATTTTAGGTCCCTTAAGGATGAGGATAGGCTTAGATCCTTTAGTGGGACTGACCTTGCATCTGCAAATGGGAGTAAATGTTGCAGTGCAATTTTGGCTTATAGCCTTAAATGCTGTGCACAGGCACAGGGCACGGAGAGAACTGGAAGCCCAAGAAAGGGATCTGGAGAAGCCAGAAAGCTCAGTGAGGAGCTGCCTAAGCGAGCCCATAGGAAATGCCTCCAGCTGGAGGGAAGCCAACTTTTCATTCCAACACACGGTGGTAAATCCTCTCCTGTAGTTAAGTGCCTTATCCACAGTAGCCTTTCGCTGGAAAAGAAGGCAGCAGCCTTATACACAACGGTTAATCATATGGAGGTCTGGGACCAGTTTCCTCCTCTTCTGCCTGATTTGGAAGGTCTTCAGCCCAAATTTCCCACCTCTCTGACGAATGCTGTAACCAGGAGTCTGTAGGCACCAGAGGGTTAGTGCCTCCTGTTGAAGCCTTTCTATTTGATACAGGGTATTTAAGTATTCCCTGGAGCAGAGACTGCATTGGAGCAGGTCTCCCAGGTGAGTCTTCTAACCACCAAGCTACATCATTTTTCTCTCTCTTTCTCTCTGGCCTAATGAATATTTAAGATATGATAGTGATGACTGCCATAGAAAAACCCATGAGAAAATTAATTCTATCTTCATAGCATGGTTTGAATAGTGTGCAGTAAATAAAGCACTGGGGCCATGCACTGAATGTGGAGGATAAAAGAAAATGTTGAATAGCTTACTCATTAAGTGAACACCATCCAACATGAGCACAGAACGAGGCAAGAACTGCTTGGAAAAAACAGTATGTCATCAAGTAATTAAAGACTGTAGCACAATGCATATGTATAAGGGACTGAATTAATGTTTTCAGGAAATCTCAATTTTGGCATTTACTAACACTGGAGTGCTTGACTTTGCAATCTGAGCAATATTCTTTTAATGTATTTTTTTGTGTGGGTAAGTCTGACATAAAAAGAACTTAGAGAGCCTCAGAAAGACCTTAAAAAGCCTGTTTCTTTCTCTTCTACCACAATTGCCTCTGAATGAGTGATTATGATAGCTGGCTGAGAATCATAATCAAATAATGAAAGCTAAGTTTAGTTGATAATTATTACCATTGCATTCCCTCTGTAGGAATTATTTTCCTCATTTTCATTCAGTACATTCTTTACTTCATAACCTCCCAGACTAACATGCAATGACTGTTACCAACAGTGTTACCAACCTCTACCACTATAGCTAAAGTTAGAGTGTGTGTGCGGGATTTAAAGGGTGAGGTTTTGAAGAGACAGTTAGAATAGATGGCTAAATAGTAAAAAGTAATGAAGATGGCAAATTTTGCCTGCTGTTCTGCTGATGAATTTGCCCAAGAGCAGATTGAAATATTTTAAAAACATATTTGCTATTCAAAAGCATTTGTCAAAGGTCAAATTCTTTCCTGGTTACTCACAGTGAAGCAAGACAAACCTGTCTGTAAAGCAAGCTGCTGGTGTGTGTGAATAAACGTGAGGGAATCTGTTCCCAATTAATTTATGGAAATAATTCTCCATTTCATAAGCAACACTTTGTGTGTGTTTGTTATTCAAAATGTGAATGATTTTGACCGATCTTAAAAGTAATATGGCGTGTTATCTGCTCTCTGGATTTACACAGCACATTGAATTCATTTTATGGTAGAAATATTCAAGTATATTGAGTAATTTGGTTTCTGTGATTGTTTTCCAATATTCATAGATAGTTGCCCACCACAACATTTCCCTCCCCCCACAACATTTTCATTAAAGTAAATGGAGAAAATAAACACAATAGGGACTAAAGTGAATTCATTTAACTATCTACAAGAATGTGTGTGAATTTTTTTGGCAGTATTTGCCCAGCACCAGTGATTAATGACTGAGGAAAGGATTACATTTAGTAAAACACATGAGAACAGTCAGGCAAGAAACACACACACATAATATTGCTAAATTCTCTAATGGTTTTAAAGTGAAAAGATAAAGGACATATAAAAAATGTGTCTTGTAGCTAGCTAAAGCAAATATTATGCTTTATAAAACACTTTTTATACTGATTTGTTGGAAGACATATTTTGGTAGCCTGCTAAAATATAAAGAGTCAGTGTAGCACAATATTTTTTGTAGTCTATCATATACATTTGTTTCCATTTTAGCAAAAGTACTTTTAAATGTGACAAAAGGGTGAATCAAGACACCCAACCTAATATCATTTAGAAATTTTGCTGTCCTCTGGGTGTTCTGTGGGTCTTTAGAAGAATAACAGAGACTAAAACTGGATACTTGTTTTATCTCACTAACACTGAGGCAACTAACTTTGGAAGAACAAAGATATATTTGACAGTCTATCCAAAGCACGCAGTCTGCAAGGAATCCATAGTTATATTTTGTTTATTAGATGACGTGAGTTGAGTACTGGGTTTCTCCTCATTTCTTTCTGGACTGACTTTGTAAAGGGGGTTGTGACTCAGCCATAACTAGAATGGACTTGTGAGACAGAGTTTGTCCAGTTATTGATCAGTTTGGGTTTTGGAATTTTTTCTTGTTGAAGAGCAGAACGTTTTTTTAGTGGTTTTGAAATTTCAGGCCAAAGTGCTTGGATTTCCCACTAGTGCAGGAAAAAGGCAGTGAAGCCCTTGTTGCCAGGCCTGTCAGCTCAAAGATACCCCACAAAAGGACTCTTAAAATTGTGGACTTTGGATGCTTTTGACAAGTATGTCAGGATAGAGACAACTATGATTGGGCTGACTGCATTTTTATGTGGTTACAGCAGGCTCTTCAGGCCAGGGTGCTCTCCACTTAGGAAGCAATCTGTCTTTCTAAAACACAATGTATCCTGGTGTTGCCTCTGAAATGCCATGTTGTAAGCATCTTCCAGGGATTTATAGGCCTTAATTGTGTCTTTGTAGTGAAAAGTTATTGCTATACATACTAGCTAATGTGATACGCTTGACCACAGAAGTGGGAGAAAGCGCCTTTTTGTTCAGTTCTGGGTCTGGCTGGTTTGATTTAGAGTATACTCTGAGTCAAGCTGGTTGCTGTTGTGTTTCAGCTGGGCATAGAGATGCCATGGCCCTTTTCTTTTTCATCCAAAAGGACCCTTTATGATTAAGTTTACCTTGCTATAGAAGGATGGCCATAGACCAATCCCTAGCCCAAGATTTACGTGGCACCAAGTGGCTTGTGCTCACATGGGTGAGGGCTAACCCCTCTGGAGCAGATTTGTTTTCCAGAGCGCTAGCTGAAACAGTGGAGGACTGAGCCAGGCTGTATTGATAAGCTGTGGTTCTTCGCTCATGCTTGCTTCCTGATCCACTAGGGCTAACGGTATGGATGTGCTTGCGTTGGGACCAAAGAGGTATACAGCATAGATACTATACATTAACACCCATGGATTCTGCTTTCAAACAATGAGTCAGGCAGCAGATTGTGCTGTCTTTCATCTCCTTTTTGTGCCTGGCTTGCATAAAGAGGGTTCAGGAATGGAGCCTGTTGCTTTCATGTTCACATGGACTGTAGATTGGCACGTCAGCACTGACTCACAAATGTGCTGAACAAATTAAAGAACTGTGGTATGAAGAATATTCTTCTTTATGGTAATGACTGGTTCCAGCAGAAACTGAAACCTTTTCTTTATTCGGAGTCAAGTAGAATGCAAGCAACAGAATTTCTTTTTTTTTTCTACAGTAACGATAGCCTTAATGAGAGTACCTTTGAGGTGAAAAGATATTCTTTCCTGTCTCCATGCTAAGACTAACCTTCCTTCTAAACCATCAAAATGATGTCTATTATGCCAAATGTGAGCTTTTCCAGACATGGAAATCTGCCTCTGGTAGGGCAAAGGTGTGATATTTTCTGCTGGTTGCTGAGAGACAATGTCTCCCAGCTTCCCTCACTGTAAAAGCTGGTGTCCCAGAAGTAAATATTTCTCTAATGTAGACTGATTGGCTACACCTGATTAGCATTTGTAAAGGGAACAAGCCAGTGACCATCCTTTGGCCCTGTGAATGTCATGGTCTGTATCCATTCAGCTAAAATTGCCCTCAAAACCATGTTGGCTCTGTCCCGCTGTCTGTTGGGAATGACCTCAGAGTGGTGCTAATTTCTTAGCAGTGCTTTATAGTGAAAGCTGGTCTGAACCAAAAGCGTGCCAGAGAGTCTGCTTAAAGTTTTATTGTATCACACACTGATACTTGGCCCAACGCCTTGGTCCTCTTTCTTTTACTGGTACTGATGTATCCATGCAGTCTGAGCAGTCATTTTCCCCAGAGAAGAGTTTCATATAATTTGCTGCTACGTGATTTTGTCTTTTTACCTCTGGCTTTCTAAAAAAGACCTAGAACTTATAACATGACACAGCAGTTAACCAACCCAGACACACAATATTTGAAACCTGGGTCTCCCATTGTCCCCAAGTTTGTTAAGGCTGGAAGCTGGTCTGGGAGTGGAGACTGATGATGTTTTTTAATAAAACAAGAACAAGTGTACTTAATTTTTTAATTTATAAAAGAATTGACTGTTTACTCAAGAAGGGATTGGAAGCCTTTTGTGTGCTTTTTAATTTTTTTCTATTTTATTTGAGATAAAGGCAAGCCAAGCTGTTGTTCTTAAGCAAAGTAGTTTTACAAGCAAGCTCTCACAGGAATGAAGAGTTGCTTCCCAATGCTTAAGCATTATTCTGTATAATTATGGATATTTTTTTCCTTCCAAAAATATTTCTTTTTGAGAAGCTGACATTTCAAAGGCTTTCAATTTTGTGTGTCATTATCAAATAATCTTTTTTGTACTTGGCTGTTTATTATTGGATTGCAACAACGATAAAGCTCTAGGGGTTTTGTCTCCTTTGGTATGTTAATTAGCTATTTTTCCTTTGATCTTTTTCTTACTGAAAAGAGTGAAAAGCTATCTCAGTAGGGAATCATACTGATGTACATTCATCCCCTCATCTCCATAATCTGAGGATCAGAGGGAGACAACAAATTTCACTGCTGAGTGAGGTTGCTATAGGCCTTAGTTATAATGTACTCTGTTTCTAAATAATCCTACCACCACTTATATTTGGAATATTGAAGAAGAACCTCTGAGAAAAAGAAATGCAAAAATAATTAATTTTAAACTGCAAGACACCTTCATTAATTTAACTTTTTCTTCAAATTTTAAGCTTATGCATATGCCACAAGCCTTTTCTTTCTTGTATGCCTCTACACTTTTTTCCTTTTTTTCATTCCTTTTTACTGTTGACTTTTGATGCATTTTCAGTTCTCACAGAAATAAAATATGGGCTAGGTACAGAGTAACCATTGAGTGAATTTTTTAAGTGTTAGGTGTTAGAATAGCTTTCCTATGGAAATGATGAAAATCCTGTAACTTGGGACAGTTGAAGGGGCATCTCTGCTGTCTAAAGCTTCAGTTCAGTTGCCTTCCTTACTGTGGTATCTATAGCTGTCTGAGATGCTCTCAGGTCTCCCACTCGGCTACTACCTCTTAATCCAGGAGGGTGTATGTCCTTTGTCATATCTGACAGCCCCATGTAGAAGCTACAGGCACCCTAGGACACGTGAAATAGCATTAGATGCCTATTTGTATGCAACTGATTTTGAGCCTTAAATGTCTATTTTGTGATGAGTTCAGAAGAGTCTCTGAAAATATGTCTTTTCACTGACCATAAAGAAAGCCTAGAAGGCTAGTTCAGATTTTGAGATGTCTGTGGTAGACATCTAGATTTGGTTAAGTGAATCCCATTCTTGTTATCCTGGGCACAGATATCTCAAAGACCTCTGGAGTCGTGTTGTTCCTGGGTAGGTACATTTTTTGTTTCCCTAGAGCTCCTGCATGCTATGGTATTTGCTCTGGTACTTTTGACACAGAATCAAAAACAAGTGGAATTCACGCTGGAGCAGCTCTGGAGTGATTTCAGTGCTTACACCTTTCTACATGCTACACAGACATGGGATGCAACCTGTGACTGCTGCAGGTTAGTGCTATGGTACAAAGAGCCAGAGATATTTTTTTTGGCCATGGAGGGATCAGTGCTGTTAATTTTATAAATGCACTTCTTGCATGGCAACATATCCCCTCAAGCTTTTTCCCCCTGTCTGTAAGGCTTCAGCTTTTAAGACATTTTCTCACAACCTAGGGCAATGAGCAGACAGGATGATTTGGATTTTCTTATAGTCTTATGCAATAAAAATCTTGCTCCCATAAGGATCAGTTGTTCTGATCAAGATTCAGGTAGGATTTCCAATGGTCTGTGATCACAGGAGGGAGGATTATTGCTTTCTGCCCTGAGTTAGGCATCAAAGTCTGAGCTAGGTACACTAACTTCCCTTTAAAAGCCAATGAAGAGTAATTGAAGGCTGCAGAGGAGATTCGGCGTTTAACACTGCTCTGATAAATCACTCTCTGGATTTCTTTCTATTGACTATAAAGGGAGTCTCAAATGATGAGCTCACCCAAACTTAGACATTTATAAAATCAGTGAAATAAAAATGCCTCAGATGGACCTGGGACCAGTGAAGGCTTTGCTCCTGTTCTTCAAGAAGAAATGTTCTGTCCGCCTCTATAAACATACATGGGATTGAGTTATATACAAGGCCATTATTTTTATTTTTTTGTAATTCTTTTACTGTTATACTGCTTTTTCAGTATTCAAATGGTGATCTTCATTTGAAGGTGTTTCAGGAAAATTTAAGAAATTTTGCTTTGCGATCATAATTACCCTTAAACCATGGTGACAGTCAAATATGCACTGAGTTAATGATAACTGAATCAGGTACTATGCAAAACCCTCTAGGGATGCCGGGTGGGTTTGTATTAGTCCTGGCTGACTACCTCTTCAAGCACACATTCTGCTTTTTTATTTCTGACCTCTTATCTTGTCTTCACTCTAAGGCTGACTGTTTTCCTGTCTCTGCTCTTTGACTCTACGCTGATGTGTTTCCTTTTTCCTTTTTCTGACTTTTTTTTAAAATCTTTTTCTTCTTTTCCTGACATTTGGTTGTCACTCAGTTCCTGAATTCTCCAGCCTGGGGAACACCTAGAGGAAATGCTCAGAGTTCCCTGACCCGTGTGATTCTTCTCTGTACCACCAGATCTGTAGTGAGGTATATCAATGCTTTCTCCTGCAACTTGACCTGTTTAACACCTTTATCAATGACCTGGAGGAGGTGATGGTTACATCAAGTTTGCAGATGACACCAAGGGGAACCAGTCAATACACTCGAGGGCAGGGCTGACATTCAGGGCAACCTGGAAAGGCTTGGGGAAGGGGCTGACAGGAACTTTATGAAATTTGACAAGGACAAATGCAGAGTCCTGTGCCTGGGAAGGAAGAACCCTGTGCAGTGATACAGGCTAGGCTGGGGAGCAGCTCTGTGGAAAGGACTTGGGTGACTTGGTAGACAGCAGGCAGTGCATGAGCCCTGCAGCAAAGAAGGGCAACAGCCTCGTAGGCTGTATTAACAGGAGTATAGCTAGTACATTGAGGTGTGATCATCCCCCTTTATTTGGCACTCATTAGGCCACACCTAGATACCACATCCAGTTTTGGGCCCCCAAAACAAGAAAAACAGTGACAAACTGGAGTGAATTCAGTGGAGGCCATCACAATGGTTGGGAGTGGAGCACTTGCCCTGTGAGGAGAAACTGAGGGAGCTAGGCTTGTTCAGCCAGTAGAAGATACAACTTTGGGTGATCTCACAGCAGCCCCCTAGTACTTAGGGAGAGGTCACCGAGAAGATTGAGCCAGGCAATTCACAATAGTGTGAGGGGACAGGATGAGAGACAATGGGCATAAGGTGAAACAAGAAGTTCAGACTGGATATAAGAACCTTTTTTCCCATGACGACAGTCCAACCATGAAACAGGTCGCAGGGAGAGGTTGTGCAGTCTCCATCCTTGGAGTTTTTCAAGACCTGATTGAATAAAGTCCCAGGCAACCTGATATGTCCCCACAGCTGACCCTGCTTGGAGCAGGAAGTTGCACTAGAGCCCTACTGAGGTTCTTTCCAACTTGAATTATCCTGTGAGTCTATGATTTAAGCTCAGGTCCTTGCCCTATATCCTTGCCTGATCTATACTGCAGGCTTTGTATTTTGCTGATCCTGACCTTACAGATTCTGACCTTGCCTTCCTTGACTTCCTCGCTTGAGCTTGGACCTGCCTCAACACTATATGCTTGTCTGGCAATCACTGGCCTGTTGGCTGAATCTGGTTACTGTTACCAAACCAGCTCTGCTCTTCTTGCTTAGATACGGTGGGACTATGCCCCTTGATGGTGAGGTCACTGATCTGTTTGTTTGCTTTCACCCTTGGCTCCTGGCTCACGTTCCACTGTGGAGCAGCCTGTGCTTGCTGCTTCCTGACAATTCCAGCTATCAGAAAACTCACACTTCCTCAGTCTGCGAGGACTCACTATCATCATAAAAAGTTCTGAAATTTCAGAGATCACATTAAGGCTAAGAAAATCTCCCATGTTTCCTTTTAGGGCCCAGATCCTGAAATAAAATTGGTCTATAACAGCCTCTTTTATGGCCTGTTCAGAATTTGGAATGGATTGAAGGAACCTTTTTTCTTTCTGTTGAGAAAGTGTTCCATAAGCTGTTTTTTCACATCTTCATTTTATGCCTTCTTCCTGTTCTTTCATCTTCCTGGGAATGGTATCTAGATCAGTCTGTCACCATGGTGGGCTGAAGCACAGACTCCTGTCTGTGCCGCTGAGTCAGTGGCATAATGGTTGCAGCAGAAGCATGTATTTTTATTAATAAAACTCCATATAGAGAAACTTCAGCACCATTTCTGCGTATAGTAGAGCCATCATTCTGTCTTTATGTGCTCTGAGGAAAGATAATTAGTATATCCTGGGGCACTGTAGAAGGAATCTTGGGAAGGAGACATTCCAGAGGAATCACACAGTGTGAGGAGAGAGTAAGAAGCTGGAGGACATATAGGATAGTTGTAGGGAAGTAGTTTGGCTTTTGAGATAAGAAGGGAAAAAGGTCTGGCTTATTTACTTCTGCGGTTTAAATAAGCACCAATGTGCAACTATTAAACTTCAAATCCATTGTTCATCTTGAAGAGATGGTGTATATATAGCTTCTCATGTTACTGCAGAAGACAGGGGGCATACATTCTCAATATGCTTCTGTTCTCACCTTACCCAGTAAGTGTCTGTCTATACAAAGAGTAATATATTCCAACATGAAATTTTCTTCATTGTTCAAAATCAATTTTCTAGCAAGACTGCTCTTCCTCGAGTATGTTGTGCCAAACAAGGCAAGTATATTTAAGCCCTGTTGATAGCAGTTGCTTCTGCATCCCTCTAGAATCAGGAGTTGCAGATGTGTGGTAGCGGTGAGAAGGAGTTTAAGAGAAAGATGGAGGCTTTCTATAGGGCAAAATATTTTGTTATGACTGTGTGGATTTGTTCCATGTGACATTTGGGATGCTACTGTAAAATTATCTGATATAAGTTAACAGTGGATTTTATAATCAGAAAAGCTTCCAAAACTCCCATGCAATGCTTATTGACTAGCTGACCAGGTGTAACCAATCTTCTGATTAACCCTCCAGCTCTTAGAGCATCATGGAGAAGTTGTCTCCATATGCTGTTCTTCAAGCTCCTGACAACACAAACTTCTCACGAACTGCACTGCCACAATCATGTCTTGTTCCCTGCTTGCTGCCTTCTGCTTAACCTCATTAAACAGATCTATCTATCCTACTTCCCTGCAGAGTCACGGCCTCTGAGGTTTATGTGAGCTTGGAAGGAAAGTGGGTACTGTTGTTGTTTCTGACATCCCCTGAGGGGTGGAGACAATCATTAGGAATTTCTCCTCCTTACATTGACATTGCGTGGGAGATACTTGCTTTATTTTAGTGGTGACTTTGAACTGGGTTGGATTCTCTTCTCAAATGTACTGTGGAATGAGAGGTGGGTGGTGTCAGAGCTGAAATTTTGTGCTAAATTCACCAGGATCAGAGAAACAGACAAAGCTCACAGATAGGAAAATGACAAAATGATAGATATATTTGGCTGAAAAGGTCCTCAAGAGATTGCTTGTTGTCAGTCTGCAAAGGCATGGTCAGGTGAACCTAAACAGTTGCTGACAGAGGGTTGTCTACCCAGCTGTTATAAATCCTAAATTGGGGAGACTCCACAAACACCCCATGCAACCACCTCCAATGTGTTTCTACACTTTCAGTTGCAATGACTTCTTAGCAGCTAAATTAAAACCTTTGCTGCAAATTAAACATCTTTCATTTTATCTTTCCCTTGGCAGACAAAGAGAACAGTTGATTCCTATAACCAGCAGCAGAAAGACTGGGCAGTTTGTCTCAAGGTGTTTTGATTGTATAGGGTTTATTGGTACCTTTCTCTCTTTCCTTGTCTGAAGGACAACCCTGCGTAGAACCAGACAGGAGTAGCTAGTCTAGGATGGCTGCTGAAGAGCATCAGCAGAAGGGAGGGAGTTTCTCCAGGATGAGCAGTGAACTCTCACCAATCTTTTTGCGGAGTCATAAATGGGAAACTTGTAAATGCAAATATGAGGATTTGGAGACAACGTCCAGAGCATGGCAATGGGGGATACCTGATATGGCAGAGAGGAGAGGATCTGGTTATGGCGGTGGTATTTGTACGGATGCCCTATATCTGGTGCAGGATCATCAGGTAAGCTGAGCTGGTAGGGTGGAGAAGGGCAGCTTTAATCCTTTCTGTTAAAGTGTTAATGCAGACACCTCTCTGAGCTGCTCCCTGTCTGCTTCACTCACACCAAATGCCCTTCCATTTGCTCAGTTGCAGACAGGCAGGAGGAAGCCAAATGCTGCTTAAGCTTCATGAGGCTGCTATTTGTGATGGCTGCCTGGAGTTGATGTGGTAAATAAAAATACCACAGCTATGTCCAAATGGACATGTTGGTGTTTATTTTTACCTTGCAGAAGCAAACTGGATACAAGGGCTTATCACCATCCAATCCAAGCCCTCGGAGCAACATCCTGGCATATGGTACACTGAATGAAGAGGAGTATGTCAGATGCACCATTTGGATAATGAATGTGACCCAAACTCTCCCAGAGTCCATATTTAGGAGATTTTGGATCTATAATTAGATAACCAACACAGCTGAAAAACTTCTTGTGTATCACATAGCTGCCAGTGGCTTTGTATTTCCAATCTACCCCAAAAGATACTTAACCTAGAAAAGCAGGAAGTATGTTTGGATAAATACACAAAGCAGTTCTGTTTATATTTAACATACACACATTTTAAAAACAATAAGATTGGAAAGTCAATATTTAGGAAAAAACAGCATTATTATTAAGCTTATTCGTGTAACTTTACTTCTACTCCTTTGTGAGTGTCTGGTATTTACATCTACATTTATCCCTAGTTATAGTCTTTATTCACATCTGAGGAAAATGTAGCAATGGAAGACCGCATATGGAAGACTGCGCAGCTTTCTGTTGCAATGGAAGACTGTATCCTAAGAGTGTTAGAAGGCTGCAGGAGGAATTTTAGATCTGGCATTTTCTAAATTTGGATTGCCTGAGTTTATAACCTCAATCATTTCTTCTTATACAGGCTTCTTTTTTGATCATTTGTTTGTGTGTGCCTGTAAAATATACATATATACAGTTTTTTCTATATATATTCATTTCCACATCCTCTTATTTTTATTTTTTTTCCATTATAAAAAGCATAATAAGGACTATATATCATATCTGGCATATCAACACTACAATGCAGAAAAATGAATTAGCTTCAGCCCTCACAGTTTCTGTAAAACTAGAATTACAATTCAGGTCTTTGCAGTCCTCCTGTGGGTGAAATGTGTTCGGTAGCATCTGGATGTTGTTTTTATTGCATTGTACTCTCTGTTTCCTGTGGAGGGGTTACTAGTTGTCTGCCCATATATTTTTGAGTTGCATCCATGGAAGCCAGCTTAGGTGCAGAGGTTTATTGCCTTATGTGAAGTACTTTGTATGTGAGATTATACCACACCTGGGCCCATGCTGGCTCTGGTATTTCACCTCCACTAAAAAGCTCTCCTGGGAAGTAGAAGCATTGGAGAAAGGGGTGCTGAGACACTTCAGCAGGGCACTGGGATCTGAGGTGATATCTAGCACAAGGTGCAGTATCGTTTTGTGGGGGGCAGTTATGAGACATGGACTTTAGTAATGAGTGTGGGGTGTTAACCCCCATCATGGTATTGCAGTATCCAGCTAACGTTGCCTAGGAGTGTCTGTACTGAGGCAGGTGGATATTGCTATTTTGAGGTGGCAAATAGAAAAGCTGTAACATGCATTTTTTGGTACTCTTAATGAAACTGGGCCTTCTGAATGCTGGACTGTCATCTGAACCCACCTGCTTTGTGGTCAATGCATGGAAAACATTTAATATGCCGTAATATGCTGTAATTCAAATAAAGCAAAATCTGGAATGATTGAACTCTAACATACATGTTCCTACACACTGCCTAAAGTCATGACACGAAAACTGTTTATTTGCAAAATAAATTCATCTCTGAGTATTTGCAAGGGAGATGACTTCTGCATCAGTTTAGTGCTGCAGAATGCATAAAAATGACAATCTCTTCTTCCCTTTCTGACTTCAGCCTCCATTTTTATCTGTAGTCCTACAGTGAAGTACATCTTCTCTCTTTTAAAGATACCCCCTCCAGCATCCCCTCTCTGACTATCAAAGAAAACCTTTTTGTGAGTGCTCTACTGAAGTCTAGGTGCAGTTTCTTTCCTCTTTCTTTCTTTTTTTTTTTTTTGTATGCCAAATGATGAGCATTTTGAAAAGAAACATGGAATCTGAATGCATAAGCAAATCTATCTGGGCACCTGCCTTTTGAAAGAGAAGAAGACAGAGAAGAGTATAAATTGCAGAGGCACTACATGATTGCTGGAAACAGCTCTTTTCACATTCAGCTTTTTTTTCAGAGGAATCCTTTCTTTTATAATGGTAACAGTGTTTTTATTTCACTACTGCTTTTTCAAAATTTGCTTTTCCAAATGGAAATTAGTTAAACCTTGTGGCGCTTCTGTGAGGTAAGTAATATGGTATGGTCCAGTTTGGCTCTGCAGATCTGTTTGTATGTAGGGCTACGCACATGCCCACCAGAAGGATCTTTGGGGTTAAATTCTGTGCCAGAAAAAGGAAAGCAGGGAAGTGTGGGATATCCATCTGAGAGACTAATGGTGAAAGTTGTCTGAACTTGCACTGGTTCATGAACAGAAAGCCTTTCTGTCCTGTGGAACTTGCCTCTGATAAGGTATTTTATGGCATTTCTATCTAACCTTGGTTTCTGTTTTTGTTTCTTTCCATCTGTGTTTGGGTGGCAATGAACTATTGAAAGGCAAGGGAGTTCAGGAAGCTGCATGGGAACCTAAATCCATGCGTGTGATGGCTGCAGTCTCTGACAGATCTCCCTGGGAACCAGACCACTCTTGAGTCAGTGGTGGTAGAGAGCTGATGATGCTGGTTCTTTGGCGACAAGGAGGATAGCTCTGATGTGTTCTCCTCAGAGAAGAATTTAAAGGAAACATTGTCTCTGTTGTCTCCTGCCTGTTCCATATTTTTTGTTTTCCTGTAGAAATGGACAAGATTATTCATGACTACAGTGCTATCATGACCGTGGTGGAACATGACTGCTACTTAATAAATTCCATTATAATATGATCTAGGCTGAGTCTTGGAGTCCAAGTAGCATAAATATAATCCTAATTGTATTGCCAACTTGATATTCAGTTCTAGTTCATCATTGTCATGGCAGCAGTGCTCCACTCTTTAACAAAGGAGCAGTACTACCTACTTCCCTTAGCAAAATATTTAGACTTCTGTAACAAATAGCAGCACCTAAATTCAAAGTGTTAGCACCAGTAATAAAGAAAAGCACTGCACAAGCTGAAACTGTAAAGAGAATTTAGATAGTGTTGCAATTATCTCATTTGTAAATTGAGCAGGACACTGCTGATAGCAAATTTTATGTAAAGTGTTGTAGAGTTTTTAAATGACCACAAGTAGTCAGGGCATTTGCTTTGAGTGTATTGTGCAAGATGGAATAAATGGCGGAATGATTTGGGCTTTTAAAACTAGGCTGAATGAAATGGTGCAATACATCCTGCATGGGTGGGCTCACTCTGACAGGCAGAAGCATTCAGGAACATAACATGTCTTGTATGGCTCTGATTTATATGACTTTGTGAAGGTGCCTAAGGGCTGGTTTACACACAAGCTTGCACTGTTTTAATTAAACCTGTTTTCAGTCTAGGATTTTCAGTTCAGCGTAAAAGTGACTGTCATCAAGACAGCTAAAAAAGGTCAGTCTGGGGGGTGTTCAAACTCTGTTTTATGCATCTCACTGTAGGTTTCTAAGGGAAGTGGCTATGCTCCTCAGATACTGTATGTATGGAAAATAGAGAGGTGGGCTCCTCCTGAGCTGACTCCAGGGTGTGAGGGGATGAGGTTCCTGGCTCAGACAAAGGAAGTGAGATGCCTAGACTGGATAGTGTAGATGGTATCCCCTCTCATCTCTGCAGTTTTCTTTTTCTGTTCACAATTGTCCTTTTACTGTTTACACCTAAGTTATCTCTGTTGCATGGAAAACAGGACCACAAACAAAAGCAGATGATGAGAATGTTCTGGAGAAATCAAGAGGAATAATCTGGAGAAGACATGAGGAATAATAATAGCTTCCTAAAATGTCTGTAGAGAAATTCAAGAAAAAGTGGGGCAAACAAAAAAGTAAAACAAAAGCAGAATAAATGAAAAGGTGCGGATGATGACTTCAGGAAGACATGGCTGGATGTCCAGGGAATGTAGCATAGATGGATTTTTGAACGCATTTGTTGACTGAGCCTTGAGTTTTCAGAGAAGTTGAAAGGAGTGAGACAGCCAACTTAACCTTGGCACTTGACCTTTTCAGAAAATCCTGCCTTAGATATCCAAGTAAGAAAGAGCAAATATATTCTATTTCTGTATGTGTATATTCATGTATATATACAAATATACCATATGTGTATATGTAATATATATGCCACACACAAACATATGAAATGCATATTCTAATAGGTTTATGAGTATAGTAATTGGGTATAGACATATACATGCACATATCTCTCCCCCTCCCCCATATATATATAAGTACAACTCTAAACTGAAGAAGGGTTTCTAGGACAAAGAGCTAAAGAGCAGTTAGATACCGAAAATGCCACTTGGACTATTAGCACCGAACTCTTAATAGAAGGATTCAACCTTCCCTCAACCCCCTCTGCAGTTTGTTTAGTTCTCTTAGAAGCTATAAAGCTCTCCTGTTTTCCTCAGTGCTTTAAATTCTGCTTACACAGATGTCCAAAACCTCCAGACACCATCTCCTGCCTCAGTCTATTTGGGATTTGTAAATAAAGTTGCATCTCTGTGTCTTGGTCTGTCAGGCATGAGCCAAGCCACCTGGCTGACAGGATGAGCTTTACGCTAAATACAGAGCTCAGAGTGGTACACTCAGAGTGCTCTTGAAACTGGAGCACTAATCTCAGATTCATTAGGCTTGGATTCAATCTTCTGTTTCAGGAGGGTCACATCTACACTGCCTCCCAGAGGAAAACAGTAGCCACCAGGTTCTGGGAGGGTCTTTCTGCTCTTGAATCGAGGCCATGGAAACATCTACACTGAGGAACGGATCTGGTCAGAGCCTGTGTGAACAGCCTGCACTCATATTGCTCAGAGCTAATCCACTTTGTGATGGCCTTTGCTCTCTTCTGGGCTCACTGTTGCCCTGTTATTTACAGTATCTGAAATAAAGAGTTGCAGCCCCCAAATTCTAGCTGAAAAAGCACCAGGTTGATGTTTTTATCCCATAAACTCAGGGCATGTGTTGCAGGTCCTGAGATGTGGACTGAGGTGTCGGAGAGCTCTGAGGGATACAAAGCCTGGGGCCATAGCACTGGAGGCCTGAACCTGATGTTGGCTCACCCATGCTGCTGCTGAAGTCTTACCCAGGCTAGGCTTAGGAGGAAACAAGTTGGTTCACTCCAAAAGAAGGTCCTAGGAAAACTACAAGTAGACAATCAGGGGCCTGGGCCCTGGAAGAGAAATGAGGAGCTAAATTCTTTAGCATTTCTAGCCTTTGTGTCCAAAACCATAGGACTAGAAAGACAGAGGAAAAGAGAGTCTGAGTTTGCAGTTTAATGGGTAGGGCTCTTGACTGTGAGGATTTAGATACAGAAAATTTACGGTGCTCTTTCCTCATGAATAATGTTTATGATCACCCTTTGTCAAAAAGGTGTGAGCATTAAAGGCTCACAGGAATGATCAGAGGTAACCAAAAGTTTGGACAGGCTTCTTTATAGAATAAAATACTTCAGTCTGGGAAGAGGCTGACTGGAAAAGCGGTGTAGAAAACCATGCCCAAGTGGAGAAAGTGAATAGACAATAACTACTTAGTACAACACAAGTGTAGGGGCACTCAGTAAAGTTACCTGGGAAACTTAAGTGAAATACTTTTTCACATCATTAACTTACGGAGCTCATTCATTGTCACCATATACTGTAAGAGCCAAAATTTAAATAAGATGGGGGGAGACAGATTCATGGGGGAAAAGTTCTGTTAACAGCCTCCTCAAGGTCTAATAGAAAAGTCTATTAAACATGAGGATCTGATATAAGCTATGGCTGAGGAGGTCCCTCAGCTGCTGACTGCAGGAAGCAGGGAAGTGTTGCTATCAATGTGCTTTTTCTTTCTTAAGGTCTTTCCCTAATTCTCTGCTATTGGTTGTTGTCAGAAACAAGAACTGGGTTAAATGGGCCTTTGGTGCAACCCAGTCTTATGTTCTTGCAATAAAATCCATAGATAAACCTGAGAACTGTTATTTTTAATGCTGGAAAGGGAAGATTTCACATTTTATTCCTGTTGCTTGGATAGTACAGCATACTGCTGTGCAAGGTGCATGCCAGTAATCCCATCTAACTCTCCTTATTCTGTGGAGGAATCAAGTTTAAGACAACAGCTCCAGACACTTAAAATACTGCGTAGAAAGCCTGAGGTTGGGAGAATAATCAGAGAAAATCCCTTCTAAACTGCTTGGGGTTTGGTTGAAAAGTTCCTGTGTATGTCCCAGAGTGTCACTGATATTTTCGAGCAAACTCTCTGGGTGCCCACCTCTTCCATAAAGCCTGTTGGAGGTCCAGCAATTACAATTGCTGGCTAACAGCAAATGATGTGCCATAGACAGTTGAAGCTAAGCTGAGACCTCACTGGTGTCACAAGAGGAAGTCTGTTCCCACTCCTATCCTCTCCAGTCCCGGACACATGGCCTCTCTGTGCAAGCACAAGCATTTTTGCGGCTGTACAGTCAGCTGGATCAGCAAGATGATAACCACATTGCTACCGGAGTGCTAATGGGATGAAATGTGGGGCATGGGCTAAAACCACTATTTCTGAGAGCAGTGTGGTTTTAGATGAGCCTAAGCCACTTGTGAAAGCATATCTACCATCTCTCATAAGATCTGATTACTAAGCATGCTTGGTCCACGATGAAGTTGTTTGGATGACATCGAATTTAGTTAAGAACTTGTTAAGAATTCAGTTTAGAACTTAACAACCAATTATACAGTACTTACTGCTCGGAGCATTTGTTTAGGAAGTGGGAGACCAAGGATTTAAAATAACGTTCACATTGTCCAGATTAAGGTGGGGTTTGTACATCTGAGAAGGATATCTTTGCTATAAATTAAAAACATTCTTAAGAAAATCCTCTACATCCTTCCTGTTTAAGGCAGAACTGAAAAATTTATGGGATCAGAAGAGGCAAGACAGTATATCTTCAGCTTAGACATTAGGGTCCTCAGCAGGGAATGGAAAAGCCTGTTTTTTGTTTTTTTTTTTGCCCCTGGATGATTTCTTCCCTCCACTAACTGATGTAGGGTAAAATGTGCACACAGTCCTGTGAACAAGGCTGGAAACACAGTAATCTCTTTTCCCAGGTACTGAATCAGGCTCTCTTTTGCTGTTCTTCCTTTGGGTGCCCTGAATTCTGCATGCCTGGTTACACAAAAATTTAGCTTGAACAGATGCAGAGGCATCTTTCCATCCAGGTGAGCCTGCAGATGGCAGTTCATGCACCCTCCAGTACTTCTGGGAGATATAAATTCAGACCCTATTAGTCTGAGGAAGACACTGAACTCAGCTTTACTATTTCCTAGAAAAGATGCTGTGCAAAAAAGAGTTGGCACAGCAGCCTTCTCCTCAAGGGAAATCCAAATACTTAAGCGGCATTAGGTTTCAGGCTCTGAATTGCACGCTCACAGCGGTTACTGAGATAAGTGCTCCAATCTAAGCAAGGGGCAATGTTGCTAATGCATCCCTTCCTATAGCTTTGTCTGTCACAGCAAGCTGCTGTGAATCTCAGTGTAGGAACCAAATTCTCTCTCGTTGTACTCAGAGGGAAATTAAACAGCTGATGCCTCACCTACTGGAGTGAGGCACTCAGTCATGCCACCTCTGAGCCTTGTACAGCATACTCTGCCTTTCTGGGGTCCTCTTTCAGGAACATACAGAAAGTTCCTGAGCCTAATGTACACAAGTGCTGTCTGCCAACATGGGTCTCTTCTTCACATGGAAAGAGTGGAAGAATTTTAATTAAACTTTTATTGCTCAAGGTGATAAGACAGGATTTCAGTTACTGTAACACCCAAATCCAGGTTTTGATTGTGTCTTCAGTGTGTCCCATGGAGTGCTGAAGGCTACAGCCTGATTAGGAAAAGCCCATGATTGTCATCTTACAGATAGAAAGACCTCGGCTGTATTAGTAACATGGAGCAAGTCTTCCCAGTAAGTGAATGTGCCTGTGACTAAGCTTCCAAAGAAAATTAATTGCACATAAGGCTTTCTATTTACCTAAAAAATGAACATAAGGGTAAATTAATTTAAAAGAGTTATGTATTTGCCAAGTTCAGCTGTGTAGTGAAGATATTCCTCAAATTCACTTACAGGAATTTCAAAAAAAGGATGTCTATTTGGTGAATATTTATGTTTTTAAATAATGGTAATTAAAACAGTAAGAAAAGAGGTAGTGGGAGGACATCATATGCCTCCTCCTATTCCTTGGATGAAAATCACAAGCTTCAAACACTATCATCAAAGATAAAAGGCTTGTTGTGTTGGCAACTTTACAGTTGCTTTTCAGGCCTGTCAGATAGTCATGCTGTGGCATCAGCCATTGTTCTTCTGGATGCCTCCTTCTTCTCTGATTTGATGGGAAAGAATGTGTCATCTTTTAAATGATATTCCCTAACCAAATTAAAAGGAGGGCAAGAATTGGCAGATCCCTTTCTTTAAGTGAGAGAGTCCATCTATTATTTATATGCTTTTTTTAGCCATGCCACCACTACACCTGACTGCAGAAGGAACCCAACAAGCTGCCACCCACCATAAATAAATAAATAACATTGAAAATGCTGCTTTGTAATGAATTAAAATATTGGAAATGCAAAACTCTACCTTGATGTTGGGATCAAGGGAGATGCATTTGTGTTGCTGCAGTCATGAGACAGAACTCATTCTTTTCAAAGTAATTGGCTCCCTGCTGTCAGAAGTCCTGAGGAAAGTTTGGCATGTTTATGTAGAACTGTATTGTCTTGCTATATTTATTCAAAATAGGATGCTGCCTATGGCTGGACCTCTTCAGTAAGAAGTGAATGTATCTCAGCAATCCAGCTACCAAGTTTTGTGTATGTGCATGTGGCTTGTGCATGTGTGCTTGCATGTACCATGCAATGTATTTTTTATGAGTTTGTGCCTGTGTGTTTTGATTGGGAAGAGGACTTAAAAATTCCTATGTGAACAAGGAACAAACACAAACTCAATTCTGAAAAACTTCAGCTTCAAAATTTACAGTAGAGAGGTCTGCAATCCTTGTTTAGAAGAGTTTTGGAGAAGAGATGTGGCCTCAGAGAAGTTCAAATGCCTCGTCTCTGTCTAGAAGCTCAGAAATAAATATCACACAACATCCGGCAGTGAAGAGTAGCAGACTTAGACTGTAGAGAGGAAATGAGACACTGACCAAATGTTTCCCACTTAAGCATCATTCAATGAATATATGCCCCCTTCTCACTGTGAAAGCTCAGATTACCCAGTGAACCTCTTTGCCACAGTATGAAATGTGAGTATATCCAGAATGCATGCTTTCAAGCAAAGCTATTGATGTCTGGAGTTAAAAAAAAACAAAACAAAACAACAACAAAACAGTCTGGTTAGTTCCAGCAAAACTTAATATGATGAACAATACAGACTATAGCTGAAGTTTTGCATGAAATCACAAGGCAATTATAGTCAGAAGGATCTTGAAGAGATATGATATGAAATCCTGGTATTCCCTGAGGATAAAACAGTTCTGCAGGGATTTTCCTGACTCGTGAGTCTGTACCGAGTTGAAGGAGGAACACAGGAACGTATCAGCTGATAAAACAGAGATAAAGACATAATAAATTCTCAGTATTATGGACCAAACCCTCTTCTGCTCTAAATATGTTTCTAACATTAAAGGGCATAGTCCAGAGTCCAGAGTTTCTTCTAACAAAAAAATCAATAATCAAGTGCCAGTGCCCAGAAGCAGTCTTACACTGCTAAAGGTACTAGTATAGATGCAGCCACAAACTAGATGATTGCTTCTTTCAACCTGTGTGCAGTAGAAACACTTAGCAAATAGAAAGCAATAAAAAGAATCACCTGTATTTTGTAAAAGATCAGTGTTGTGCTTTTCCTCCTGTGTTAAGAAAGACAAATGTCACACCTGAAATGCAATAAAAGGATCTCATTCTTGGTTGACTGAAAGAAATGAAAAGCAGACTGAGACCACCTTATTTTGGTGTTATATTTTGAAGACAAACTGGCTTAAGTAGCAGAACAAGCTCATAAATATGCTCTTAAGGTTGCTGTTACTTGCCATTTTAATGTTTCTTGGTTTATCCTTTCTGCTGTGACTCTCCATCTTGTATCACTTCCGTCTTTGGTGGTTATCTAGTGATGATTGTTTTAGCAGCAAATTTAGGATAGGATTCACCTCACCAAATGTAGACACGAAAATCGAGTTCTCAAAGGCCAAGCTGGTTGACGGGGCTCTTTCTATACTCAGTGAAAAGAGATAGGCATGGCAAGGGAATGACTCACCCCAGCCATGTTATTTAGCTTAGGCTGGGATGAGTCACATTTTGGAGATGCCTATTTCTCTCTATTAAATAGAAGAAGTGTCCAGATTTCTAGCCTACAGTTAGACAATTTATTTTTAGATATTTGAAATTAGGTAACATGGTTCCCACTGTAGTTGCAAAGACCTCTATTAGTATTCAAGGCTGCTCAGTCAGACTCATTTTTCATGGTAAGACAAGGAGGATATCAGTATTACTGGTTTCTATTCATACACAGTTGTTTTCTTCATATAGTGAAATGAGTTTATGAACTGTGAATTCTGGAAGTTTAGGCAAAATATGTTTATCCAGCTTCTACACATGACAAAATTTCCCTATCAGCTGGCTACTCTGTACCTTTACAGAGGCGCACAACAGCTTTCGATAGTAATAGGGGTCTTTCCAGCTACAGATAGGATTCATATTACCTAATTTCAGTTATATAAAAGTGAATTGTCTAACTGTAGGCTAGAAATCTAGACACTTCTTCTATTTAACGGAGAGAAATAGACACCTCCAAAATGTGACTCATTCCAGCCTAAGCTAAATAACATGGCTGGGGTGAGTCATTCCCTTGTCAAGCCTATCTCTGTTCAGAAGCTTTCTAGGAATTGGATGGAGACCACCAGGCACTGAAGGTTGCACAGTAGACATAATAATTTTGTTCCAAATTCAGGTCACTACTATGAACCTGGTCTAGATCCAATTAGTGACCTACTATAGAGGTGAAAGCCTGAATAGCCCATTGGTAATTCCCTGAGTTATTTGGTCTCCCAAAGCAATTTTGTTTTGCTTGAAGCCTGTTCTTCCAAACTACTGATTTATATTTCGGCTGAGAGAGAGCAGGATTTTAATCATTAAATGTAATAACAGCATTTGTTCCAATAGGGTAAAATCAGCTCAATCCATACCCAGTAAACAAGTCTGAGTAATTGAAATAGAAGCATACTACTCCATCACTCCAGGCCTGCAACAATAATAGTTAATAGTAAAAGATGATGTAACTCATCCCCTTAGATACACTTGAGTAATTTGTAGACCTACAAAAAGATCATCTATAGTAGCTAGCTATTCGAATTGTGCAAGATGGTATCTGTCTATTTGTATCTCTTGATTTAACCTTTAGATTGCGTTACTAATCTTTGGTCCTGGGAGTAGCTTTGCATGAGAGGTCTGCAACTAGACAATTTACATATACATGCTTATACACACTCATTTGTGCCCACATTCACATGCATATCTTTCCTATAAAGATCATACTATAAAATTATTTTTTGCGACAGTAATTCAAACTCTATTAAGCAGAACATATCAGAGCCAGGATGTTTTTTAAATATCTGAATTTCAAGATGTCACATCACTTTTTCACTTTTGTCATGTATCAAAGCAAATGTACTTCTGTTCAAAAAGAAAAAGTGCAAATCTGGTAACTGCTGCTGGGTGAACCTAGCTGCTTCCTTGGTGAAAATAATGAAACCAATATATTAACCACTAGATACCTAGATGGCAACAACACCATCTAAATTAGAGTAAGTTTTGTAAGACACAGCTGAAAGGTGGATGCAGTGTGCCTTATCTCGGCACTAAATTACATCCAGTTTTTAGGTGCTTATTTCAATTGTCTTGCAGTAAGTTTCTAAAGATTCCTGTGTACTCCAGGGAGGGAAGTATATGTCTCTGAAAGTCTGGGAGACAGATCCAGTCCAGACAACTAAATTGTCTATACTTAGGCAAGCAAGCTCTCCCTCTAGAGGTCTTATCTGGCACCTACCTCTCTCCAGCGACTCTATAGGGAAATTAGAAAATTCCTATAGAAAAACTGCTTCACTTGGCAGTTAAAATGTAGGTACAAGTGAGGAATCCAAGTCAGCCGGATTAGATCATTTCCTAATATGAAATCAAAATATTCAGGTGGTTTATTGACTTGCTATGGACCGTTGGTTATTCTGTGGACCCATAAAAGTAAAATGACTTCCTTTTACCCAATTAAATTGTGGAAGCTTTTAGAAGATTCCTTTTATAATTCAGAGACATGTACACCGTGTATCATCTGGTTTATTGTTAACCATAGTATTATCTAATAGCTTCATTAATTTTCTAAGAGACTGCATAAACTGTCTCCCCAGTACCTTGCGATGCCAGCATGGAAAGCGTGGTCAGCCTGAATGTGGATAGAGGTAAAAAAAAACACCTCTGAGTGCAGAGGTATGGCTCAAAAAAAAAAAAAAAAGAAAAAAAAAAGAACAAAGATTAATTAGTCTGTGAAAAATAAAAAAGCATGTAGCCAAAGCATTTAGATAGATAATTTAGGTGTGAATTAATGCAAAGAAAATAATAATCTTGAGAATAACTGGGTGATAATTGAGAGCAAAGATGAAGTGCTTTTTAGGCTGCATGTGAAAAAAAAAGGCTATTGCATGGAGAAAATAGTCTCTATGGGCAAATTTCATGTCACCTAATTCTAGGAGTTGGATTCAGCTCCAGATGAAGACACCTGTGGTTAGGTTTCTATATATAAGTTCTACCTGCAGGCACGGCTACCTGAGATTCATTACCGGCAATGGAGATCTCTTCTTCACATCAGTTGCCCACACGCAGGTGTCTACTACCACTGGAAAAACCCTAAGGTATTGTGCTTGGTCTCCAGCTCATCTCCAAAAGTGCTGGGTCTTCCACAGGTTCTGTATCATATCTGCCATCCTCATCTGGATCTCTCAGATACCTTAAGGCATCTCAAATTATCGTAGATGACAATTCAGTACAGATGACAGAATCCTACCCAAGATGTCTTTAAGGCTGGTGGCACCAAATGTACTGAACATGCAGGGCAGTCTGCATGAAGGAGACTACCTACCACCCTATTACTATGAAAGAGAGATAGAGTGGTAGTAAGGAGAAATAGGATGATTAAGAAAGAGAAAATTCTGACGAAACTTTCTGAACATGAATGCTATTAGGATTACGGAATAGTCTTGCTAGGGAAATTACATCAGCACCTGGTACTTTTAAAATTTTGATAGCATAAAGTAATAGCAACAGTGATTTTCAGCTCATTTGCATTGTAGATACCTACTTTACATAAAGGTCTTCTGCTCCCCCCTCTGATATCTGTATTTGTCTAAATTATTTGTTGCAAACGAAATAGGAGATGAATTCAACCAGTTTTTCCTGTTTATGAATCATTTTCAGGCTCTTCTTAATTTGTATAGAAGTATTCATTGTGCATAAGTATTTGCCAGCTAGTTTATGAGGACAAATTACAGGTGACAACCTGTTCATGAACATTTATTTCGACTCTTTATTACTCCTGAGTTGTGATTAGTCATCCATATCACGTGGTATTGAACTGACTGTTACTTTTTAATCAAGAAAACAATGATTAATGATGGCAATTAACTGATACTGAGAAACAAGAAAAATGTGAAGTTCAGGACTCACAAGCATTTTCTAAATAAAACAGCAAACATTCAAAGACATGCAGGCAACCAAGACTAGTTTCCTATGAGTATGAGCAGGGCTAGCTTAATATGTTGAAATGAAATATACAACTCCTCTATGCATTATTCTTAAAAATCCATAGTGCCATTGCTACATTCAAAAGTAATTTTGGGATACCACTTATGTAGTTTGTTATCCCATGTTGTATTTGCTCACTTTCCAGGTGAAGGATCTTATTAACATCATATTTCTCATTACTGCCTGCAGCACTCTTTGATGTAGCCTTTTGGTGTCTTTCTGAAGTTTGGTCCTGCATCCAATATGTGTTATTCCCCAGTTTTGATCATGGTTGGAGCTATACTAAAAGAAAAAAAAAAAACAAAAAACCCAAAGCAGACAAGAAGCAGCTGTGTGGGGTGCAGACAGATACTTGTTTTGAATTTACTTGGTCCAAATAGCCACTGGGAACCCCCAAATAGCCCAGTTCTGGTCTTCAAGCGACAGAAGGTGTCACTGCTCAAAGACTGACTGATGATTCACAGTTGTAACATAAGCAACTTCAAGCACTACCATTTCAGTACCAATGTACTAGCAAATATGCTGTAGAGGGAAACTTGCCTTGGCAGCAAAATGGACGAGAATACCTTGAGTATCTTTTACCAGCTCTTCTCAGAAAGGACCGATAAATAAAATGCTTAGCTTATGAGATTTTTGTTAATGAGGGCACTCTTGATGAAGATGGCTTTGGCCTTTTTTCAAATTAGTAGTGGTGGGGAAGTGGAGCAGAAACTCAAATATTTACAAACACACAACTCTTCTGCCCAGCCAAGCTATGAAAAAAAAAACCTGATTATATTTGCTAGATGACAAAAATCCAGAAGAATGTAGAGCCATCAGAAAAGCAGTGGAGCTATGATCACTGAGGAAGAAATACACAAAGCAAGATGAAGACCTTCTCTCTCATTCCCTTACTGCCAATATATTGTGACCAAAATACTGTGAGCATTGACGCATGAGCAGACTAGGTCATGACTTCACTGTAGCCAGTGGAGTTAAGCTGATTACACTAACCAAAGTTTGTTTTAGCAGTCTGCAAAGTCAAACTTTGATTGTCATCTGGCTGCTTCAGAGAGTGATGGACAATTTAAGTAGTTCCATGAGCAACAAAGCAAATGAAGCCTGTTTTCCTAAGGATTTGTTTCATGAAGCTGGATTCTCTGGTGCCTAATAAGGAGTTAGCACCAACTGAAGCTCTTCCAGCAGCTAGGGCATTCTCTCCCAGGTGGATTCTCTGATGTGTAAAAATACATGGGGTTATGCTGCAGCCTTTCCCCTACTACAGGTGTTAATGGAGTCTTTCAAGCTCTCCTTCCAATCATGATTTTTTTGTAAGAACATAATGCTTTTTGGGGCCTTTTACTTGATTCTCTGATGTAATCTTAACTGGTGAATGTATTCGGAAGGGACTGAGAATGGGCAGAAGAGGACACACACATAAAATGTTGACAAAATAACTCTATGGAACCTAGAACCATGATCAGCTTATATAATCAGCTTTATAATTATTTTATAATAATTTTTTATATTTTTATATCAGCTTTATAAACAGATTGATTTGATTAGCTAAAAAAAGAGATACATACACATTCTCTAGGTATATCAGCATTACAGTCTGGCTATGTGATTGCAGTCACCCCAGGCATAATAGAATAGCCTCAAACATTATTACTTAAATACTAAAAAAAAGCAAACAAAAACAAAAACCCAGAAAAACTTTCAATAGCATTTGGAGGAGATGCTGTTGTATAAATGTTCATATGGGCTGAAGTAACCCACTGAAGATCTGAGTACTTACTTTACCTGCTGATAAACTTACCGTGACATCTTCATTACTATGGTATTCATGCTAAATAGATGAAATGCTGCAAACACAAAAACTGAAGCACCTTTGTGATGTAGGTATTTCTGAAGCATCTTTCCTCAAATTAAGCTTAGGGGCCAAGTACAATGGACCAAGAGTCACGAGTCAGGTGTGCAGATGTCCATAGCCACCTATAGGCCATGCAAAGGACATACAAAGCTGCACTGTCTCATGGCTGTGCTTGGTCAAACCAGTTCAGTAGTGTGTTGCTGACAGTGGCTGATGTCAGGTGCCTAAGGAAGATTGGGATGAGCATGTGACTGATACTTTATGGATGAATTCATACAGGCTTCACTAATTTGAAGTTCCAGGACTTCCTGCACCAGGGATGGGACAGCTGTGTTTAATAGCTCTTGATAATATTTTTTCCCATGAATTTTGTCTGTCGCTTTTTGAACCTGGCTAATCTTTCAGCATCTGTGCTATCCTTTGACAAGGGGTTGCACATCTTACCCCTTGTAATTATTGTGTGAAGTATTTGTCACGGCCCTGAGTGCATCACCAGAGCCTTTTCCCTGACCCTGCCTCACTGCCTAGACTTCCCACTTGCTCTTGGACCTGCCTTGTCACTGTGGGCCTGTTTAGTGGTCAACGGGGCTCTCACTGGACCCTGTTCACCATCCCTGGATCTGCTCTGCTCACCTCGTGTGGGGACTGTGGGACTTCCTGCCAGTCTCATCGGATGCCCTCCAGTTCTTGTACTGGAGAGCAAAGCAATCAGTCAGTCCCTATTCATCTTTCCACAATTTTACAGACTCTTTTATCTCTCTTTGTACCTCAATTTCCCCATCTATACATTAGGAATAAAGTCCTTGTTTTCCTCTGTGAAATCATTTGTGATCCAAAGATGCAAAGCGTTATCTAGGTGCTTCCTAGGCCTAGACCTCAAAGCATCTCCCACTGAAATCAGTGAGAGGTAGACACCCATATACCTTTATGAAACTGGCTCCTACTATAGTGATGTTATCATGAGGCAAAGTAATTCCCCTTAGCTTCAGCAGTCTAAATAATAGGCATTTAATATAAATTAGTCAACTGAGTGAGATGAGTACTTTCAGCCCACCTTATAACCTTCATGGTGCCCACAAAGAGAACCTAAATTAATTGCTTAAATGGCCAGACCTAACTCACCTAACAGTTTTATGCTATGTGTCAGAAAGTCAATGGCTAATTTACTTGCACCCACACTGATGAATCCAACATTAGCCTTTGTTAATAAGTTACACATTTGGATTTAAATCATTAGAATAACAAACATTGCCTTGCTGTAGCCTTATAATACTCTCTGTTTAACATGTGTCTGAAAAGGTGAAAAAAAAAAAAAAAGCTTAAAAGATTACAGATAAGCCGAAGGAGAGGTAATTCAAGAAATCATCTTCTGCATTTAGGCCAGATAAAAATTAATTCTGATTATTCCTTGATTTCCACCAGGTTAAAGAAAAGATGGCTTTGAATTGATAAAGATGATTTGTTCTTACACTGCTGTACTTTAGTAATCTCAACTATATTTTAACCTGCCACTAGGATACTGAATATATGGTATATTTAGCTCTGTGTGATCCTGAATTATCTTCTCTGAATATATTTTATTAGAGATGAGCATTTTTACCGATATCTTTCTTTTTAACAGGCTGAATCCTCTGGTCCTAATCACAAAAGAATGTAATATCCAAGAGTTTAACATGAGTATGAGATAACATGACATTAAGAAGTATCTCATTTGTATGCTTTTGGCTTAGATTATTAACTCTGGTTCTGTTTCAAGGAGTGATTATAGAATTAAAAAAAACAAACAAACCAAACCCTGCTCTTCAGATTTATTTCTCAAACAAATATATTGGTATCTTCTTAATGGCTTCAGTTCCTAGTGTTTAAATCTTGAAGCTGTTGTGGATGATAACATACTGTCATAAAATCTACAGAATATGCATACAGTTGAGAAATGCAAATTGTGTTCAGGCTTTGCAGGAGTCTGTACAAGGGATAAAATCAAGTAGAAATTGTTTACCTCATATGGAAAACAAAGGAGTAAAAGCAGAAGTTTATAAGGTCTTGTAAAAGTTTATGTTCCCATTAAAACAAACCTTATCACTATTCACTGCATTACATTTGGGGAGTCTGAAGCAGCTTCCCTGTGGTTTTATTTGTTCTCAGAACATGCTGATGATGGTTTCATGATTAGTGTTAGTGATTACAAAATGTGTAGAAAGAGATTTGGAAAAGATTTTAGAAGGCAGCTAAATCTGTAGTGTCTAACCAGTAATTCACAATTCTCTCCTTGTTCTTGCAGGGCCTGTCTAGGAGGTCTTCTCTTTTTATTTTTCACAGAGAGGAGAGGAAAGCAGTTTGACTGTCCCTGAGCATTAGGTCACATGTAGGCTGGGTTTTTAACTGCTGGAATACTGGTGTCTACGGTGTAGGTACCCTGGCATAAACACCTCACTGTAAGCAAGTAAGGGCTGAGCCTAGCCCGCGTCCCTGCAAGCAGAGCCGAGTAAATGGAAACTGCATATGCTGTGGATGATATTCATCTCACGTAGCCTTTGCTCTCTCCAAAGCAGAGTCCTGGGCTCCCTCTGTAGTACAAGGAGAGAATTACAGACTTGTAGGATTACATAGGAGCCGATTCACCTGAAAACAGGGAGGGTGAGTTGCCCTCCAAATCTGCCAGCATCTTCCTGCAGACAGCCACGGCAGCTGGGGGAGCCCTGAGCCTCTGTGCTCACTTTGGCTGGCTGTGGTGAGGGGCTGTACCCCGAGGTCCGCAGGCTACCTGCACACTGCTGTGATGACTCAGCTGGCGGGTGCCCACTGCATCGTCCTGTGCCATTTGCTGCTCGGACCACCCTGTCTGTGTTTTTCCCTCTTGGAGCTTTCAATCCCCTTCAGCGGATGTGACCTCCCTGCATTCTATGGAAATGATTGTGGCCAGGAGTTTTGTTTTGGAAACAGCAGTGATGGCTCTCCAAGCAGGAGAGCTCTCTTTCGATGTCCCCCTCCTTCCTCCCTGCCTTGTGCTGTTGGGTTTTGTGTCCGTGTGAGCTGTGTTGCTACTAAGCTGAAGTGGCATAGCGCCTGCACCCCTCCTGTGTGCCGAGGAGCTGCCTGGGTTGTGCCAGGGTGCTCCCCTGGCTCCCTGGCTTGGCGAAGTGGCAGAGCTGTCTTCTCTGGGACTTGGATGGGGAAGGAGACTGAGCACCTAGCACCCACCCCAGAAGCTAAAATGGGCCTGGGAAGATATAGGGTCTGTGAAGGATGGCAGGCCCAAGGGTCTCTGTGCCAGCCTCCCTGTCACTTCATGTGTATAGGGTTGATCTTGCCTTGGAAAATGTCTTTAAACTCCATATGTCCTTCATTAGCATACGCTGCTTTGTTCTGAGATGGTCCATCACAGCACATGTAATAAAATAGCAGGATGAACAAAGACCTACAGCTGTTACCCTTTGGGGGTTCATGCGCAATGCAGAGAGCAAACATGATCCTAGACAGAATCAAAGAAAGTCCTGGGAATAGCTAACAAAATGTTGCTACTTTGGGCTCAATGCCTTAAGTTTACGAAAAAGTAAGACCAAGAGATAAGTCATACGCTGTTGGCCCCTAATTGCTAAAACATCATTATCAAAGTATATCTTGAAATGCTACAGTAGTTGTCAGCCCTGATGGGCTAAATAGAACTGAACTGTCTCTATCAAGTAAAAAAGACATATTGGAAAATTGGATCATTCACAGATGGGAGATTTGCTGTATAGAGCTTATAGGATAAAGAAATATTTGTGATTCCTATAAAAAGGATTTGTTCAAAAGTAATTTTGCCACTTCTGCTACGACCTGAGATGGGCAAATGGAGCACAGCAACTGCTCTCCATTAAGTGCACTGGTGCACAAAATCAAGTTGACTCAGAAACAGTCAGATAAGTACAGAGAGGCCACACAACTCCTTTTGGCTTCACTTAGTAAAGTGAAGTTTCTGCTACATTCCAGCTTTAATTGATCTCTTCAGTCCCATCAGTCGTCAGCCATTTATATTTCAGCACAAATGGGAAAGTCCTCTCTGAAAGAGCAGGCTAAAGCTTCTCAGCAGTTTCTGTGCTCCTACTGTTGACCTTTTTTTTTTTTTTTGCTGCTTTCTAAGGAACATCTAGAAGATTAAACAAGGCATCTTTGGCAGCAATCTGGGAAACAGGCCACTGGCACATGCTGTTCGGACAGGTTGTGGGTGAATAGCCACTGAGAGACTGCCTGGCCTTCATAACCACCCCTGTGTTTCTCCTTTCCTGGGATTTTAAATGAACACTCTTGACATTACATCTGCATTCTCAGAGCAAGGAAAGGAAAGAATTTCAGCATGTAAACCCTCTTCCCTCTTTGCAAATCTCTTCCGACCACCTCCTGAGATGGTGGTTTTGTCACTAATTGATGCCTTCTGTCTTGCAGGATTAACCCAAGAGGTTCTCACTGATCAATCAGGACAAGGAGGAAAAGAAGGGTCAAGCATTCATGCCACTCTGCTTAAAATACCCTACCAGCACAGTCCATCCTGGGTATGCAAGAAGTAACCAAGAGCTGCTTTCAGGGGACTGCTCCTGCCTTACCTGTGCTGAGCAATGCATCTCTCTCCCCTGGCACCTTGCTGCTGCTTGCAGCCCCACACAGTCCCCACTTGCTCCCACAGGATGCAGACCTGCTCATACCCAGCCTCGCCCATGCATGGAAGAGCATTGGCTCTGTCATGAGCAGCAGAGCGGGATCTCCCTTGGTGTCAGGGACTGGCCAGAGAAGGTGTCCGAAGTGCTATAAGCCCCAGGGGAGCTGGAGGTGTGCAACATCATCAACAATGCACTGTACTTCTCCCATGCACAGATGGCGCTGGAGGTGTCAAAGAGCATCATGCCCAGCATCCATCTCCTGCTGGAGGTGGTCGTGGACGAGGATGTGGGCTCCAACCAGAGCTCCCAGTCTCCTTCAACAGCCACTTGGGTGTGGAGGCACAGACGCAGGCAGATGGGGTATACTGCACCGACCTGGTGCTGCTCCAGGAGCTGGACTGCGAGCGCAAGCCTTCCTACACACTGGAACTGGTGGCCAAGGACAGCGGCAGTCCAGTGCACTCGGGCACGGCCACGGTGCACATCTGCATCCTTGATGCCAATGACAACAGCCCCACCTTTGCATGGGGCTCGGTAACAGTGGAGCTGCCAGAGGATGCGCTGCCCGGCTCCCTTGCTGCTTGACCTGGATACTGTGAAATCAATACACTTAAATATCTGAAGGCAGAATGTAAAGAGGATGGGGCCACACTCTTTTCAGTGGTGACCAGCGAGAGGCAACGGGCACAAACTGAAACACAGAAAGGTCTGTCTGAACATAAAGAGAAACCTTTTTACCATGAGGGTGACAAAGCACTAGAACAGGTTGCCCAGAGAGGTTGTGGAGTCTCCGTCCTTGGAGATGTTCAAAACCGGTCTGGACAGGGTCCTGGACAAAGTACTCTAGGTGACCCTGCTTGAGAAGAGGTGCTGGACTAGATGATCTCCAGAGGTCTCTTTCAACCCCAACCATTCTGTGATTCTGAGTACAACCTCATTGTGGTGGCTGAAGACCTGGGCTCTCCACCGTTCAAGACCATCTGCCAGTACACTGTGCAGGTAAGCAATGAGAATGACAATGTTTTACTCTTTGCAAAGCCCCCCCCCCCCCTCCCCAGGACCATCTATGCCCAGTAGCTGCTGGACTATGAGGTGCTGTGGGTGGTGGAGGTTGAAGCCTGTGACAGCAGGATGCCTCACTCATGTCAGGGGGCCTATGGGCGACTGAACGGCAACATGCTGGTGCTCACCTCCCTGCTGCTGGCAAATGGCTCTGCCCCTTCCCCTCACAATGAGGATGAGGGGACCCATGCCAATTTGGCCCCCTCCCTGCTGGCCAGTGCCTGGCAGGACCAGATGAGGGAGGGAGAAGGAAGGCTGACAGGTGGGCCCTCCATCCTGGGCTGGGATGACTCCTGTCAGCTTGCTGTCACTGCAGTATCTGATAACCCCATTGACACTTCCCACTCCCAGGACAGCAGCCAGGAATCCTCGTGCCTCCTCAGGTAGGAGAGGCAGGGCAGAGATCCCTGGTATGTTCACCTCATCTACTTTTAGCACCTCTGCCAAGAATTTATTGCTTTGACCCCCAAGCTATACAGTTATCCTGCTGAGGAGACTGGCAGAGCATTTATTCACAGTGAAACTAAAGTTGTAGGAGATGATAGTTATATAAAACTCATAGATGACCTGACCTGTGGGAAAGAATGGAGAACTGGAATGTGGAAACTCTCTGTGTGTTGCTGAGTGCCTCAGTGACAGATTTTTCTGTGCTTCAGTTTCTCCACCTGTAAAATGTGGAAAAATAGATATGTCCATCCTGTAGCTCTGCTGGTTACAATGCAGCTAGATATGATGCAGATGTGTTTGTGCCATGTTTATGTTTGCTATTCCACTTCTCTTTAGTTCTTGCACTTCGCTCTTTTTTTAATCTGAAACTCTTGCTGTGCCATGCTGATATTTAAATCTATGCAAAAGAATAAGCAAAAACATTTTTCTTTTCCAATAGAGTCAAGTTATTTTTCCTTTTAATCCTTCATTTCTTTGGCAGGAGGAAAATTTTGCTTCCAATTTCAGGTAAATACACCTATTTTTCCAAATGAACAGTTGGAAATATTGTATTTCATATTCTTGTGCTGCCTGAAACAGAAAGTTTTAACGGTTTCCCATTCAACTCCAGATCAATTGAGTGTGAAGGACAGTGGAAGAGGAGACAGTGAATTTAATGATAGCCATTCTGATATCCATGGAGAAGGGCTAAAGAAGGCACCTTCAGAGATGATGGAAAACCAGCTTGGTAAGTATAAAACTGACATCTCAATTTTGGAATGCAACACTACTTACACAAAGGTGGCTAACCGAAACAAACCCTACCATTCTGCTTTCTAAAGCACCTGACATGAACAAAGGCAGGAAAAGTTTGAAAACTGTGGGGTGTCTGAACTCCCTAGTCACCAGTGTCCCTGAATCACCAGTGAAACATCTCAAGTGATGTTACACAGGCATGATATCACGCAGAAGGCTGTGTCCTGAGTGCCACACTAAAAACTGTCAAATCCAGAAGTGACCCAGAGAGAGGCCTGAAAGTTAGTGAGAAGGTGCTGAGCATTGTTTTGTTAAGATCTCTTGAAGATAAGCAGCAGAAAATGCAGACATTGCATGCACTCCTAAAATGTTTGGTCTTTGTCTGTTCACGCATGTTGCAAAGTGCCTGTCATATGTATGTGCACTGTAAAAAAAGAAACGAGATATGCGAGGAATTGAACTGCTGAGTATTGACTCACTTGTATATTAAATAGGCATTCTGTTTATTACAACTCACTTTGTAGAGGTGTTTGTAGGATTCTAGCATAATTTTAGGATATGATCTTATTTCCTGCAAAATCAGCACAAAGAAATGTTGATATGCTTGTTTGTACATATAATAGACTGTTTTTTGGTAGAGTAAGCACACCTAAAATCTTCCTACCATAAGTGTGATATTGTTGATCCAAATCGATTGTTGCTAAATATCAACCATTGCAATAAGAATACGTTATTTGTTGTTTAGTAAAATATATCAGATTGTGGCGTTCTAGAAAAATACCTCATACTAATTTGAATGGCTTTAAAATATTGCTTCTCTTCCAGGTACCACAGCCTCTGCAGAGGAAAGAACATATAAAGATGCAGAGAGCTACCGCAGTTTTTATGCCCAACAGCTGAAAACAAGCAAAACACTTCCACTGCATTATGAAAATGGTTATATGATTGCATATTGTACTATGCCAATTATCAGAACATACCTCAGTTTGGAAAGTCTAATTTTCATTCCCAGCAGCCAAAGCTGAACGAATGTTATTATCAAGTGAATATGCAGAGTGTATATGAAAGGGTTCTAAATCATGGGCAGACTAACCCGGGAACCAGTCTATCAAGACAGCATAGAGCATTAAATCACCCTTCACAGAACACTTTACCCCCTAATGCCTCTGAAACAGCAACATCGTTCCGAAACAGCAATGAAAAAGTGTCACAGAGTATCATAAAAATGTACTGGGTACTTCTGTCCATGCTTATGGGAAAATGTTGCCAACTGAGATGTGTAAATAAAAACCCAGCAAGATCAAATGGTACTTTAAATTATGGCAAAAACAATCAGTGTCTAGACAAATCATCTTTTAAATTCATCCTCTGCACTTTAGCAAAGAACTTTACTGCTGCTAGGAATTAAAAAGCAAAGGAACCCAAATTGCATCTTTAGACTGAAATTATCACATGTGTAAATAAAAGTAATAGATCTAGGTGTACATCTACAGTTAAATATGTTCTCTGTTTATTCTGGTTCTTATGAAGTACTTATTGTCTAATTTATCATATGGCTGATCTACTTTATATTTTTTTGATTTAAAATGACATAAAATTGGTCTCAGGTCTGTATCTGAAACAGTGCAGGTAGACTTTTATGCCCACCTGGCTAGATGAGTTCTGTACTTTTATTGAGTAAGGGCTCCTGCATTAGGACTCTTAGAAAATTACAAAAATAGCTGTGCTGAAGGGGTGAGGAATATAGGTTATTAAAGAGACTACTACTACTACTACTACTACTACACACACACACACACACACACACACACACACACACACACGTACAGATAAAACTCTTCCTCCTCAATATTTCTTTTACTGACTAATAGGAATTTTGTGCATGCTGGCACATTTAGATCTAATTTCCAAAGCATGTCATTAATACTTCTGTGGTAATTCAGTACAAAAATCTTCAACTAAATGATATATACTTGAGAGAATAATACCCAGGAATAAAGGAGAAAGATGATGAAGCTTTATTGGCCTTGGAACTCCCCATGATAACAATATTAAATCTTGAGAAGACACTCCCTGAACACTGTTGAAAGAGGCCATTGAAGGAAGGTGGAGAAAAGGAATAATTCAAAAGGGGAAGTTCTACCTCAACATGTTTGCTCTCAGAAAATGCTGAAGCACTAACCAAGCACCTGCTTGTGGTCCTTTCAGATAACGTTAACTCCATTTTTAATGAAAATCAAAATTTGAGAGCTGTTAAATATAGATTTTAGTTAAAGAAGATTAATTGAAATTGGCTACTTGGCAACCAACTGCTCTTATTGTGGCAGTTGACCCATGTGAAGATAATATGAGAACAGGCTTGGGGATTCCAGCAATCCATACGAGCTAAGTAAAAAAAGAATAGAGCAAAGATTTTCTTTTTGAAAATGCACACGTTCTTCAGTTAGCTTCGTGGATCATTTTATAAGGAATTGTTTTTCATAGCAGAAAGACATAATTCATGCACCTCACAACACTAAAAAAGAGAAAAATATCCGAAGTGCAATATAAATGATCCATGATCTAGGACCAATAAGTTATCTTAGTGGATGAGTTAGGATGCTGTTTATGCACTGCTTGGATAGCTCAAAGCACTCCAGGAGGTATCTACATTTTGGCTGCATATTCTTCTAAAATATTTTATTATTTAGCTTTTGGTTACATTATGTGCACTTTAAATTTGCTTATTTGAAAACTGAGATGATTCTTAAATTAAAGCCATGGAGTCAATCTCTGGCTCTTGACTTCAGATGGGCTTAGTAGGGCAATATACAATTTTAGAGTCTCTGAGATTCTGCTCTTAATCAAAACTTCCTCAAATGAAAAGGCAATCTGAAGTCTACTTTTCAGGGGAAATATATACGTACATGAATTTTAGTCTGGAGTCAGAAGTTTGTGCTAGGTCCCTCACTAAACATAGTTTTCCAAAGTCATTATGAAAATTAGATTGATGTCAAATGGACTTTTTTTTTAGTGTTTTTGGTCTGCTTTCAGCTGTGTATATATGAACCCTCTTTGCCAGGTTACCTGAATGTTAGCAGCCTGTATGGTACAGCTGGGACTGGGGCAAAGATAATGTGGCTTGGTTGATAGGCATGTCCTACCACAGTATCAGTATGAAATAATAAGAATTGATTGTCAGAGGTGACAGCCTAGTTTATTAAAGGAAGCCAGTTTACCTGAATAAGCCAGTCTGTAAAATATGACAGTTTAGTTGCTGCTTTGGTTGCAGCTGCGATGTCCCAGCTGAAAGATTTATTCAACCGAGAGAAGGGTGGGATGAATATCTAGGATTAAGAGCCACTAGAACCATCCCAGGGGAAACAGCGGTCACTTTGCAACAGAACCCTTGGCTTCTTTGAAGCATATACATAACATTTATTTTAGGTTGCTTTAGTAATTTATCTTAGCTACAATTCAGACACCAAAGGTAATAAGTAAGGCTGGCAATTTCCATGTTCAACCAATGACAAGAAGTAGGATCCTCCGGGGACAATTCAGAGCATGCAAGTTATATACTAAAGTAGCTGAAAACGGATATTGTAGTTACCTCCTTCTGTGCCTCATTTTCTTTATTCATTAAGGGGGAATAATAGTATTTCTTTACTTCTCTTGTCTCCTCCTTCCCC
Source organism: Apteryx mantelli (assembly GCF_036417845.1). Lineage (NCBI taxonomy): Eukaryota > Metazoa > Chordata > Aves > Apterygiformes > Apterygidae > Apteryx > Apteryx mantelli. The sequence goes on from NC_089978.1 coordinate 36,680,045, forward strand.
ACTCCTTTCCTTACAAATGAATTGTTTTTTTCAAGTATGGCTTCCTGCAAAGGCACAAAGGCAATTTAAAATCCTGCCTTCCCATAAGTACTCTATGTTCTAGGAGCCAACATATCCTGTGAGCAATGTATGCTGTGAATGAATACGGCACTTAGTATTCACATCTTTGTGTATTTTAGTGTTGCTCATATGGAACTGAAAATAGTTTTCTACTGCCTATTGTAGCATTGGTCTGCCAACTATCCTGTTTGACTTTTGATGATTGAACTGATTTGAACTGGTGTCTTTTGAGGAAGAGAATATTTCTGAGATATGCTGACCATGCATACAAACCATAAAGACCCATAAGAAATCTTCATGGATCAAATCCACTCTATAAAGCCCATGTCATTGAGCTCAGCATAAAGGTGGAGGAATCCATTCTTGACCAACCTAACCAGTGCACGTGGGTTTGGAGTTGCCGTGCTAGATACTATAGCAACAGGCTCTACAATAAAAGCTATGAATCAGCTGCTGCCTAGCCTGTCAGTTGCTTTGAATACAAGGCACTAATTGCTAAAAGTTTGTGCCTTCACCATATGTTCAAGGGCTCATTAACCTCAATGGAATAGCAGACTCATTAGCAGGCTTGTCTATGGATTAACCATTCAGTGCTGATGGAGACCTACATTTGCTTAGGGCAGGTAACATTAACTTCATACCTTCTCATCAGTTTTATGTTTTAGGAAACCAAATGATCTTTGGAAATATATTTCTATAATCTTTCTCCTATCAGAGCTCAGCCAGGTTTCAAGAGGGCTTTTCTGTGGTGTAATTAATGTGTAGAAACTGGGATCAAAGTGAATTTTCTGCTAAAACAGATCAAGGATGTAAATTATGATTCCGGTTAGTTTTACCTTTATGTGCCGTCTGCCTTAAATTTTGGCTGAAATTCCAATGACAGTCTAGGAATGTGTCTGAGATTGCTCTTTTATTGCTGCCATTTTTCGGATTAAGAGTTAGGTTCTGGCAAGTTTGCTCTAGAACTGACCCTGAGGCATCTCTGTCTTTCAGGCACCTATAAAAGAAGGTAAAACTGAAGGCAAGGCTGAAAAGAAACTCAAACCATTTAGTTCAAAATCACGGTGATAATTTTACTTCACCATTTGTTCTAGTTCACTACCTGTCTGGGTCCTTGTCCTTCCACAGGCCTCAGAGAGGAACCAAGAGCAGCACCCTTCTCAAAAGCAAGGATATACTGTTTTTTTTGCAGATGTGGGCCTAGCCTGAAGCCTCTTTTTAACCACTGAACTTGATAAAAGTCTGAGAAATGACCTAGCAGTGGTCAGCTCTTTAGATAAAAGAGGTCCTGTTGTTAAATTAGAAAAATAAAATTGTCAGATTCTTATTACTTGATGCAAGTGACCATTAAAATAAACATTAAAATAAAACTTGTATAAACTGATACATGTATTTTTTTTCTCTTTAGTATTTATAAAGAACTCTTTTGACTTGATATAATTTTTAGCCTCTTTACTCTTGCTTTGCACAGAGTAAGGCAGTGAAGAGTCAAGCTCAACAACCAATGTAAGTTCAAGTTCAGTATTCCATTTAAGCAGAGTGGAATCGCTGCCTGAGACATCAAATTTGTGCCTACATTTTGGCTGTTTCATAAATCAATTTTCCTAAGTTCTGTAGCTCAAGGAAGAAGGTGAGTGTCTTTGGGAGGCTTCAGAGAGAGAAAGATCTTGTCTGCTTAATTTTGGAAGCCTCAGTCTTTCAGGCAGGCTCTTTGTCCGTAGTCCTTCAATGGTACCTACCAGTTTCTAGTGACTATGCAGGGAATTTAGGCATGTGTTTTAGGTGCAAATAAGATGTTTAAGTTAGGCAGATTGGCTCTCATCAGATCATTATCTGCCTGCAGTCGTCTTTTGGTACATCTGGATAACTCAAACAGTAACCATGGGAGCCCACAGCTGGGTTCTGGTTTAAAGCTAAATGTATCCTAATGTAACATATTCCATTGCACTTTTTCACACTGTGTTAATCATATGAATAAATCCAGCATAAGTAATACATGCAGATTCCTGCCAAGGGTGTAACAGCAAATGATACCTGCTTCAGACACTTGTCCTGAGAGATTTAAGATGGATGTCTCAATGCCCAAAGGGAAGCTGTTTAGAGAAAAATCTGAAATCTGTACTGGCTTGTGGGAGGAAGACCTTGGCTACATCTTTACTGGCAAATTATGTGGTGCCAAGGCATTTTCCTGGGCATGGCACTTGTTGTCAGAGCAGTCTCTGCTATGGTTTTAGCCCAGACCTAGCAGTATTCTCTCAAAGAAGTCCTGGGGATGGTTCAGGAATTAACATAGGCCAGAGATCATTTCCAAGAGGCATGTTGCATGTGACCACCTTGTTTTAGAGAGTAAGAGAGCTTAACTCTGTGTGGATACAGGCTCTTTCACACCAGCTGGCCTCAGTGCAGGAGATCAGTCCCAGACCTTTTAAATTACTGGAGTAGAGAGAGGGTCTCAGTGATTGCAAGTTTAAATCACCACTATCCTTAAAATAATGGTCTGCTTCAGTGCAAAGAACTGTCCTGATCCCAAAGAGATCCACAAACTTTTGCTATCAATTCAGAAGCCTTCAGCTCTAACTCTTGGTAGGTTTGTACACCTGTATGCCTATATTGGTAAACCAATAGGGCACCTGCTATAAAGTTCTCTGATTCTGTCTTGAAATCTGATTTCCACATTGATATGAGTGGAAATTTTCAGTAAAGAAAATACAAGCCAACCAAAGCCATAGGTAGAAGTTTTGAAAGGGACAACAAACAGTAGATTTTTCAAATTTAATGTTGCTCACGAACAAAACTATCACTTTTGACTAACAGTGGGTCAGTTCTCTTGCTACAAGTTCTGGAGGACAACAAAAGCAGTTATATATTTCTTACAGTAGGACATTTATTTAAACATAGCCAGTAAGGAAGCTAATGAGGAGCTTCTTTCTCATTCTTGCACACAAGCACATATAGGTGAGATTGCTTGTGAATGATATCAGCTTCATTCATTAAGACATGAGCAACCTCATGTCTTAAGAGATGACTCTGAAGTATTCCCAAAAGTGTGAAATACGACTGCGCTCTAGTGCTCTTCCTTCTAAAAAGATGGCTTCTGTTAAGTCATTCATTTTCCTCAGCCCTTTGAGTGATGGTTTGAGAGGTTTTGCTGTGTTGTAATTAGCCAAGGAAGAAGCAAATCACTTTTAAAGCTAGCCCATACATGCATTTGTTATTTGTGATATGCATGAAAATTAATTACAGTTTGAATTTACTCAATACAAAGAGAAGCTAGTGAATCACAATTTGCAGTTCATTGAATAAATGTCAGTTATTGATTTCTGTGGTTGAGTACTAGTGAGGTAATGCTATGTTTGATACTCATTAGAGGTGGCACAGCACAGTATATCATAAAATGTAATTAGGGGAACATCAATCATTTAAAATATGCAGCAAAGATTAAATATATTGCTATGCATGGAGAAATGAAAAGGCTCATTAACAACACAGTGTAATGTGACAGCAAGAGAGCTTGATTTTCAAAAAAGGAATCTTCCAGTGTGTTGAAGATCATGACAGGCCTCTTCTTCATATTTTAATTAAGGTTTTAATCTGATTTTGCTTCTGCTGCCAGAACAGATGAACTTTCATGCATGCCGTTTTGTCAAAAACATTTATGGTAATATTCGTTAACTGTTGATTAGTAGAACTTCTCATTAAGGTGCTTTTAAGACTGGGCAAATGTCTTTTTGAATAGGGTATTCAGTTCATCTTTGTCAAGTTCTGAAACGCAGTTGTTTGATCGCAACTTACTCTAACATGTCTTCACGATTTTTTGATATCTCACTTGTGTGGAGAGACAGTGAGTCAGGACAATGAGAAGCAAGGAGGAGGGATAAATCAAGGCTTTACCTTGCTGTAAGTGAACTCCCTCAAGGTGCTAGTGGGAAGAGAGCAGAGGAGAAGCTAAGATCCTCACACTCTCCTTATTCTTTCCCTTCAATTTCTTTAGCAATGCAAGTAAAATTTCAGTAAGGGTGTTTCTTGCAGCTCTATAAAGCATGATTCTAGTCTGTGAGCTGTTAGAAGCACTTGAAAAGTTGAAGGCCTGTAGAGAAGGCTAATTTTAGCTCCCTATGCAGCGGAGGGATCCAATTCTTGTGAATGGTGTGAAAATGATCTCTCTACCCCCGCCTGCAGAGTCCCTCATCTGTTCCGTCCTAAGCTGTGTTCTTTCATCTGGGCTGCTGGGCTGAAGCAAGAGCTGAGAAGAGAAGTCTCCTAGGAGGACAAACACTACCAAATAGCTTTGTTAATTCTGCGACTTGAACAGGTTTGAAAATTTCCTTACCTGAGGGAGCACTGGATTTTATAAATAATCTAGTTTTAGAAGTGTGGCTGTATGAGAAAGGGCCTCATTATACTATGTGCTGAATGGGAGGCAAAGATCCTAACAGAGTCCTCCTGTCCTTTTAATGGTTATTAGGTATTCTGATCCTGACTGTTAACCTTAGATGAAGTAAGCCATACTAACATTTTCATTCACACTGAAAGTTTTTAGTTCTCAGATATCCTTACTTGCCCTCTCCCTTTCTACTTTTAAGAAAAAAAAAAAAAGAAATCTTCTAAAATATAACAGCTAATACGTGGACACAAATATACTTTCTCTTTTTCTCTGTTTCTCTTTCCTTCTCTCAGGGCTACATCTGTGTGGTCTGCTTAACTCGTTACTCATTACTACAAAAAAGTTCCTTAAAAAGGCTTAGTCAATGCCCCCATGTCCCAACAGCTACCCTAGGTTCTTGACTCAGTTGGAATTTAAAACCAGTGCTAGGACTCTGGCCTTCTGTGAACACTTGTACTGGTGTCAGGCCTTGATTCCTGGCCTTTTCCAGAGTACTTTGTGGATATAAAAGTAGTCAGGACTTCAGATCTAGAACAGCTCATCTCTAGATCCTTTTTTATTCACAGGAAATTCAGTCCCAGAAGCTGTATCTGCAGAAAAATACTACTCCACCACTCCACCTCACCTTTCTCCACCCTTTTAAATGAGCCATCCTCCCACCTTTTCTGTATCAGGTTTTCCATAGCTCTGCTGATTCCTCTTGCTATGCCCATAAGTCTGAAAAGGAGAGGGTACCAAACTGGGAAGGAAGCAGGAGTGTGTATGTTGTAAATTGTACATTGTAGAAGACTGTAGATTGTAGGACTGTAGGCATGTAACACTCTCACTCCATTTTCATCCCAAGTAGCATCAGTGAGAGATGGTCTTCTTTAGAATAACAAGTTGTAGACTCCCTTTGACTATATTGGCTGGATTTTTTGACTTTAGAGTTTATGGCTATAGATCTATTGATGAGATCTTTGCAGAAGCTTACACACTTGACAAGCATGTAGACACCTACACGGAGGACACATGGGCTTGATTCACTTGCCTGCACATGGGTGTGTAATGCTACTTCACATAGCTTAGGCACCCTAAGGCTTCCAGTTGCCACTCCAGAAGGGCATGGGTCCTTGTACCTCCTGTGTAATGTCCGCCAGCTCCATGTGGAGGCCCTCTAAATTGGTGTAAAATGCAATGTACGAGCAATTGAATCAAGCTGCCAGAGTTACGGGTGAGCTGAATCCTACCCAGGTCTCTGTTGTGTTGACATCCCCATTTGAGCTAGTCACTTTAGGCTCCTTCTGTAGTCATGGGAGAGAGTCATCTGACCAGTTTTAGATGTCTACCTGAGATGAGACAAACCTTGGAAAAGATTAATCACACCCTAGTAGTGCCTGTTTCTCACCACTGATTATATAGGGCGCCCAGATGACTGGCTTAGATACATAGGGCTTGCACAGTGCACACCTACTTTCAGCAAGGGGAATCCCATGCTAAGTGTTTGCAAATAAATATTGCTTATTTTTTTCTTGCTTTCCTTTCTTTTTTTTTTAGAGCCACCATTAGAGATGAGGCAAATAAAGAGACAAAGTATTTTGCACTGATCACTACTTGCTCTATTTTTCACAGAAAGAGAATGAATGCTTTTCTTAAAAGCATGTCCACTTAGACATAATCTTTGTGTTGGTGTGTAGGAAGAAGAACATATGTATTTAAGTTTCATTTTCAGATGTTACCACAGAATCTCAAAAATGGTACATTAGTAACTTTCATACATATTTTTCATCCTATGTTTGACACGTAAATAGTACTAAGCAAAGAAGCTTTTTGAAAAAAATTCTAAACAGTTTGTTTCACTGATATTTGAGTCTTGAAAAAACTGCTTTCTGAGCCTTCACAATATATATCCAGACTACTCCGAAGCAGAAAAGAATGTCTTTTATCTGCAATTTATTCTCTGCACTGTAGCTCATCCTCTTCCTGATGTCTGTGGCTTTTAACCTTTGAGATATTTTCTCAAATACGTACAGAAATGCCAAAGAGCAGTGGTTACAGAAGGCCCAAACTCTGTAGATTTTTGAGTTAGATCCATACATGGAGCTTGACCTGGATTCAGAAGGTACCTTTGTACCTTCAGTAGAATCAAGGTGTCTTACTTCAAAACTGCAGTTCTTTAAATTCTTTCTCAAGTGTTTACTAACTTGGGTTAAAGCTAAACTACATAGTCATCTTGGTGTTTGATGTCAGCAAGCCAAGAAGCTTGCTCAGAACTGCTGCAGTCTTGGTAGGACAGATGAGTTTTTCTTATGCCTTCCTTCTATTTCTGACCAGAGCTTAATCCTGTGGTGTTCTTGGAGTGCCTAAGAGACCTTAGCTGAAACCATAGAGTGAAGGACTGGATGCCGGTGGGTTCAGTGGTTCCTCTTCTAGGAAGAAATGAAATCCACATATCCCACTACCCAGGAAAATGCTTTGATTTACTGACTGGAGTAGTTTTAAAGATTTCTGTTGAAACTGTTCTGTTTTTTATCAAACATTAAACGTGTATTGATAGGTAAAAACGGAGAAGAGAGAGATTCTCTAGTCTAAGGGTTAGGGCTCTCGGGAGTAAAGTGATCAGATTTTTGTTTCGAATTTTTGTTTCGACATGACTTGTGTGTAGGATTACTTGAAGGCGAACATGTGCTGACATGTTCATGCAACACAAAGCAGAGGTAAGAAATGAAGTCAATACCACTGTTTTATAATACAGGGTAGAGGGACAGGTTTTGTAAGCCAATGAGGGCCATTGGCTGTTACTGAGGTCTCTGTCTACTTTTGTTGTAGCATTGTGATTGTGCACATTTATAGGGCTATGGCTTGAGAAGGGAAGCTTGAAAAATCTCCTTATCTTGGGTGTAAACTAGGATTGAATTAGCATCCCAGTGACTCTTGTTGAAACACTAGCTCTGCACTGAGACTACAAAATGAAACATTTTCCCCTACTTTTATTCTGAGACTATTTTTATCAAATTTCCTGGAGTATTTGAGGCTTAGACAGACAGCAGAGAAAATTTTAAACAAGAATTTTCAAGTTGAACAGTCATAAGTCACTAGAAAGTGTTGTGCAAGCAAAATAGGAAATGCTGCAAGCTCTGCATGTAATATAGCTATAATAATATTTTATATGCATGTATAATGTACATCTGTGGTGTATCAGTCAATAATGGGGCAGGAAGAACTGAGTAAATTGATTGCCTATATGAATTTGGACCCAAGACAGTAATTGCACAATTAATGTGAATTGCACAGCTTTAGCTGAAAACTTACAAGCCTCATCTGCTTAGCAATATACATTTAAATAACATTTCAGAATTCCAGGGAGACACTACAGTGTATGAATAAAATAGCATTAATCCATGTCTAGTTGAGTTGAAAGCATAAGAGAGAATATATGAATTTATTTAAAGCAATCCACAAACGTGCCCCAGTGATTCCTTACAAAGTTAGCCATGTAGAGAACCTTTGTTAGTTTCTTTTTTGTCTTTATTTTCAAATAAAAGGAACAATTAAAGAAAACACTTAGCTAAACACAGAAGAAAAGACAAGGTAAAAAAGACTGTGAGTCAGCCAGTCTTTCTGTATCATTCAACAGGCAGCAGACAGAAATTGGCAGCAGGCCATCTTTCTCCATAGGTGAAGGCAACAGTCTGAGCTCCACTGAACAATGACTCTTCCTAATTCATCAAAATTACAGTGACAACTCTGCTAAATAACTTTCTCTTGGAAGTGTGTGGAAGCTTCAAATGTGTTATTAGCTCTCATAGTTGTTCATTTGGTGAGGTAGTCTACTGGTTACACATCAAGCTGCAGTAGAGTGAACATGAATGCAGTTGGTCATCGACTTGAAAGAGATTTTTTAAATACAATGACTAACTTTTGGAAAGCTTGTAATTCTTAATTTCTACTTTCTGTATTTGCAAGTAGAAAAAATTTAAAGCATTCATTCTATTGATACACATAGAAGCAAAAAAAGGGAAAGGTGTCAAAGACACAAGATTACCCAAAGTGCAAGATTAAATTTGGTCTAAGGCCAAAATTTAAGAATTTTCCCATGTCATAAAATCATAGGATCACAGGGTCATTCAGGTTGGGAAGGACTTCAGGAGGGCTCTAGTCCAACCTCCTGCTCCAAGCAAGGTCAGATGTGGGGTCAGACCAGGTTCTCAGGGTCAGGTTCAGTTGGATCTTGAAAACCTTTATTCAAGGGTAAAGACTGTGTAGCCTCTCTGGGCAACCTGTTTCACTGCAGGACTGTCCTCATGAAGCAGAAAAAGTTTCTCCTTATAACCAATCTGAACTTCTTGTTTCACCATACGCCTGTTGTCTGTCATCCTGTCCCCACGCACTACTGTGAAGAGCCCAGCTCTGCCTTCTTGATGACCTCCCTGAAGATGCTCGCAGGGAAATGCTCCAGCCCCCTGACAATCACGGCAACCTACGCTGAACTCAATCCAGTTTGTCAATGCCTTTCATGTGTTGGGGACCCTAAACTGGATGCAATATCTAGATGCGGTCTAATGAGTGCTGAGTAAAGGAAGGGATAATCAAGTCCCTTAACCTACTGGCTGTGCTCCCGTAAATAAAGCCCAGGAGGGTGTTGCCCTTCTTTGCTGCAGGGCATGCTGCTGGCTCACTTTCTTGCTGTCTGCCAAGACCTCCAGATCCTTTTCGTCAGAGCTAGGGACCAGTGATGAAGTCCAGGTTATCTAATTTCTTATTTACTAGCTAAATATAACCAATTGCATAACCCTGACTTGCTTTAAAATGTCCAGCGTTGTAGTGTGTTTGAAGGGAGAAACTGAGTATGACATAATTTGATAGGAATTGTGCAAATTGTTGTAAGTGTAGTGGGATTCATCTCAGGTAATATTAGCCACCCTATAGCTGTGTGTTTTATTTAAGCTAATTGCATAGGTTCCTTCTCTAGACAGTGGAGATACTTAAAGAGAATGGTACATAAATGTTGACCACAGATTAGATAAATCTTCCCAGCTCCCCAACTGATGAAACCTAGGCACCTATCTGAGATTTGCTGCCTAACTTCCAGATAGCCAGTCAGGTGAGATGAGTCCCACCTTTGATATTAATTTAAAGAGTGAATGGATCCTTTCTGTATCAGCCTATTTGCTGGAAAGGAATCAGGTCAAGTAACAAATATAAAAGAATTATTGACTCTGAGGTTGACAATATTTTTTCAGATTCTGATAACTAAACATCTTCTTCTTACTCACATTATTAATGTTTGTCAGGGACTGTTGTTTTATTGGGTATTAATTTGATAATTATATTCATGTGATGATTAGATATTAATCCATTGTATTCAGATTTGATTGCCATATTTCATTTAATAGTGTTCTAATGCAGGAGCAGAGCAAAGAATAAGCTGGCAGCTTCCATTTAAGAGGACAGAATGTTAGACTGAATGGACAGATACTATTTTCTTTGTTGTTAGTTTTTAGAACAGCAAGGGGAGATGAGAAACAAATCAATAAGTCTTGCAATTGCAGTCTACAGTCCCCCTCTGCTGTATTTCTTAGAATAAATTTGACCCTAGACATAAAAGCTTCAAGCGTGCTAAAAAGTTCTGTAGTGACTGGAAATAGTAATCTACATACTTATTCCATTTTTAAGACACCAATGCAAGGGAATACTTCATCTGAGCTGGAACTGAAGATAGATGCTTACAAGTTACATTATCATCTGTCAAGTTTGCCAAGTCCCACACTGAGAAGTGGACAGCTTTCTCTGTTAGAGGGTGGAGCACAGAGGGTCAGATGCAGAGAGAGGTTTGCCTTTCCCATTGATATTTTGCAATCTGAGCTCAAAGACAGTCAAGCAATGTTTTGCATAGCTTTCTTCCAGGCATGTGGATTCTCTCCTCTCCTCTCCTCTCCTCTCCTCTCCTCTCCTCTCCTCTCCTCTCCTCTCCTCTCCTCTCCTCTCCTCTCCTCTCCTCTCCTCTCCTCTCCTCTCCTCTCCTCTCCTCTCCTCTCCTCTCCTCTCCTCTCCTCTCCCTTTCCCTTCCTTCCCTTCCCTTCCCTTCCCTTCCCTTCCCTTCCCTTCCCTTCCCTTTCCCTTTCTCTTCCCTTTCCCTTTCCCTTTCCCTTTCCTTTTCCCTTTCCTTTTCCTTTTCCTTCCTACCTTTAGTTTTATTTTTCTTTCCTGTTTCTCAGCAACTGCCAATAACATATTGCTTCATTTAAACTGCATGAGAGTTTGCTATTAGAGATGTCAGTATTACCAGACTCAAAAATTAAAAAGAATAATTCACATGTCAGACCTTAAAACCCACAAGAATTCTTTAAGAAAAAAATCTCATATTGTAGGTCTGACTTTGGATTTTTCGTTCCTCCTTCCTGCAAGTAGTGTATGCCAGAGAAAGAATGTCATTCAGTCTTCTAAATTTCTGGAACAAAGTGAATCTGGAGTCTTTAGAAGTGTACTTGCCTAATGCTGTGGAGTTTCCAGATTCAAATTTGAGTTCTGTTACTACCTCACACATATTCACATCTGCCAGCCATGCTACTTCAGTCCTCACAACCTCTGTCCCGCATCTTGACAAGAAATTATATGCCCTGGTACCATCTTAGTTCTACCCCTCTGTTCTTCCCTGTCCTATCTTAAAGTAGGTAGATAAAATGGGTCAGATGAATCTCATCCTGTAAATAAAGTTTTCTCTTTTTTTTTGTCTAATAAGGGAGCCCAGGGGGACAGGCTCAGATGAAAAGGTCTGTATTGCAGAACTCTGAAGTTAGGTGATATGAATCCCACCTTGGTGACTTCCAGGGCTTCTCAATTGTCATCTTCCTCTGTTTTGGCATTGCAAGGAGAGGGATGGAACCAGGAATGATCAGATTAATTCATTTTTCATGGGGGCGGTGAAAGGAAGAAACATTAAAGTTTTTGTGATGCTTCCTCTGAGGTGAAGTGTAAAAATTGGTAAAACAGAGTTCTGAATTGATACAAGAATCAGCTCTCTTGAAACCAGAGGCAGACAGAAAATACACATAGGAGCCCGGAGGCTGGACTTGCTGAGAACAGGGCACTTCGTGATTTGTCTGGAAGTGCTAAATCACAAAGAATTGATAGAATAAACCTAAAGGAACCAGGAAATGACCATGTCTGGAGAAATGCTCCATGTCTTGGAGCATGATTGATCAAGAGAAGATAAGTGGTCATGTCATACTGGATGACTGCAATAGGCTAACATGTTAATGAATGCTGCCCTGGACATCCCACACATATGTGTACGTAACTGACTTTTTGACGGAGACTGAAATAAACCACAGATCCTATGTCCTGTGATGTGTTTTCGTGAAGAATCCAACTTAGGATTTAGTGAGTCACTGTTTTTTAGCTTTTCCTGCTGAAAATTTTTCCAGTGGGGTTGCAGATTCCGTTTTCAGAAAGGTAAGAAATGTGGGACACAGTTTCTGATAATCTCACATGGCAGAATTTGTTCCTTCTTGTGAACCTGCTGAGAACTGGTCCATGGACACCAGGAGTCTGCAGATGAGAAGCAGACTACCACTGTGCTGACTTTGACTGCTTACGGGTCTGCTTCCAAGGCTCAAAGTCACAAATCTGCTGTATTTAGGATATTTTCAGATAATATTTTAAAGTAACCTAGTGCTTTGCTCTCTCTTCATCAGGGACCATAGAAGGCTCTTAGTCTATTCAGTAGGTCTAGCTGGAGCCTGAGATAAAACAGCAGAATGCAGGGAAGTGAAATGTTCTCACTTACCAAAAGTTAGTTCTAGTGGCTGCAGAAGGAAGGCATAATGATGTTCTTTTTTTTCTTAAAAAAAAAAAAAAAAAGAGCTTATTTCCTATCTCATTATCCATCTAAATGACTCTTTTAGAAAGATTTTATTTTTTCATGACCCTACATGTGCCTTTTATTCACAGATCCGCAAACATAGGTACACTGATGGGCAAACTCTGGTTCTCTCACGTTATGCCTGGGATAACAGATCATGATGAAGGTCAGTGATTAGCAATATAAATCTTGGGAAACTCAAGAACAGAAGTCCCGGACTCTCATGTCCCTTTGTTCACAGCAGCAGTTAGTTAAATAGATGTACTCATGTTTGAAAGGCATTTCAGAAATCATTTAAAAGAATTAAAATGATTTATTGGACAGGCGAGGATGAGATGTGAAACTGATGGGTCTCAACCATGCTGAAAATGCCAGAGCAGTCAAGTCTCCATGGGAATCCTGTACAGATGCTCTTTGAGGTCTGCCTCTCATGCACGCAATTATTTAGGTTTTTGTTAAAAATAACTGGGAAACTTACAAATATGGCTCCCAACATGAACCTGGCAGGTACTCTCAACAGCTGAGAGGCAACGTAAAAGAGCATCTCCCCAAATCCCTAAATCGTGTGAAATTCAAGTGCTGAGGAGAAAACCAGGAGCCTGATGAATAAATGGAGAGAGCTGTCATTGCTGCATTATATTAAAATAACTTGCCTCAAGCAAACTCCACAGTATTTCCTCCTTTAAATCGTCACTTTTCAGGAGCCTGTTACTCCAGCTGGCTGCATCAGTAGCTTTGGAGCTATGGAAGTTTTACAGTGAAGAGGACACTTAAAGAAAAACTCTTCAGGAATGGTGGGGGACTCATTAACCACTGAAAGGCCACTGCAATGTGCAGTTATATTTTCCTATGATTTAATGACACTCAGCACAATCAGAAACTTAAAGCAGAAATGATTCTCAACTGCATTTTTAAGCCACAGCTAGGCTCCAGGCAAAATGGAACTTATTTGTTTATGGATTGCTGTCATTAATAAACTGATCAGAGACTTATTACTGCCTCAAGCCCTAGCATTTTTAATGATGTCCAAACCAGATAGCTATTAAAGCTAAGCTGTGAACAGTAGCACAATGGACTTGGTCTGAATGAACAGGCGATGGAAGAGAAATAGCATGTCAATGGTAAAGTCCCTCACACTCAGAGCATGAACAGAGGTTTCTCATTATAAAGACTGCTCTTTCTTTATACCCTTTGTCTCTCTGAAACAAACTCCGGTGTCCTCCAACAAATCTCCATTAAGTTTGTGTTTTTTCTTGAAATTAGAGGCATATTCTCTACTACTTGACCTCTGGGATTTTTCCTTACTCCACAAAGGGCAGCTCTAATACATCTCTGTGAGAAGTGATTTTCCTGTTCCACGAAATTTTGTGTTTTAAAAATGGAACAGAACTGCCTTTCCTTTCCACAATGATTTTTTGTATGTTTTTCATATCCCAGTTGTGTGACTGAACAATGAGGCTATTGGGTGATTTGGAGGTAAAAATTTATGCATTTTTTTTTCTTTTTTGTAGGTGTGTGATGTGCATTTCCCTTCCTTTTCATGTTTCCCCAAAGAAAGTGTTTCCAAAAATTGTAAAAATATTTAGCTTTTTTAGTAGACTAGAGAAGCTGATTCAGTTGCCAGGCTAATTTAGGGGACAAAGGGGATTTAGATTCAAGGCTCTCATCCATTGAATATTTGGTCTGTGTTATATGAAATAGAGAGAAAAGACAGGCACCTGCTGGACAGACTCTCTCCTTTTCCAGTGATTTCTAGTATCTCATCCACAGAAACAGACTTTCCCTTGACATTAGTGGCATACCTCTGTCCTCTGTTCATGCTGTCCGTTGAATTGGAGGGTGTACAGAGAGCATGTCTCTCCTTCCAAGCATGCAGATTCCCTCACAGCCTGGAGCTGGCTGAACAGCTGTGAAAACTGTGCAGGTAAAATTTAGTCAATGTAGAAATTATTTGCATGCATTTTGAGGGCATTTACATGCTTGATGTGTATTTGTGCTTGTGTAAATGTTTGTGGCACAGATAGGCATGTCATATTCATTTAAATAGCTCTTCTTTTGGAGGCAGCTGTGAAATTAAGTGTCCTTAGAGTTCACCTGTCTGATTAGGAAAGGGCTAGAGGAGGTACATGCAGGAAAAGGGAACAAGAAATGGAAAAGAAGGGGAGAGGTTGAGGAAACAGCACTCTAAAATGTGTAAGTTTGTATGGCAATGACTAAAGCTTGTGCAAGCTTTATCAAGGACAGGACAAGGAGCCAAGGGGCTGGGTGGGAAAATCTGTGACTTTATCTTCTGACTCATAACAGAAACAAGCTGAAGGCCTTGATGGAGAAGAAGCTGCTCCTCCTTTTTATGGCCTTCACAGTGAGGGAGTGCATAGGTCAGGATATGGAGAGTCAGGAAGGTTCCAGCCCTAGGCCATCTGCTCTTCTTTCTGGAAACCCTTGTGAGTGTACTCTGCCTATAATCTGACGGCAAAAGATGGCCTACGAGTCTGAAAAGGGTAAAGCAGGAAAAGTAATTATGGAGGGTATGGTGAGGAGGGGCAAGTTTTCCTGTGGCTAGTTTTTCTGCCTTCAGCAAGAGTATCTGCTTCTTCTAAGATTCTTTTTCTCCTGTTGCCAGGATCTAGCTGGTCTCTCCTTCCTTTACTCTGCCATTGATGGACTTTGATTTATGACCCTTCAAAAGCCCATGAGTTACCTCATAGAAACAATGAAGGAAGAGGTGCGAGAAGATGTGTGAGATACCAGTTCACAAGAATGGGGGTCACGGGATGTATTTAATAATTTTATTTTTTTTTAAAAACTGTGTTTATTAAAAAAAAAGTTAATAAAATTCCTCCTAAAGTGTTGCCATTAAATTAAAATAAAGTGGATTTTCTCTTTTTTTTTGACAGAGTTTTTCTTCTATTTTAATGAATAAAACTGTGTGGTGTGTGTGGGAGCTCAGGACGCTTCCTGAACATCTTAAACGCTCCCCCCCCCCCCAACCCCCAAACATGTAGAGATAGAGGTATCGAAAATGCATCTTCTCCTCGTGTGTTTCTCTTGGAAACTTTAAGTAGCCCCAATCATATGCAGTGCCCGAATGGGAGACTCTGTGCAAATCCTGGATGTATAGCCATCAGTTGAGGAGTTGTGGACTGGTGCAAAATGGGAATGAACTGATAAACTCCATGACTGCTGCTGTATGAATGGAGGGGGGAAAGGAGGGGAGAAAACAAACAGTCCAGAAAATGCTGAAGGAAGAATATACTATTTCTTTTCTAAAATCAAGAGTATATGTAAAATATATAGACTGTGCTTCTCCTATACCTTAGAAAGCAATGCTATAATGACTGGTGACTTCTTTGCTACATTTGATCTTCTTAGCTGTTTGAGAGTGGTTCAGTCATCTACTGCAAACAAATCAGAAATATGTCATTCTACAGCACATGCCTTAGCCCATTTTACATATCTTGTTAGGTGATCATAGTGATGGTTCATAACTAATTAATGTATCTGTGTTGTATTTTCTATAAAATCATATCTATCTGTGTAGATGATTTCAGTGAGTTTGAACAAGGTCTCTGTAAGATGTTATTACTTCTGTCATGCAGACACAACTATATAACGATTTGCATAATTATAGATGGAGGAAAATGTTAGCCTGCATTTTAAAACTATTATATACATTTCCACCTCATTAAAGAAAATCACTGGAGCTAGGTAGCATACTTAGGTTTGAGATCAGGTGGCAAAGTATATAGATTACACAATCTAATTTTCTAGTGCTAAAGAGTTCCAGCTGAACAAAACCAATAGAACTGACCTTGCTTGCTGAAAAAGTTACAAAGAAAAACTCATTTAAAGAGTGCTTCTATGAAAACACACACGTTCCTCTCTGTCATTGTAACTCTGACCTTGGGGATCAGTCACTTTGGATGTGCTAGAGAGATGCTTTCATGAATAAGTGATGATAGTCTTTAATATAATTAGCGATCTTAATAGGCAGATCAGGAAGAAGGTTACAGTATTTGCAATGTGAAGGCATAGGGCCAAATTCAGTGAAGGGACACAGGCACTCAGATTTACAGTTTAAGCCTTTTCTCCCTCTACTTAAATCTGGTATCATGTAAATTTTTGCTGGTGAACATCTGTGGAGCTGCTCAAGCCTTGATGGCTCTGGATATCTCAGCACATACTACATGCCACGACCCTTGCAGGATCTGCAAGGAATCATACTCCTGCCACTGTCATACTTGGGTTTAGGTTTGAGCTTGCTGCAAGCCCCTCAAAAACACTTCTGAAGATGGTCCTGCATACAAAAAATTCCACATGTACTTCTGTCATTCTCATTCAAGTTGAATGAGTGTGAACAGAACTTGGCCTTAAAAATGTTTTACATAAGATGTTTGTCCCTTCTCCAGCCTGTTTGCTGGATAAAAACACAGGACAAACCTTTAGGGGTGGGTCTAAATAAAGAGTGCCAGGGAGCAGATTTGAGAAGTGAACCTCCATTTCCACAGTTCTTGTTCACTTACTCCCTGCTCTGTTTTGGGCTATTCCGACCAGTTCTCTGCGGTACTGATCTCCTATAAGAGAGGCTAAATGCTGAGCAGTATGAGCATTGTCTTTGGTCTTGGAGCCAGGAATGCTTTCTGGTCCTTTTTTGTTTGGTATTACTGACATAATTTAGAGTTTTTAGCAAATTTTGCTAGAGAGGATTCTTACAGGCACTGTGAGAGATGGCTCATTCATCCTTGTAAAGTGACGCACATGGGCCCACTGCCAAGGAAGTTCTGAGTTGTGTGAGGTCCTATAGGACATCCCTAGCAATGTCCTGGCATAGACAGAATTGCCCAAATTCTGCAGGGGGCTTTTCCAGTCCTTGCCACAGTAGCACAGGATCAGGAAGATGCAAAAGTAGCTTGGAAATAGAGATGTCTAGGATAACTCAAATGACCTGTAGGCTGGAAATTAGTGTTTCACAGAGATACATACTCAAGTCTCAGAAACTATATAGCTTCCTGAGTGTGATATTCTATCCGAGCTTTCAGTTGCATGTATTATGTAGACAAAGAGAAGTCCAGTATTACTAGCTGCAGACACTGGCTTTCTGTTTTGCACTCTCATCACCTGCTCACTGTAACACACCTGCACTATATAAGTGCACAGAAAAAGACTGCTGGTCATGCAGCTGCTCCCTATTTCAGTCCACAAGGGGATTGCTGGTCATGAAGCTGTTCCCTAGTTCTTCTGAAGATGATGGAGAAGTTGTATGGAGGCATCTGATAATGGCATGTCCACATCCAGCATCTCAACTTCCGTTACAGTAAAGATCCTTCAGTGGCTTCATTGTTAATTTTGCATTGACATTTAAAAATCTGACAGGAATTCGGTATTTTTGTATATGAACTACATATTATAACCCAAATTAAAAGTAAGCACTCGCTATTTAATTGAGAATGTAAAAGATACTATTTTAATTAAGAAATATATGAATCAGCCTTTCATTTTTTTGTCAGGGAAGCATGAGAAATAAATTTTATATTTTTTCTTGGTGACTAAGATGACTGGAATTAAAAACTTTGAAGTAGACTAGTCAGTAGATCTTCACTAACTGTAAGACTCAGGGCACAATTTAAATTCAACACATTTTAAACTGCTATTTTGTGATCATTTGTTCTCATAAATGTTTCTATTAGACTGCTATAGTCTTCATACAATCCTACTTACATCAGATGTATTTGACATAAAATAAGTGTGACAACAAATGTTTTTGAAATCTGCAGTTTTTGTTGTGGGGTGGAACTGGTATTCAAATAACCAATGCTATGCAAATGGATATTATATAAGCTCAGTGAATCCTGGAAAGTGATGAACTGTACAACACCTAACTCACTACACCAGGAAAAAAAAGTCAAAAATCTTTGACATATTGACTTTCTTTCAAAACACCCAATTGCATTTTCTATCCATTGAATACATTTTGTGGACAGCCATCTCTTAAAAAATATCAAATGAGTCCATTCAGCCATTCAAATATTCGCTGATGTACTAGTAGATTTTTAAGGTAAGAAAGCTGGAAGAAGAGGGTTTTCCAGTAAATACTGACACAGGTAAAGTAGCAAATATGAGTGCAATATGTCGATACAGGGGGAAAAAAAGGTTGGGTTATACTGATTTAGCCATAGCCCCTTTCATTTTCCAGTATTGCTTTCCTTGGTGAACTTAGCAGAGGTATGTGGAGAAATTCTAAGTCACTGCAAGTCAGTGGTAATTTTGTCACTGATTCAGTACCATTAGATTTTCTCTGCAATATCTATCATTAGATAAAAGCACTTAGTAGTGGGAAACTGATTGATCGAGGTCGCTGTAGATGTATTTTTTGAAATGCAGGCAGCAATGTCCTAAAATGGCAAGTAAGTTCTAGTTCTGTCATTTAGATGCATGAGCAAAGCTTCAATAAGCAGAAGGAACAACGAACACTTATAAAACTCCTGCCCTGGGTCTGCTGGTGGTAGTCTTATTTGTCAGTATGGGGCCCTGAAAACTTTATGCTAAGTTGCTTCCAAATGAGTTTTGATTCTGCAAGGAGCTACTCACCACGGGAATGATTTGTCTCTAGTCTAACTCACTTGTTTTTGCAATGCTTCACCATTTTATTTTGTAAGCTGGCCCCATGGAAAATTCATGTGGAGTCTAGCGCTGATTCTCCCTTTCTCATGCAAAGGGTGAGCTTGATGTTTCTGTAATGTCCAAAATGACAACTTTATATCTACTGATTCATCAGATGCCTCCTTCATATTCTTATTTATTATTATGCTTGGAAACTCCACTCAGGCACTTTGATCCAGTGGTATTGCCTGCAATACAAGCACAGAGCAGAAAGACAGCCCTGCCCCGAAATAATTCACTATCTGAAAAAGGAGAAGAAAAGTGGATAAAGTACAAAGTAAAACAGTGGAAAGTACAAAAGAGCAGTGAGATAAGCTTGAATAGAGCTTGAAGAGGAACTGTGGGGTTGCCTTGCTAAAGTTTATAGCAATTCTCTCCCAGTCATGGTGGGGAAGCACTTGTGAAAATGTGACAGCAAAACCATGGTGGAAGGTCTGAGGCTGAGTATCAGGTGGGATAGTTGTGGTGACTAATAAGAGAGGAAGTACTGAGGGATGAAAATTCGACAAAAGTTAGGGAGGCTAGTCCCTTGTGCTTGCACTGCCAGGAAGTCCGCAGTGCCTGGGATGCTCTCCAAGGATGCAGGGTTTAAGATCTCTCAGGCTGAAGCCATTTTCCCTCCAAGATGGGAATGGAGACCTGCTTCTTTTGACACATTGATGACACACAGAAAAGCACCAACCGTAGACAGTAATTAAAGAGAGGCTGGAAGCTGGCTGCAATGCATTGACTAACTGAAGGACTCTCTCAGAAGGATGTCTTTCATTGCACTGACTGTGTAGGGGTGCAAGCAATCATTTTGGAAGGATAGGATTACCCTCTCAGACTTCCCTGATATGCCAGGGTTAAACACCCAGTATTGGACACATCCACTATTCACTCAGGTGTCTAAATTAGTTGCATGGGTTCTGAAGCAGGACTTTCTGATGGAACATTGTGTCAATGCTTGAAGCATATGGGACCATTAATGTATTTTTTCTTCATGTTTTTGGTATTACTTACTATTATATGTGCAAACATCCCTCCTCCTCAAACTACAAACTGCTAATGCTGTTCACAAACACATCTGTTATTTCTTGACTAGTATGTCCTGTCAGTTCATTTTGAATAGTTTTGCCCATGTGCTGGGAATTTGTGAGACTACATTCTAAATTGTTCTCTTTCTCCTTGTCACCAAATGTGTGACAAATTTCAAGTGTGTGTCTATCGCTCAGAGTGAAAGTATTTCCTAGGATGGGACTGATGAGATGGATGAGAAGAGTCCTCACACCACATATTGCAGTTCTGTGATGCTGCCTGCCAGGTGTGGGCTCAGCACAGTGCTGTGTTTTACCAAGGTCATGTCTGGAAGGTTTCCTCTGCTGCACTGAGGGATAGCAGGTTAATTCCTTTTCTTATACAGCTTGGATTCTGCAAATGCTGATGGACTTTCCATGGGAGCAAAGGCAGCAGGCCACATAAACTCTCACCCCATAATCACCCCCTGCATATTGAGATGTCACAGTTGTTCAAATGACATACAGGTTTGTCAGGCCCTGTGAGTTTGTAATGTCTTTCTTTTTGATGACAGAATTAATGATGCACTTCTGCTTTATGTTGCATGAAAGTCATTTTTAATGGTAAGATAAAAACAGTTTTTTTGTAGGCTTCTTTAGCTTTCTTAGTGAGATCCTGGGGACATTCAACATATTGGGTGACTCCTGTCAAGGAAACCATTGTGTTTCATATCTCCTGTATCCGGAAAAACCAATTCCTGTAATAGAGATTGTAGATTTTCCTTCTAGCAAATAACTTGTGAAGGGGAGTAGTTGTTTCGAAGGAACCATCCCCAGGAACCTCAGCACATCAGTCCCCCATGTACAACACTGAAAGATTTTGGAAAGCAGTAGAACTAGCCCAGTGCCATGCTGAAAACTCATTAAGAGCAAAATTAATATTGTTATTTCTCTGCAACAATTAGGACAATGCCCAACCATATCAAGAAAGGGAGAGTTTCACCTGACCAGTAATGACTGTCTATAGATGTTTACTTCTGAGCTACTTCTTCTATACACTTTCTGCAGTTAATGGGAGGAAGCAGGTGCTTCTGTGCCGCTATTCACTTCACCCCAAAGGTATCTAAATTCTAAGAGAAAACCATCTCAAAAGCATGTATGTATTTTCATTAACTATAAGAAGAAGTGTAATGTAATTGGATTGAATTTGGGTGTCTGGCCCTACGGAAGTCTAAAGCTAGGGATGAGGAATCCAGCAAAGAAGAGCCCTTTATTGGCCTGAATTTAAAATGGAGCTCACACGATCCTTTTGGGAGCAATGAGCCTTTTTTTTTCTGATCCAAGACATACTGCAGAATAATGTGAATTCCTTATATTCCTGTAAATCAATGCAAGTATAGAAGGATGTCTTCAAATCTGATTCCAGGAGGAAGTATTACCAAAGTACATTTAAAAGGCCCTATCATCAGACCTGAATCTGAATTTGTTAGCCTGCAAGCAAGATGGCCTAAATGTTAAAAGCAATTTTAAAGGTGAGTATCTGAAAATCCCAATAATTACCTAGCTGCTTCAGGTATTCAGGCATCTAGTCCCAGGAGCAGTCCTTGTCTACAGTGATGCCTCTTTTCCCTGTTTTAACATGTCATAACAATGAATATGAAATAATGGTACATTGGTGTAAATAAAAATCAGTGTCTGCGTGTTTACAGAGCTTGATAGGATTAATTTATGATTTGGAAGCAGTCCCCATCAAATGGTGGAAAGAATATGAAATTTAGCAAAGCGGTAGGTACTTTTAATACCATATTTTTTGTTGCTGTGGGATACTACAAAGCACAGATGATCTGACTTCACCAAATGTGTTTGATGCTGCAAGAAAGAGCTAGTTCTCTTTTCTTCTAAAGTAAGCTTAAACGTTAACATTTTTTAGCCTTTCAATATCCCTGAAAGTTTCGACAACTCAGGAAAGGACACGATAAAAGTAGAAACAAACTAACAGAATAAAATAAGCAAAAATGAAGAATGCATTTAACCCAAAATGCAGCTTACAGCGTCTTTTTCTTTTTTGTTGCTGCTGTTAAAATAATCTACAAATAAACATACAGGTTTGTATGCCACCTCAGAGGGTGGCTGCAAAGATTTGCGTGGAGTCAGAGGATGCTAAGCCTTTTGAATTAATTCCAAAATGGCTAAGTATCTTGTTGTGCAGCCAGTAGCAATAGATATTTTGATAAATACTTGAGAGAGTTTTTTTTGGGGGGGACTGAGTAGTCTTGGAAATAGCCACTAGATGGCATTGGCTTTGCATAGCTGGAGAGTAAGCAAGATTTTTCCAGAGGAAAATCGAAATGGCTTGTTCCACTAAATTCTGCTTTATATCAGTAGGTGGTAGATTTGGGCTATTTATGGAAAAACAAAGGTTTTAAGGTTCTGTGTTGCTTCTTGCAAAGTTATTTTCATTTATTTTTCTCAAGCCTTATATGTAAAAAATAATAAAAAATAAAAATTATGAGTTGAATAAAAAAGGACTGTTATTTAAAATCTTTGTTTCATCTTTTCAAATTACAAGCAGAAATATACTAGACAGTGAGAGCCTATTAAAGCCATTGATAAAAAGAGAATCAAAACATAAATGAATAAGAACACAGTTCTAAAAAAAATTTCCAGTCAGAGTTTCAATGGTAATCAAAAAAAAATTCTAATATATAAGAATACTAGAAAGGCAAAAAATGTGTCTCGGTTTAAAAATATATAACAGGATTACATTTCACTTCTATGGTGCCTCGCATCTAAGATCTCAAAACCATCAATTTTTTGGTCTCTGTGAGCCATTGTTAACATATTTACAGAGGTGGGTAAAAAGGGGTGGAAACTTCTTAACATTAATTTCATTTTTGGGTGCTTGTGCTATCTCTTTCAAAAAAAATTGTGAAAGTAGGTGCGGTTCCCCTGAAGCCATGAAAAACATTTTTTGTGGAGCAACGGTTCTCAGTCTAGGTATCTTGAGGAGACAAAATATCAGACCCAAGACCCAGTTGGGATGTCTATGCTGTGTAGTTACAGTTCCATCTGGAGAAACCTGTTCTAGTGCCAAAATAGGAGGACTGTGGCCACGGTTGCTTTGTGTGTGTAAATTAGCTTCAAAGAGTTTGGTGCTGATGTTGTTCCCAGGACCTGAGCTACTTTATCTCTGCCCAGTAGTGCACTGTGGACCAGCCAACAGAGAAATGTCTCTTTTGAGGACAAGAATCAATCCTGTATCTCCATCCCTCTGACCCTAATGTGGCAGCAGACCCTGACATCAGGTATCTCCATCCGTGTGTCTTTACCTTTTTCTCCCCAAATGATATACTGGTCTCACGTTTTCCTCTCCTAGACACTTTGTGGAAACTTTGCCATTCTCATATGTAACAGCCCAGTGGAGTCACCCAAGAAGCAACAGACCTACATTCAGTTCCCCTCTTTGCCGGGGCAGACTGAAAGCCACTTATCATAGCTCCTAGGAGGATACTGTAAACACCAGACTGCCAGATGTGTGAGTGTGGGAGCTCTCTTTTCACTTGGCCTGCTGATGTTGCACAGACAAGACACTGTTGGGGTGACAGCAGAAACATGCATGCCTCCGTGGTGGGACATGATGTCCTGGTGCTCATCACTGCTCCTCGGCGGGTGCCATCACACGGGGCTATAGAGTCAGGCTTATTCTTGTTCTGCCTATCTTTCTACTCCCATCACCTTCAAAGTTCACTATTTCCTATGCGGTGGAATGCCTTCAGTAAGAGGGTGAGGAGTATAAGCAGCGAACCACCTGAGTATAAATGCCTGTTTTTTCAGACCCTCTTTTGGGAGACAGATGTAGTCTCAAATCCCCTCAAGCAATGACAGGAATTGAATGCTGGTCCCCTCTGTGATCTAGCTGTGCTGTAATCACTGCACAAGGGCAGGGAGGGGAACCTCCTCTTCTGGCTGCCTTTTCAAAGGAAGCTGTGCAAACCACTGTATTTGATAAAGGCCCCTATTGTGTAGGTGTGTGTTAGGTGAAAAACATGAAACTGAAGGGGAGTTAGAGTGGGTTTCTGACTGCTGACTGGATTTGGGCGTGAGATGGAGCTCGTCAGTATTGTCAGAACTAAAGGTGCATCTGTGCACAGCCAGAAAGTCTTTTAGGCACTGAGGGAAGCTTGATGTAAAAAAATCTGTAAGTACTTCAGAGACTAGGAGCAGCTGAGCAAAGGTTTCAACACTGCACCCTAGGGCCTATGTTCTGCTCCCTGCAGACAACCAGCAGCTCTCTTTCAGATTGATCCTAAAGGGCCAGCATATGGTCTCAGAAGAAGTCTGTCTATAGGCTTAAGCAGAACAGAGCAGGCATAGTTCATTTCCTTCTATACCTCTAGGAGCTCGTGAAGTCAGCGGAGACTCCAGTGGGGTCTGAGCTGAATAGGCTGGCAGAAGGATAGCAGAGATTAGCCCAGCGCATTACACCTGGAGTAGACAGATTCCTTTAGGGATGTGTGTGTAGGACAGTTTGGGGAAAACTGGATGAGAAACATACTGTGCACAACAACTCCAGGCACATTACACTGATGCCTGCTGCTTGGGCAGGATAAATGCAATTAGTTATACCTGCTGTGCTAATCCTGCAAATCCCATCCCAGCCAATTCAATGAAATTACATTCTATAACTCTCCCTTCGCTTCTTGCGTAGACATTCCTGTGCCTAATTCTGGGAGCTTAACCAGTGCATCGCTCTGCACACTGTTGCTGGAGGGGATCATAGCAGGAGTCATGCCCTCACATGTTCTGCTTTTTAAACTTCTAGCAGACACCATTCCTGTCTCAGAATGGCTCTGAGCTCCTGGAATTCCTGTCAAAGCCAGTTCAGTACCCTGATTAAATGAAAGTATATGTGATTAGCCAGCATCTCCCTTACATTCAGGGTAGGAGTCATTTCTTTCAGCATTAGCTGTCTAAAAAGTACATGCTCAAGCTACTCATCTACACTTGCTCTGTCTAGTCAACAAGGAGAAATCATCACCTCCAAAATGATGGTGCCTATCCATGCCCCCCGTCTTATGACAAAATAAATTTCCCATTCTTCCCCTTGACTACAGAGGGGTCTTACAGAACTAGCTGAGGTTGGAAGTCTTATTTTGAGGGTCCCACTGCTATGTGAGGTGAATCCCATTCAAGTACACATAGTTTCCTCCATCTTTGTGAATGAATCTGAAAATATACCATGGCTGATACCTCTACTCAAGGGCTATTAGTAGTTCTGTGATGCTGCCCTCTGCTTCCTAAATTATCTCAGCTGTAAATCTCTCTGGAATTTGGTGGGTAGACTGTAAAATCATACAATCCTTCAGGTTGGAAGGGACCTAAGGAGGTCTCTAGTCCAGTCTCCTGCTCCAGGCAGGGTCAGTTATGGGGTTAGACCAGGTTGTTCAGAGTTTTACCCAGTCAGGTCTTGAAAATCTCCAAGGTTGGAGACTACACAATGTCTCTGGGCAATCTGTTCCACTGCTTAATTTGCCTGAGAGTGAAAAATATTTTCCTCGTACTCTGTCTGGTTGTCCTTGTTCTCCTGCAGTGCATCGTTGTGAGGATCCTGGCTCCATCTTCTAGATAACCTCCCTGAAGCTGCTGTGGAGGCTGCTGTGAGGTCCTCCCAAAGCCATCTTTTCTCCATGGTGAATAAACCCCACTCTCTCAACCTCTTCTCACAGGGCAAGTGCTCCAGCCCCCACCAGCATGGTGGCCCTCACTGAACTCATACGGGAGCAGGAGTTAATTAGTGTGCTTAAGCTCAGTCTGCAGGATATCACCCACATATCCCATTAGGAACTGCTCCAAGCCTGGACTCCCAGTAAGCCCACCCAGGCTGTTGGACTGTTGTAAACACCACAAACCTCCTCCTTGGTCTCATGGAAGAGTTATGTGCGATGTGAGGAGGAACCCGGAGAACAGCAGCTGACAGGCCGGTTATCTAGGCAAGTATCTCCAAGTCAATTTTGTAAGACCTGTGTTTTCCCTCTCCAAAATTTTTGGGTGTGGAAAAGAAGGTCAAGTGCTCTCTCTGTGCTATATGCCTCAGTTGTCAGAAACCATGACTTTGGCATGGAACAAGACAAAGCTTTGGGAGTGTTCTAGTGTCAGGTCTCTAAAATCATTAAGAAATGAAAAAAGAAGTGAGAAATGTACCTTGTGGGCCTCTCAAGGGATAGCAATGCCTAATCCAACTCCACCATAACTCAGCTGACTCCCAATCCCCTTGCTCACCAAACTGTACAGCCATATACATGAGAAAAGGATTACACACTGACATATTTTTTGTTGACTCTGGATATCTGTTGACTCTATTGACTCTGTTGTCTCTCAGATACTTGGAGACTGCTATTTATGGCAGGCTTCAACATGCATGGTATTTATCCTGTGTTTCGGCAAGGCTGATGTTTCTTCCTGCAACTGGTCTTATTACAGCGAATAGGAGTATTGTTTTTCTCCTTTTGTATTCAATACAAAACAGTGTGGTTCTGACATGACTGTGTTTAAAATGAGGCAAGCTCCAGCATCTGCATTTATCAAAGAAGCTGCAGTTTGTTCTAACTGCTAGATCTATAAACAGCCCAAAGAGCTGACTGCAGCCAGACTGCAAACAAGATGCCTGCGTGGCTATTGTTTCAATGTGGAGGCTACCTTGATTTTTCTAGGGGTGGTAAAGACAGCAAAAGTATTACACCTGCGTCTGCAGCCTCTCTGGACCGTTGCGCAGAGACGGAGTCATTGGAAGATCACAGTCACGCTGTCCTCCTTCCTATTCTGCTCTAGACCATCCTATCTCAGTCTTTGGTAACAAATTTGCACAGTTGCTCTTGTTGGAGGTATTTCTGTCTGCCCTGTACATCTGTGTATGTCCCATTCTAGCTGGTGCAAAGAGGGAACAATGAATCTGGCTCCCCTGCTTGCCTACCCAAACCACTTATCTGCAGAGGAAAAATTCCTCCCCTCCCCTCTTTCATTTGCTATTAAAGCAATCCCAGTCTAGGGTGTTAACAAGGACTGGATTTCCTCTTAGTTTACTTCCTTGACAAATGTGGGATTCCTCTACTGCCTTGGCATTAAGCACTTTTTAAAATGTAAATTTTTCAGCTGCAAGGAATCACATTAAAAAAATATTCAAAAAGCAACTGTCTAAATCAAAGACTAATTGGCTGCCAAATTATGGGTTTATGCAACTCCCTCATTGCAGCTTGTTTTGCTTTTTTACCAGCGGTAAGTAAAAAGCATCAGAAAACACACAAAAATTATTTTTGTTTTCCTTTCATAATAAAATATGTGATGTCAACTCACTCACTTTGAAAACTCTTCCTGCCTACAGTGAAAATTCTGTCCACCAAGAATGTCTGTCCTGTCTAAGGTTGCTTCCACAGGGAAGTGGAAATCACTCATGTGATCAAATCCTGACTATGGGGAAACTGAGGCACGGAGCATGTCTGGTCACCCAGCAAACTACTGGGTGAGTCAGAAATGGCAGGACGTTCTTCTAAGACCTTACCGTTGTGTCTTCCCACAGAATACTCAAAGAAGCAGCACTGACATCACTTCCTCCCACTGCTGTGGCAAGGGACATGAAAATTCAGTCTTTTTTACAGGGATTTTTTTGAAGTTCAAGCCCTCTGAGTGGGGCTGTTTGGGGAGTGAGTAGGCAGCTGAAAACTCTTGAAACCAAAGCACAGAATTTTGCTAACTTTATTGCTCAGGTCTGCATGGTGGCCTCAGTGTCACACCCAGAGAACTTAATGGGAGGAAGAAATTATTTCCTTGACAGATGTTCACACTCACACCGGTGAAATGCTGCAAACTATGACCCGTGAGGCATGAGGGTTAATGTTAGACCTGAGGTAGATTATATGGGGTCAGTCTTTTTGTGGCTGACCCAGTCCCAGTCTGGAATTTGGAGACAATCTCCCCAGGATGTAACAGGAGTCGGTTCACATTTTCCTTTCTTCTTTCTTTCTCTCTGTGACAGTTTCTTGTCCTGCCTCAAGCTCTATTCTTGCCAGCCTCTCAAAAACATCAGATGCAGAGACTACCTGGATGCAGCGATCTTCTTCTCTATGTGACCTTGCAAAGATGTTATTCCTCCCCGACTCCATGCCAGGAGTTTTATCTTAATCTGTTGTTAGAATCTCAGTATGTAAATTCATACTTGCAATGAAGAACAAGGACTTCAGGCAAATTACAGTGAAGCAGTGGGAGTTTCTAGTAAAACATTTGCCTTATTTCTTCAATGCTTACCTTTTCCTCTAAGTTTTCCCAGTGATCCATGTTAACAGGCTAACAAATCCATGGCGACTAGGGAACTGTACCCCCAACACTATGCTGCAGACTGATTACTGAGGAATTCCCATAAACTGTGGGAACAGAAATCTGATTCTCCTGCTGCAGCCACATAGTACTTCATTATAGGATTCAAAGGGGGAAAAAGTAGAATTTCCCTGTTTTTAGCAATATATGTCCTCTGTGAAGCAATTAGGATTTATCTAGTAAAGGGCCATGGTATGTCCGTAGATACACTAACCAGGGTAGGAACATACTTTCACATTTGAAATATACTCTCCAATATGCAACAGCTTGGAAAGAGAAGGGTACAAATATCATTCCAAGAGCTTTTCCAAACATACTGCATCTTTGCTCTGTCAAAAATAAACTGCAAAATGAAAAGATGAAGAATGAGCCTACCATTTTGTGTCCTCACCTCTTAAAATAAAAGAGTAGTTTTAAAACGCATAAAAATGTTCTGCCATGATGAATTACACATTTATAACCCTATTTAGTGAAGTATTTTACCTTTGTAATTTTCAAACTGTCATTTTGACAAAAAATATAGATGAGCAAGTTGGCCTTTCACATTTAATGTTTTCGTTCTTATTTGCAATTCACCAAGTTCAGCTTTGATTAAAGAAGTGGTATAAATGGAATGCATAATGGTCAGGACTTGAGGAACACATTACTCTGACACTGCAGGATAAGACTTTTTCTCTTTTTAGAAGCAGATTTGGCTTCTTCACCCGAGAAACTTCTTGAGCTTGGGCCCACACTGACCTTATTGTGTCCGAAATGCATCTTGCCTTGGACTCCAAATGTACAAGGAAAAAGACTCTTGATTTAAAAGGGAAGAGACAAAAGTCAGTGGCTAGATAAACATATTTATATACTCACACTTTCTTTTTAACAGAGTTCCAGGGAATGAATCATCCTATACAGTCCAACTTTAAGCCTGAGATGATGCATGGCTGCTGCAAATGATCTTGTGGCCAAGATCAGTGGTTAGAAAAGGTTCTGCTCTGGACATGGCATCTTCTGGCTAACAGGGGCTTCCACCAAGGCTTGTGTGGGTGCTCAGGCTAATGTGACCCTGAATCAACTCAGAGGAAAGATTTTTCTCCCCATCACTTGTCTGAGAGAGGCTGTAATATATTCAACGCCTTTTCTTTGAGAGCCTCAGTTATTCCAGTTTAGGTTACAATCTGTATGTGTGGGGGGGAAGCAATCCACCAAAAAAGCTTGCTTTTTAGAAAGTTAAACAAATACATTAATATACACTGTTTTGGTAAAGACATTTTAAATATATGTTCTCTCCCCCATGTGTGACTCATTCTATTTATTATGTGCTGTATTACAGCTTCACGCTCAAAATATTTTGTTGGTTTCATAATGGAACAACTTTGTAGCAGTATTTACCAACTGAAAACAGTAAATCCAGACGATTCTTCTTTAAAGACCTGAAAATCACTTAGTGACCACTAAGGCAGGTACCTCTGGAATGAAGTAGACAGCCATTTGGCAGCTAATAGCAACATTACATGATTATTTAAGGATGTTACTACATTGGCAAACTACTGGTTTTACTCTGGACTTCTTCCCTTTGTTTAGTTCTATTCAATTAAATAGACCCCCTCAGAAAGGTCAGTGGCAGCAGAGTTTGCTTTAAGTTCAAAGCTTACCAGCTTGGATAAAAATAATGTAAATAAATAACTGAAGAAGATGACAGATGTGAGAAACAGGAGATATGGAATTCAATTACGCTATTTGGACATGGTCCTGACTGAAGACATGATACATTTACATATCTCAAAGAGCCAATTTTGAGGACTGGGGGAGTGGTACACTAAAGCATTTATTCTTGTTTAATTTCTTTCTTTTGCAGCAGACCACTCTACAGCATCTTTGAGCCAGCAAAAGAGAATGTGAATACCTGACACCTGGCTTCCAGCTGCTGTTCCAGGGAATGCTAAAGTAGTTTATGCAAAGCTGAACAGTAGTAAGAGGAAAAATTGAACCCAGAATTTTAGATACTACTACCCTGGATTGTTTAAGAACCTTTCTATAGAGGTGGAAGCTGGAGGTTTGAGTTCGTTTTAAGAGGAACGCCAATATTCCTTTATCTGTGCTGGTGACAACTGGAGAAAAGCAGTGGCTCTTTCAGGTATTTTTTCTGTCAGTCTAAGTCTGAGAAAGCTTTCCCAGCCAAAACTATTTGTCAAATTAATGTTGAATTCATAAATTGTTTTGGAATGGATGAAATTGCTTTTTGGGCATATGAATAGTTCATTCACAAAAAGAAAAATGTGCCCAGTTCCAGCTGATTATATTGGCAGAAATGCACCCAAATGTTGCTAGAAATGACTTCCCAGCTGAGGAAGTGTGACAAATCCCACACTTAACCTTAAACATGCATTTAAAAGCTTTCCTGAATGCAAACCATACTCTCCTTACTGGAAGTGCTGGGCCGAATTCTTCACTGCTTTATGTGCTGATGCACGTCTGGGCAGGCTAAGTGCAAAGAGAACACAGTATGCAACATTTCCAGAAATATTTATCATGTCCCCACCTTTTTCCAGATGTGTGTATGCTGATGTAGATTTCTTTGGCAGCAGAGAAGCAAGTCCAGTTTTCTAAGAGACCTAATTTTTTACATCACTCTGTCTCATTCAGTTTGCCTGCAGAGATTGTTAAACAGAAAGTCTCAAGTGAGGTAAATGAAATCTTTTGCTAACTGTCCCTTTTCAAATTAGGGCAGTGAAGGTATTTAAGTCAAATATGACTCTTCTAGGCTGAGTGTGACACCTCTGCTGTACCTTTTCTTCCTTCATTGCCACTTATCCCACTTAACGGTGGCTTGATTAGCTGGCTAAGTGGAAATGCTGAACTGTAGCTGAAATTCTCTCTTTTCCTATCAGTTCTTGAAAGGCCAAAATGATAAATGGAATTCAAATCTCAAAACCTCACTTGCATCACAAATGTCAAACCCACCACTTAGTCTGGGTTCAGTGTTTCTTAAAATATATTTCCTGCCTGCTCTGTGTCTATCTTCCTGTGTGTCTGCATATTTGCACAGGCATGCGACAGTGCACATATGTATATTTAAAGGTCAGCCTTTAAGGTTGTCTTGAATTTTAGGTGCAGGAAATACAGCGCATCTTATATATATCTTCAGCCCTCCTACTCATAAG
Source organism: Apteryx mantelli (assembly GCF_036417845.1). Lineage (NCBI taxonomy): Eukaryota > Metazoa > Chordata > Aves > Apterygiformes > Apterygidae > Apteryx > Apteryx mantelli. The sequence continues at coordinate 36,711,503 of NC_089978.1, forward strand.
TATTCAACAATATGGAAATCTGATAACTGAAGGTAAGAAGAGGAAAGCAACTAAGTATTTTGAAACCCCAGAGACTTAAGTGTTTTGTCCCTATGTAGACAACCTGGAATTTGTTTGAGTTTTCACTGAAAAAAAAAAAAAGTGCAAGCTAAGGCTGTAAAAGAATCATGTGTTCTTTTAAAGTCAGTGTGACCATATTATTACTTGTTTCATAGCATGAGGGGGCTGAGAGAAGAGTTCTGAAGTTGGTATGCTGGGCTGGGAGGAGCTCACTGAATAGTTGTTCCTTGGACAGGTCCTCTTTTTCTGACAAGAATTTGTGTTCAGGTAGAATTTGAAGATTTTGGACATCTATTTGTTACAATACTCTGATTAACTCTCTAGCAGATACAAAAGATATGCAGAAGGCTTAACAGGACATCAACTCCACTTGATCCTCCTATTGACTGTAGCTAAAAAGTCATTTCCATAAACAAAAACACCCCTCCACTTATGGAACAAACTGTTGACCTACAATAAAAGATCAAAAGATCATAGGTGGCATAATGTTTTTCTGGAGAAATCAAGAGAGATCATGGCCAAATGTCCCAAGGAACTTTTTGGTCCTGGGAATGAAAACACTCCTCATCATAAAGAAGGCAAAGACCCTTAAATAGTGCCAGCATATCTGATTTGGATGGAAATACATACCTGCCCCTGAATCTGTAATTGTTTTCAAGTTGAAGGCATGAGCAAGATCCAGTTGTCTGACATCTAAGAGAAATTAATATTACAAGAAGTACTAGTGTGCCCCGCCCTCTGTCTGTAGCTGCAAAATCTACCTTTCTCAACATTACAATGCCATCACATCTTACCGTTACAATTTTATCACCTTGTGTGCTGTGCACCTGTGATTTTTGGGCTTCTAATTGTATAAAGCTCATTCTGGTGAAAGGATCATGAGTGTTTTCAAGCACTTTATAATGAGGATGTCATTGCTTTTCATGGTGTTAACAAGATTACCATCATGTGTTCATGAATACTTAAGCACATTCAATAAAAAGGATGGGATGTGAAGAGGATGAGCTATTGCAGCTCAGAGGTTGTTAATTGTAAATTTCCCCTAACTTTTAAATTAATTGGAGGACAGCTACATCAAAGCACTGTTTCTCCAACTGGCTGCAGTCAGAAAACAAACATTTATTTTAAGGGACATTGCCATATTCTGCAGGTTTTCAATGTCGAGTATTAACTCAGAGTCCCAAAGTACATCTGGTCATAAGCTGTTTCTGCATTTGCTTGCTTTTGTCAGCTGATCAGACTCAGTGATCAGAGCTAGCAGAAACACTTTACTCAAAGTATTGCATCTGGGGAGGGTGTGATACAGGTCTGATGCTTTACAATACAGGCCATCAAACGTACAGCTTTGTTTCAAGGCAGGTCCATCTGTTTACTTGTTGATCCCTGTATTGAACTTCCTTCTGCCACTTAATTCATTATTGTTACTTCTCTGGAATCTGCTCATTCACACTGCCTCATTTGGTTGGAAAGTTTCCATCACTGCACTGCTCCAGGGACACAGGATCCTGCTCTCAGAGTCACTGATGAGTAATGTACAAAGTGTAGCAACACATTAGCCTTCCTGAATACATAAACAGGTACAAAAAAGGGTCCAGAACTGAGTTCTGACCCAGAAGTCAAGTGATATTGACCAGTTCCTGTCAACACTAGTTATGACTACCCCTCTAGGGAGCAAATTCCTCTTGGAGCTAGCTGTCGTGGTCCAGCACCAGGGAGTGACTAAGAGCTAAACAGTGTAGGCAGTCAAGTATCCCATACTCAGGCTTGGTCTTTTCTTCAGTGGTGTGGACAAAGCCTCTGCCTCTGATTAAGAGTGATGTTCAGGCTGCCTACTTTGGTTCCTATCAATTGAAGCAGATCGTGAAAGTCTTTTTAGGACTACAACAGCTAGTGAACTATTCAACTCAGAGGACATCTTTGCGTGGTCAGCTGCATAGCTCTCCAGACTTAACAGATTATAAAGACCAGGGGCACAATTCAGTTGCCCAGCTGTAGGCATATAGTCTTTGAGATGCTACAGGGAATCAAATCATCCATATAGGGTGGGCAGATAGCATATACTTAAGGTCTGTATGCTTCTGGACTTGCTGCCAGAGGCCTGGTAGGCTATCCTGGCAGTCTTCTGTAGGTCTGGTGGCATTTCTGTCAGCCTTACAACTGAAATGCACTGCTTGTGTAATAAATTATTGTTTCTATGATATTGGGATAGTTCTCAGAGGGCCCAGTTTTTAACTGGGATGCTGAGATGTCTCTAGCACTCAGATGCCTTCTTTTAAGCATCTTTCATGAAGATGAAGAGTCTTAAATTCTGCTGGAAAATGCATTTTCTATTCAATATTACATATTAGAGGAAGCAGAGACAAGGAGTTCCTATCCATTGTAGAGCTCTGGCCACTTAATTATGGTTTCATGCTCCTTTTTTATTTTAGTTCCTTTTGTTCCCTGAAGTCTTGCTTCTCAGCTGTGTGGTGGCTCATTGTGGGCAAGAGGAAAGGCAAATGGTCTCACCCCTTCTCAGCCTGCTGTATCAGTCAGCGGTCAGGATGCTCTTCTAGAAGGTAGAAAAGGTGGCTGTGAATCTTCTTTGGCTGAACAGTAAATTGAAACTAGGTTCCTGTGTGATTGCTAAAATGATCAGATCATTGAACAAAAGGTTGCCACATGACTAGTGATGCTTGTTTGGTATCAGAGAGTGTTAGTCATGTTCTCTCCAAGTATACTTAATTTGCTATTGAGCAGTGTGTTGGAAGACACATTGAGCTTGTTGTGCCCCTACATACTGTGTTAAATTTAAACCTTTGCAAGTCTCAGTTAATATAAGCTTATCTGTAATCATCTCAGAGACAAGTCTTTCACATGACACTCCTTTTGATGCAGGGGAATACCACCTCTAAACCACTTAACTGCTCTCTCAGTCAGGGTGGGTGTCAATTTGAAGTGGCCACCTGGAAAGGACACGTCTTCTGAAGTTCTGTGTTTCGTCCCTAAACTGATGCCTCTGACATTTATATTTACACTTATAAGAATGAAAACATCAGACTCCAATAAGCTGCCATTTAGTCTTAGTTACCACTAAGCTATGATGGCCAGTGGTTGGTCTAAAGGAAACAACTTGTTACACTGGTGGTACTGCACAAGTTGGGTTCTCCTTGTTTGCCTTTCATGAGTAGAGTGAAACAACATAGGAGGAAAGCTTTGCAATTAATGTGATCGAGTTATACAATGTAAGCCTCTGACAAATTAAAACAGACTCTGTTACAAACAGGCTTTGTACATATTTTCTCCTAAAGTTGACATGAAAATACACTTTTAATCAGAAACCCAAAGAACAAAATTCTTTCATATTATTATTGCACTATGTCTTTTTTATCTTTTTTATCCACCTTTTTACACTGTGCTGAGCCTCTAGTATCATAATCGAACTGAACTGATATTTTTCATTAAACACAGTGTATCCTTTCTGTGTCCCTCCTCAGATCCCTTTGAAATTCCCAGAAGTAGCAATCTGATTTGCTTCCTTGTCAAAGCTTCCTTCTTGAGAGGACAGTAAAAATATGTGTGATTGTTTTAAACCTTAGCTGAGGCAAATGCAATGTTCAATAACTTCATCAAATAAAGCCTGAATTTTATGGTACAAATGCCAGTCTTCACGGTTCAGTGAACTTTTTCAAATAGTACACAGCCTGCCTATATCAAATTTGTAGAAAGGGATTGATTTTGTTGTTGTTGTTGGAATAAGGCCATTTCAGCCTTGTTGCATGCTTTCCTGAAATAATAATGCTACATTAAAAGGTAAATGATAAATAGATTACTGTTTTTAAGGATTATTCAGAATGTTAACAACAAATATGACAGACTTTCTGCTGTAAGCTTAAATGGCAAGTCTCAACCTGATTATTAAAGTTCTGTTTTCCACAGCCATGTAAGGATTATAGGGCAAGCATTTCTGTCTGGTAGACAGAAGCATTGTGCTTTCAACTATAACCTTAGACTGTTAAGATTATTATTTTTCCCATCTATTTCCTTAGTTTTATGGTAGTATTGATAGGATAGCTATGAGAAACTGCAAAACGCTTCCTGTGCATAGCTAATGTTACCAGCTATGATAGCAGGAGAATATGCGATGAAAGCAGACACATTTAGAACATTATCCATTTCTGGATGATAGTCAGTGACAGGACAAGTGGTAGCTGTTTAATGAATTATTTTGAAACCTGTATAATGCAATGAATTACTCTCAGATTTTTCTATCCATGTTTTCTGAGGCCATTTATAAGTAGATATTTTTTTCCTTTATTTGTTTGCTTTTATCTGTAGTTGGATGATGAAAGGACTACCTTTAGCATACACAGGCAGCATCACTTTTAAAAGCATCTAAAATGCAAATATACCTAAAATTTGGGTTAGGAAGTATGCAGTAACAGCTCCTTAACTGGTGTTAATGAACAGAAATCTATAAAAGTCACTGGTGTAGTGCTAACGCATACAGGCTGAGTCCATATCTGTCCTTAAGTCCCTGTCAAAGCAATACATGATCAAAGCCTTCTTTGTTCTTTCTCCAAAATAATTAGTAATCTAACATTCAGTTCTAATTGGTTTATCCTAATGTCCTTTTTGTCAGTGCCTTTTTGTGGCACTGGCAATTTTAAATGACATGGATCTTGGGATTTCGCAGGCAAAATTTATGCCAATAATAATTAGATCTTACTGAGGCCTGTAGGAGCTAGGACCTAAGGAGGGATATGTTCACCTAATTAAGACACCAGCAAGATTATCTGTACCTGAACCCTAATGACATGGTATCAGGTAGTCTTGTGACATGTAGTTATCTAAGCAGAATGGCACAAATGAAACTTATTTGCATTAGTGCAGGAAGGGCCAAACAACAGACAGATTAAATTTAAACCTATAAGACAATAAGAAAAAAATTTACGAGATAGTCATAATTCAGCACTGCTTCTGTGAAAAAAATGCCAGTATGGATAGAGTGGAAAAAATACCTGCAATTTGGGGAAGTCTATACACAGATGTTTTTACTACCTCCTACTTGGAGGTAGTAACTCTGGGCTAAAACTAACAGGTACATTGGGGAATGGGTTACATACCTTGTAGAGAAAAATATAATGGACAAAGAGATTTTTTCTTCTCCTTACTCTTAATTTGCCATGAATTTCCCCAAACACATGGCATTATCGGGCGAATTATCTGAAACCTTTGCTTATCATGGTATCAACACATTCTCATTGTTCCCTTGCTCTCTTGCACGGCTTTGAATCCGGCTGCTATCTGTAATGTAGTCTTTGGGATGGAGATTCATTTTTCTATTTGCCTCCAGGAACTGTAACAGTGAGTCCTCGGTCCATGAGTTTGCACTTTGGTAATACAAAGAATCAGTCAAGCAGAGTCAGACAAGTAAGATGAACTGAGCAACAACAACTGAAGAAGTCCAGGTTGCTGAACTCAGGCTTCATGGTTTAGATTTTAAACAGATTAGTCCATTGAATCCTGCTACACGTCTATAGGATATGAGAACCTAATGCCCTTAGACAGCTTTGAAAAGCCCAGTCTTAGGATATGCTTAGTATAGTGGGAATGTGATTTTTCCAGTTATGTATCCATTAAGTCCTTGCAACCTTGTTATCCAAGTCTTGACAGGTAATTGATGCTGACCTGCTCAGAAAAGTAACCTGAAAGGGAAACTAAGCCAGTAGTAGATACAAGACGTCAAGAAACAGGTAGATAAATATTAGGGAGTTAGAGGAAGCACTTCATTAAAAACACAGTTTTCAGGCAAGATTAGAAGTAAATTACAGAGTCAACCTGCCTCTAGGTTTGTTGGGAGCAAGGTCCATGTATTGAAATCTCCTGGATATGGTTGTCATCAACTGTAAAATAAAATGTACGATGAAGGCTTCTGTGGTTAGGCTTTTTTTTGGCTGAAATAAACAGGAGAAAAAAAAAAGATGGGAAAACTTAAAGAAAGGAATGGAATAGGGCAAAAAGAACTGGTTAATACTGGTTAAAACAGTAGGAAACTGAACTTTGACCCATTGCGGAAGGTTGAAGAGGTGAAGCTTGGATTGCGCAATAGAGTGTTTAACATTATTCTGTGCATCAACATTTTGATTTCATATTTATTTGATAAATAATGCAGTGAGAATGGGAAAAGGTACATATGAAACTTCTCTGTCATTGATTGTAACAGTGGGAAGGAATAAAGTAGCAGTGCCTGGAATGTCAGTTGTCACACATACTAACAATTATACAGAAAAAAACCCTCACACAGCAAAATGCAAAATTGTCCCCTTACAGGTAACCCTATTGTTGTACTAGAAAGACTTTAAAAAAATACATTCCATTTGCACGTACTGCAAAATGAGAACTGTATTTTTAGTCTGTTTATTCTGTTGATGTTAGAGTTGGGCATTCTCAAACCTAATGCAAATGAAGGATGACCCTCAAACTAGGTCAGAATTTGGGATCCTTTTGTGTGTGTGTGTGTGTGTGTGTGTATAAATATAGTGGAAAGAACAGCTGAATATCTGTAGTTCATCCAAGTCCCTGGGAGGAATCTCACCAGAGACATGCAGTCTGATCTACCGGAACAAATCAAGAACACCTTCCCTGGCCCCAGCTGACCCTCTTCTTTCCAAGTGCCTTTACTCCCTCCTTTTTGGTGGGCCTTGTAGCTTGTTTTCTGAATGAAAGCAGCCAGTGTTGTAAGAGACCAAATAATTACATGCATAATCAATATAATGAGGAAACCATCTTTAAAAAATATGAAGAAACACCCTTAGGTGTTTAACACTCTTAGGTGCATAAATAGGAGTAAGGTGAAGATTAGGTCCAGTTTAATCAAAAGCATATTTGCCATGTTGTTTTCACAATATACGTTGCTAACAGGAGTTAGAATAGCTAATGATATGCCCTCTTTGCAAGGTAAAGAGGCTGATTGTTGCTTTTGGCTTTTATTACAGCTGGCAATCTGATTCAATGAGCAATCAGATGTAGTATGTGTAATTTTATTATTTATTGCTTTGCTCACTATTCGCTTTACAATTTGGCTTTAGAGAGCTATTGTTTCAAATTATTTGGTTCAGTGCTGCAATTAGACATTTGATAGTCTCCTAAGTAATGCTTTCTTCTGGCACGTGGTAATTCTTGAAGAATGATGCCATTCTCCCCATCGAGACAAAGCTGCCTAGCATTGTGCATTCTGTTTTATCCAAATCCAGACTGGCTATTTGAATTACTACAGCTCCTGAACTTCTGTAGCTTCAGCTGTTTACTCACCTGTAATAAAACTATCAGAACTAAGAAGGCTCTGAAAGCTGTTCTGATTAACAGGCTCGATGACTTGTGGAGTGCACTACCGCTATGGCAAGGTTATGTGGGAATAAACAAGCTTAGTAGCCTTGGTGTCCCACCAATATGAAGGAGAAAAAAAGAGTTACTTTGACTCATTTGTGCTGGAGTGGGATCTGGAACAGCAAGTTGGATTTGTGTTATGTGTTCTTTGCATGAGATAGCACTGGAGGGAATATAGAGTAAGTTCTATCAGATAACTGAGGACTCAGGTTGTTTAAAGGCTTTCATAGGAGACAGACAGACTATAAAGCAAAAAGCAATATTCAGATCTTGTTAGACTGCTGCCTGTTTCCATTTTTGCTGCAGTCTTTGACCCAAATCTGAAAAAAAATGTTGTCAGGTTCTGTTTTTGTTGCAATTTTTTTCCTCAGTAATGAAATATCAACATTTTCATGCTTTGTACACTACATGAAATATAATATTTTGCTGGAATCCTTTGACCTTTTCAAAAACCCGTATTTTGATTGTCTGGCAATTCTGCTATTTCCCTGCAGGTTAGAGAGGAAAACTGTTTTGTGGAGGAGGTGAATTTACAATGGCATTGCATTCGGTTCTGTGGCAGGTATTCAGAAACTGACTGGATACTCTATTGGATATAGGGATGCTGGTGATTTGTAATGATTAGTCCTGCAAAACACAGTGCCCTGGACAGATTTTTTTTTTTTTTCTGTGTGTTACTGTAATAGGATCTGCTCTAATAGAAAAAAAACCCTCCTCAGAATATGTCCAGTTACCCAGGATGAAACTTCAGCCAGGCCTCCAGGAATGATACCCAATTCTGTCTTGCACCTGAAGTCATCTTCTTTTTTCCCAACAACACTGATAAACACCACTTTTCTCTCCAGCGCTGAAGCTCCAGGCTAAAAAAATCCCCTGCATACTGTTTCATGAAAGATGTCAGGGTTTTGAAAACTGTTTTCTTTTTGTATCAGAATGAAAACCCAACCTTTTAAAATGCTTTATGAAAAAGAAAAAGTCAGATATTGTATCCTCTATGCAGATATAAGATAGGCAAGACACACATGCCAGGCTGAAACAAGGAGAACTAGAGCTAAGCCAAAAATTTTATCAGCCCAAGTGAGAGTGGTGAATATTACCTTAATGCTGCTGGCAGCAAACTTCACCCTGCCCAGGACTTCCACTTAGAGGTTAGGAAAAGGAAATGGTTAGGAATTGACAGACTGACACAATGACTGGAAAAGTAAAAATGTTTTTGCTAAAAAATTTCTGCCCAACCCCACTCATAAGGGCAATGATTCTTGGAGTTCTACCTGCCACTCAGCTCTCTGCATTGGCTAATTCTGCCAGGTCAAACCAATAAGTTCTGTCTGTTTTTGAAGCTCTACAGCTACCCCTCTGGTCTGTAGCAAAGCTACTTGTGACTGTGAAGAGTCCAACATTTAATCTTCCTTTGCAGCCTCTTGCTTCCACCTATTTCACTTCAGCCTAATGACACAACAAAAATAATGTTTCCTGTCATCTATTACAGTCTTTTTATACACCTGTCTGGGTCTTCTCATTGGTTTCCCCTGCAGCCTTTCCCTTTCCATCCTTCTTCACTCCGATTTGTTTCATGCTGTCTTCTAAACTGAAGTGCTCTCTCTTCATGTGGCCAGCATCTTTTTTAAAATTTCTCCTTAAAATCATCTTATTTTCCTTTTCCCTCTCAGAACTGTGCATATCTTGTTCTCATATTTATTGTTAAGGCCTGCTTCAAGTCTGTGGAAAATCTTCCTTTGAACATAGGCTTCTGACTTAAGTCCCTTGGGCTTTATTTGCCTTCTGGTAGAGTGTGATGTAAACAGCAGCAGAAACATAATAATCACAATGCTCTCAAAGTACAAATAATAGGGTTGTTTTTCAAATGTCCATAAGTTGTGGGAGATAGCAAAACACTCGTATCACCTTTATGGTGCTCAGCTCCAGATGGAATATAGCTTTCAGACCTTTAATGTTAACAGTGCCAACCTCAACACAACCTCCTGGGGATGAATTTCTTCTTAGCTACACTATGTGATTTAATCTGCCACCACACAATTTTTGAATAATAATTTTTTTGCCTAGTTATTTTCACATTTGACTTAAACCTTTCTTACACTGTAAAGAAAATAACTTTGATTTAGAAAGTTAGATTGTAATTTAACATTTGCTTCTTCATTCCTTGAGCAGTTCAGTTGTATAACATGTTGTCTTATTTTATCCACCTGATTCTTCCCTCCCATCCATCAGCTTACAGTAAAGCTATTCACACAAGTGGAAGTTTCTCTTCTTATTCTAGTTATGGAAAGATAGAAGGTTTTCAGGATAACATGCTGTCTCACAGAAAATCTATTTTAATGATAGTATTAGTTATAAGAAAATGACTGATCTTAGAAACTACATAACAAAATTTTCTACAGTTATATTGGGTCCTTTGTTAGATTTGACTATATTGCATTATTGCAGGGATGAAAGATAATCGCACAGATAGTTTCTCTAGAAATGGGTGTACATTTGTGAACTTCAGTTCTAAACTGCCTTGACTTTATTCAAGGTAAAATCCAGTACTGTGGGTTAGGACTGCCTAGGAGATATTTATGTACTATATAATTTTTTGAACAAATTATTCAAGATTTGAGCTTGCAGAGTGCAAAAATGTGACTGCAATCTTGTCCTGATGCAAAAACCCACTAGCATAATCCTTCATGGAATAAGGGAACAATTTGCAGTAGACACCTTCTAAGATTTTGTCATATATTGTTTTTACATGAACTATTATGAACCTTTTCTTGTGTAAAAATGCATATTGAATATTGGTCATGAAACGAACATTCTGGGTTTTCTTGCAGGGACTCGTTGTGGGATCAGATTCCATGGGGTCATATAGAATTGTGTCCCTCCCTCCCTCTGGAAAGAAATGTAGAATGAAGATTTTTCTTGCTAAGTCATGCTACATCTGAACCCAGTATTCAAAAGAAAAGTATTCCTCTAAGTCCTGCTATTATTGCCTGCCCTCTTTCTAACGTTTGTAGAGGTTCTGTAAAAGGAAGACGTGTGACAGATGTAGTCAATAAAAGAGAAATAGTCTATCCTGAGAAATTGCATAGCAAACCTCTGTTTCCAGAGCTTGGACTTAGTTGATGCTCCATGGAGGAGTGCTAACAAGCTCCATTGCTTTAGTAACTTTCTAAAGATCAACTTGGATACTAGTTTTAAAGGGAAAAGAATAAATCCTTCCTTTTGTAACTTCACTGAAGTCTTTTATAATTATACCAGATAGGCAACTGATCCAATATCTACAACAGAATTAAAAAAAAAATAAGTAATTGATAATGTTCAGCACAAAATTATATGAATTTCAAACTCCAATCGTAATTAGAATAGATTCATATGTGAGTTTGAGCCTTGATTCTGTTACGGTATTTCGGCAGACAAATGGATTTCCTCAGAAGATCAGATTTCTTGAGTCTATACCTTGGCACAAATGAATCTTTGATTTACTGAATATTTCATAGATATATTTTCTTTATTTTCCTGGAGACTCATTTTCAGGTCTTTATACTCTTAAAACTCCTGTTGCATTTTGCAGAGATTTTGCCAGAGCCACTATTGACTGAGGTCTTCAGATTTTACCCTCAGCCTGTGTTTAATTAGTAGAATCAAACTGCTGCAAGGCTTAATACAGAACTGTAGTTATATGCCCCCCCCTTTTTATTTTTTTATTTTTAAACTTCATTTTCTGAGAAACACTTGGACAATGAAGGTCTGATCACAGGTGAGGGACAGCTCAGGCTGGAAGGATGAGATAATAGAGAATAGCAACAACAAAAAATTCCCCTCCAGAACCTACTCTGCCTCTTCAACTTCTATTCTGTCCAGAGGAGCTATAAAACTGGAGAAAGGTGACTAATAGATTTGAGAGCCATCAGAAATATAAATTATAGCTAGACATTTCCTATCAGCATCCCATGCAGTTAATGATAAACAGTCAATGAGATGTATGCACTTCTAGCATTTTTATAATGAATCTATTGCTTCCATGACAGTTTACTGTCAAACATTATGCTTAGGAATTTATAACTGTTAATACCGTTTTAATAGATGGTCTAGATATGTTACAATCTATTTTTTTCTTTTTATGAGCGTGACACTGTCAACTGTACCTTACCTAATGAAGTCTAAATGGCCCTGCAAACACACACACACAGACACAGACACAGACACACACACACACACAGATTCTTTTCTCCTTTCTTTTTCTTTCTTTTTCTTTTCCTTTTTCTTTTTCCTTTCTTCTCTCCCTTCCCTTTCCCTTTCCTTTTCCTTTCCCTTTTCCTTTTCCCTTTTCTCTTCCTTTTCCTTTTTTCTCCTTCTCCTTCTCCTCACATTTTCCTTTTCCTTTTCCTTCTCCTTTTCCTTCTCCTTTTCCTTCTCCTTCTCCTTTTCCTTCTCCTTTTCTTTTCCTTCTCCTTTTCCTTTTTCTTCTCTTTTTCCTTCTCCTCCTCCTCTTCCTTCTCCTTCTCTTCTCCTCCTCCTCTTCCTTCTCCTTCTCCTTCTCTTTCCCTCCCTCCCTCCCTTCCTTTCTTGCCTGCCTGCCTGCCTCCCTTGCTGCCTGCCTGCCTGCCTGCCTGCCTTCCACTATTAATCTTAAGAATCATTTCCTTAGAATCTAACAGTTCAGTGGTTTAGAGGAAATAATAATAAAAAAAGGATTGATACAAACAGGATTGTTTAAACTGTGTAATTCCATAAAAGAGGATCACCTCTGTACTTACTGCCTGATTTATTATTGATTTTCATACCAGTTCTTTGTGAGTTTACAATATTATATGCTAGATGCCTTCAAAAGCATTGCAATGGTGACTGCTCTGCAGGCCTGATTCCTCCACACCGTTTCAGCATTTTTTGCCCAGTACCAAGTGATCACTCTAGAGTCAAGAGGCAGAGAAATGCCTCTGATCTCCATCACCAGAAAGGTTTCATCTTCAAAATTGTGCTTGGGCATCAGTCTTTTCGCTGATCAGTTTTTGAGTCTGATCATTTGTAGAGAAAATATTTGCATTAAAATTTTCCTGCCCTTTGAACCTGGCTTAACCCTAAAGATACCATGGTTATAGATGATGAGATATGTATCAGCTTTCATCAGGTCAAGCATAATTTTATCTCTACAGTGAAGGTCTGGTTCTCCCCATGCTACTTTTATGCCAGGTTAACTCTACTGATTTTATTAGCTGCCAAGCTAGGTGAGCTGTTCGTGAAACACTTTCCTTTCCCTGCCAGGCAATCGCAGTATCCTTGCCCTCAGACTTCTCCGATGTGACGGCTTTCAAAGATTTTCTTCCTCACGAGCTCTTCTTCTTTTTTGTTACCACAGGAGGGATGAGACCGCTCTTGTAGCAAAGTAGTTGAAAAGAATAGATGGCATATTCAAGTCGTGTCTAGAGGTAAGTTGCTTACTGCAAGAGAAAGAGCACTGAACGTCAAAATGTATGAAAGTGACAGGCTAGGCCTTTTGTTTATTTTAGTACCTTATAATTTGAATATTAATCCCTTCATTTGGAAATGTATCACATGCTCACTCTTTTTTATAAATACAGGGAGGATATTTTTACCTACCTATAGCAGAAGTCTGAGCAGTTGGTAATAAACTTGGTGGTTTTTAACTAGATCCATATTGGGTTGAAAAAAAAAAGTTTTCTTTTGTCTACTAACAGAACAGTGGACAATTTGGTAACATCTTGTAATGTATGCAGCCTTCATGTATGCCCATTAGCTACACAGTCTAGGAATTGCTGCCATATTGTGAAATCAGACAAGGAGTTGTATGGGAACTGATAGCTAATATCTAACCTCTCAACTACCTGTGAAGGTTGCCTATACATATGACAGCTGTATGTGTGGCTATCTTATGTAGTAAAGACAGGATGGCAACAGATGAAAACATGAGTGAAGACCTCAGCAGAAATGGGGATAGAGCAGTATAATGTACAGGCTAAAGGGCAGAGGCTGGTAATGTGTCACTTTAAAGGCATGAGAGAGGTAAGAGAAGAAGAATTTATAATGAGTGCTGGGGACTCTATAATCAGATTTTCAAATGTTATAGGGCACTTGGAGCAGGGTTGCAAACAACTAATAAGGCCTGTGAGCAAATTAGGATGGAGAGTCTACTGGGATAAGGGGGCTGTGAAATAGGCTAATTTTCCAAGGGATAAAGCTGTTCATAGTGTATGTTGGCTATCTGAAAGACTACTATAGGCAAGATGGTTGTGAATGGGTATATTGAAGCGGAAGCTGATAATGAAGCCACAAGTATGGATAAAAGAGAGCACAAAATAGAGAGAAGGTAAATGCGGAGAACTATGGCATAGAAGACTACACTGGAGAGGGATGGGGAAGTGAAAGGGGTTCCTCCATTACTATACATTACAGGAAGAGAACTGACCTCCATACAGTCCTGCATAAAGAGGTTTTCTTCCTGCTTCACTCACAGGGACAACTACAGGCTGGTTTCTGTAATTTTGCCTTTTGCTGTATTCTCTTGAAGCAAATTATTTTAAAGTCTCCTTTCTGGTGAGTATCTGAACAGGTCATAACAAATCAACCCTTCCAGGAGATCATTCATTATTAGACATATTGATGGCATGTTTGAATCTCTGAAGTGGTAATTTATGCTATTAGCTGAGTTGTCTTGATGACCTTCACTACACTAGTATTTTACTCATTCTTTCATATTCTTGTACTTCATACATACCAGAGAATAATTCATATCCTTGGTAACCTTTGCAAATGATTTCCCCAGAGGTTTTTCTTCATCAATACCAGAGAAAACTAACCCATTGTCATCATCCTCTAAAAAGTAATTAGCCATGAATAATTGCTCCTTCCTGACATCTTTCTAACTTTGCATTGAATTGATTTTTTTTTTTAAGGTAGATCTATTAATTGTGGAAGCATTAGGCTGCCTTCACACTTTTATTCTCCCATTCCTTATTCTCTGCTTTTGTTACAAGTGCTCTGGATTGCATTTTGCTTGAATTGTTTAATGTTGCTTGCACATTTCCCCACCTTTATGATACTTTGAATTCCAGACTGGTAGAATAGATTTTTCTATGCAACGTTATTAGATTCGATTTTGGAATACTTTTACTTGGTGAGGTATTTTCACGGAAGTCTTATGCCATTTTCATAGAACATTTTTTTTCCTACTTGCCTGGTAGGATTCCCAGGGTGTGCCTCCCAAGCAAGTTCCAGGGAATAAATATTCACCAGAGTTGTGGTGCCCAAACTTTTTGTAACTGAGGCTCGCCTGATGTGCCTAGCACAGTCTGTGCTTCCTTGGGCCTTTGGAGTCAGCGAAGCTACTGCCTCAGGCGCGGGGCTGTGGCATACCTGTGATAAATTTATGTTTCACCAGTGACGCCAAGAAATACCAGAGCAGCTCTGTCAGTGTGTGACTGAACAGCCATCTTGTCTATGCTATAAACCTAAAACAAACCTGTCTCAAAAACAAACAGGAAGAGAAAAATGCATTCACATGCATTTTCAAGCAACACCCTTGATGGGAGAATATGTTTTCATCACTTTTGACTCAGTTCCTCCACTTTCCATGGAGCTCTGTTTATAAAGACAGGTCATGCTGGAAATGTTCTTAAATGGAGTATGAGGGAGAAATGTGCTTTTCTTCAGTGTAAGGGAACCCTTCAGCCATATAGCTACACAGGGAGAAATACTCATTTGTTTTAAATGGTTACAGTTCCACTGAATTTAATAGAGCCATGCCTTTTTAATAACAACTGATGATGCAGGCAATATAGTGCTGTGTGTTCCCCATGTGTATTCCTGTGGTTCTGCATATGAGTAGAAAATTTCCCTATTTTTCCCTACTGGCCTGTCTGAAACCTTCCTAATATTATGAGAACTGCTGGTCCCCCATCCCTCTTATTATATAATGAAGTGGTGCTCAAGGTATGGTTCAGAAAGCTTTGCATCTATCTTAATAATTTAAAAGGCTTTTTTTCCCCTAATTTTTAAAGACAAGTAAAAATTGTAGCTTGCTATCTTGGGCATTTCTAGACATCTTTTTATTGCTTTTCCTTCTGTATCTGTGGGCCTCCTTTCTCTGCAGTATGTCTCTCCTTTCTCCCCAATATATTTGTAAGGGTCTTTTTTATTTTTCTAATCAATTCTGCTATTTTGCCTCTCTGGTTTGTTTGTTCTACACAATTATCTGACTAAAAGACTCTATATTTATGTTGTTCTGCTTTCCCATCTCTAACATATTTTTTTAACTTCCTATAATTGATTGGTCTTTTGGCAGTTTATTCTCTGTATTCCTGCCTTTTTTCTTGTAAGTCTAGGACCTTAATCATAGTGGAATTGGAGAATGTGGTGGATTTTATGCTCTCTTCTATTTTTTCCTGAGAGCATCTTGGCCTTGCAAGCCTTCTATGTGCCAGGTCCTCCTTGATTTCCATTAAAGCTCTTCTTTTAGGATTGAACTCTTGTTTACTTAAATCCTCCAAGTGCACTTTTCCAGAATTGAAAACCTTTACACTGCTTTATTACACGAACTCATTCTTTACTCTGTTGGATACAAATATCCAGTAGTCACTATTTTCAGGTTTCTCAGGTTTTTTTTTTCTATCTGTAAACACTACTGTAGACTGAGGACTCCTTAGCTCTGACTTTGGTAGTTACTTCCTGAATCTTAATGTCATCTTCTAAACGGTTTAGGCATTTGCTCCTGTACATATATCAGTGAAAATTCCCCCCAAAATGTAGCAACCGAGTATGTTAGTCCAGGAATATTTTACACTTTTCTTTTGCATGTCTTGAGTAGATTTTGCTTTTCTGTCTCTGAATCCAGCTCACATCTTCACTGTGGCAGTATTGGTTGTTGGGATAGTGAATATTTTCCTGGACCATAACATCACATGCCTTATCCCTGTTTTTCTATCTCAGCCTTAGACTGCAGTGCTTAGACTGAAAATACAAGCACATGGGGATCCCCAGGGAAGGGGACTGTATTCTGCAGGGAAATTCTAGCTATAGTTACAAATTCTAGTTACAGTTGCCATTGTAACAGGGCTTCTTTATATTCATTAGTCATAATTTATGATGTTTATTTACCTATCTATGCTTGAATAGGACCAGACAAAATGGGAGAACATTCAGATTATATAACCTATACATATGTGTAGAGAGGGGAATGGTTCTTGTCTCCAAGAATTTCAAAAATGAAATGTTTTTCACTTTTTTTCTTTATTCTTATAAAAATATACTGGACTCTATTAATAATGGACTCAAATACTGCAGCAGCATCTTCACTGACTTGTATCCCTCTGGCATAGCTCAATCCACAAGATGTCAACAAACAGAATGTAAAGATTCTCCCGGATGTGCGATCCTTTCATGACACCACAGACTCCGAGAGACTCCTTATTATTACTTTTGATCTCCGTAGGTCTTCATATTATGAAATCCTTCTGTAAACTCAGCTGCATGCACATTTCATCTGTACAGAAAACACTTAGGTTGACTTTACATTTTTTCCACATTCAAAACTCTTTGCTCCCATCCATGAGAAGTTAAATTTCTCAGGGGAAGAGGGAGTGAAGCCTCAGTAGAACAGGAAATTGAGAGGAAAATCCCCTATTGACAAGTGGGTATCAAAAAGGTTCATAGGCATCTCACTGGGAACGTTATTTAACCTCAGATGCTTTTATGCTGCCTTATATATAATCTGATATTTTTCATTTGGAATCCAAGTACATCTAATTATTTCTACAGAAATGTAAAATAAATGTGCATATAAATTATAGATTAGGAATGAGGATACCCTGGTAAATAATTCCACATAGTTCAGCTACTTTTTTTTCCATTATATTATTGGTTTAAGTTTGAAGTGATATAATCCTTCTTTAAACTTCTTCGAGAATTGCTTGCATTATTCCTTATTTGCTCCTTCTGAAGCCTCCATATATGAAAGGTTATTTATTGTGGCACTACCATTTGCTAAAACTTAATGGGAAAAATTATTGTAAGCATCACCATGGTATCTGTCACAGCTGCAAATAACAATTTTGTTTCCGAAATCTGCCTACTCCTTTTTTTTTTCAGAAAAGATGCATGCTGATATGAAAATTGCATGCGCTCCACTCAGATGGACAGAAAAAAGACACCCAGGGCTAAACTTCCTCCTGGAGGAACCAGGTGAAATTCCTTTGATTTCTTTGCTTATGTCAGCAACTAATTTAGCCCCAGATCATTCTGGAAGGCATTTCAAAAGTTAACAATGTGTGTCTCACTGTACCTAGAAATAGTGCTGACTCTTCCATGTCACTTCTGGGTCACAACGTTGTCAGCTCCTGCTGTTTAAAGGAGTCTCATGATACTTGTTGTTTTTTCTTGGAGTCCCAGATTCTGGGGGCATATCTCATATTTCATTTTTTAAAAGCATAGGTTTATAGTTCACATGGTAGCTCAGAAATCCTTGATAACTTGACCTGAGTGCACCCTACACTCTCAGAAACTTGGAGTTAAATAAAAAGAAGCCAACATTTATGAGACTCTTAAAAATTTCGGGGTGTTTGGCTGGTTTTATTCCTCAGAAACTGTAGCAGAGATAATTCAGGACTTCTGAATGCATGTGGTTAGCAATGCAGAGTCAATAATAAAAAAGAACAGTTTGCTTTTATTTGCAGGAAAGCATGCCTCTGGCTGTGGTTTGCGCTCAAAGTTCAGTGAAGCCCAAGCTGTGTATTGTGACTAACAGTTTTTCAACAGAAGGGGTACTTTGGCCGTCTAGGCATGGCCTTGGATGAAATAAGGACTGAGGTTCAAACCACAGATATCCTCTAGATTGTCTCAGTAACTATGGGCTACCCATGTGTGACTTCATCTCTGCCATAACAAAACAGGGTTGATATTATGTTTCGCTTTGCAAGGCTATTTTGATGATTGACTCGTTAATGGTCTAGAGGTCCTCAGATACTGTGAATGGGGAGAGGGTAGAGGCAGATAGAATTGGTGGGTAATAGAAGTGCTAAGGCGAGCGAAATGTTCTTACCTACATTTGGTGACATCACGGGTAAAATGATCTTCTTTGATACTTCCAGTTGCACAGGACTATATATATATATATATACATACACACACACACACACACACACACATAAATTCCTTTGCAGAGTTAACTGAAACTCTCATCCCTTTTCCTCTGAGATATGCCCTGCACGGTATATTAAGGGTATATGCAAACTCTGCTCATGCTCCGAGTTGACCAAAAACTATGTGCTGGAGGACTGTGATGCTGAGCTCAGCTAATGAACACTAATTGGAGGCTCCTTTGTGGCACTTTGGATGCATGCATCCATCCCGTCAGCAGCTCGAGTGCAGATCCCACAATGATACGAGGGCAGGTGACTGGCAGCAGGACTGCTGCTAGGATAAGGACTGACAGTTAATCTGGTCCCTGACTGTGGGAGTTAATAAATCAGTACAGGCTGCAAAAACAAACATTGCCAGATTGCCATGAAGTCCACCGGCACGGCCTGGTGAGGTCTGTTGGTGCTCTGCACTGATCATTGCACAGATTTGGGATCAGAACGGCCACACATCCTGCGACCTGGATCGCAGACAAATTTCCCTTTCACGTGTTTGCAACAGATTTAGGTAGATACAGCCTGAGCTCATGTCTCCAGGTGACAAGTTTCAAGCTCTTCTCTTTCCTGAAATATACCCCTGAAAGTCTCCCAGGTCACCGCTGCGTAGCCTGGGCTCCCACACGGTAGGGCCTGGGGCTGTTCATCACACTTTCTCCTGCAGCCACATTTTCACCAGGGGTTTTCGATACCCACAGTTCTTTGGGCACAGCTCCTGAGAGAGGCAGTAATGACAAGATGACTTCCTTAAAAGAAATCATTACTTACCCTAACTGTAGGGAAAAGAAGGCAACATAAAGAAAAGAGGATTTAGAAACAACGAAGGCCTATCTGCACGTCTGGCTCACTTGGATTACCGCCAGATGCTGACAGAGATACTAAATAGGCTTCCTGTTAGCTGTCAGCCCCAGTGGCTGTGGTTAGGGCTATTGCCTCTGTCTGTCTCCCCTATGTACCCGTGAAAGTCCTACCCTTTCTATAGAAAGTCATATTCTATCGCTGAACTCTGTCCTCTCCCCTTCCTGCATTTGTAAAACCCCCACACGTCTGTTGAGAGGTAGGTTGTCTGAAGTTATTTCTTTGCTTTCTTCTTGGTTTCCCAATTTCCGTGTTGATTTTGTGCAATAGCTTTTTCTCCAGTAAGCCGTAGAGTAACTGGGTCACAACTCGGTATTTGGGAGTTATCCAAGAGCTGCCCTGTTTCTGCCATGGTCTGTTTTGGTCTTACAAGTACTCTTTGGGTTTTTGACAAATGGTCGCTCCATTTTTTACGGTACCTGGTGAAAAAAGGGCCACTGTTAAGGTATTGCTGCCTGGTAGGAAAAAATCAGTATACATTTTACAAAATAAAGGCAAAGTTGCTAAAAGTTTTGGAATACAATCTTTGCACCTCTCCAAAATGTACAATTTCTTTTCTTATACTGTGAAATATTTAGGCAAGGATTTTACAGCAACCTTTCTCAGCTGGTAGTTTTGTGAGACTATTCTGTATGGCTATGCTACTGCTGGAATCAGAAGCAGGTATGACAGGAGAAATCTTAGTCCTCTTAAAGTGTTGCCATGGACTTAAGCCAGGATTTTGCCTGAAGTTTCTGCACAGCAGAAAACCTGCTATAGGTGCAGAGGAATGAATTCAGATGCAGTTTCTTTTCAACCAGGGGTGGAAGTCAGCTCATCTAGCTTAAGCTGCCTCGAAGTCCAGTGTCTAGTCTAAACCAGTTTTCCAGACTACCTTTATAATTAATAGAAGGAGCTAAGCTCCAGAGGGCATTTCATGCTGCTTGCCTGAGGCACTTACTTTAGGACCAGACCAATCAGTCTCTTCAGTGTTTTTCTTTCTTTGCTGACTATAGGTGGATGCTAAACAACTAGCTTAGACTAGATGTTTCCAGTTGGGGAGGTGAATAGGACTTTTATTATCTGCATTTTGCCATGCCTGGGGAGTACGAGTATAAACTCTTGGAGGATCCCTGCTATCTTACTTCTTGTGATTGAAAAGGGAATCGATGTTTGGAAGTGAATTTGCCCCTTCCTGTTTGCAAAATGCTGTCCTTAACTGTGAGGCAATAACTTCAGGCTTGATGTGGAATAAGACACAAATTAAAGCAGACTGCAGACATAAAACACAGATGCAACAGCTTGTAACTACCAATGCCTCTGTCAGTGGTTACCAAACCTTCCTCTCAGGCACTGTGACTATTACAACGTCAAAGCTCAGCGTGCAGATCAGGCTGCTGACTGCCTTCAGCTGCTGGGCAAGGATGAGACGTGAACACAGCATCCAAATAAGAGATGGTCTATATCCATCCCAGGTGAAATCAGGGATGTCTGCAGCACCGCCTGCAGTGCAGGCACCCATCTGAAGCACTGACACACAGTAACGATGGGTTTCTAAGATGACAGGCTCTTTTTTCTGTAAGTCATCCAGTCCTCATGCATTACTGCCTTTTGTTACAGTGGCATTTGTGGACATTCATTGCTCTGCACATCGCTATTTATAGGAGAAGAGCTAAAGGAGATGAGAACTCACAATAGCTGTCTAAGCCCTTGTAAATGACAAGGGGGCAGAGACAGAGTCTACAAGTGGCAGAGAGAGACAGTTTACACTTTGACAGGCTAAAGCAAAGTTAAAAAACAACCAAACAATCAAGCCTCTAAGTAGTGTTTGTCTAACTATTTTCAAAGACGGCATTTTGAGCTGTATGTTGCTTTAGTCAGTGATGTGTTTTAGTAGAGAAGCAACAGAAATCGCGTTGAGCTCATCTCAGACACACATGAAATATTTTACTATCTTTTCTTTTATCTCCCCTTTCAGATACAGCTCAGGAGAAATATGTTCCAAGTGACAGCATCTTTGACAATCTGCACTTTTTGTTCTATCTTTTGTTCTTCTTCCTCTGAAAAGTCATGTGATGAAGATTGCTGGAGAACATTGATACTCTCCCTACACTTGTAAAAAAAAAAAAAAAGAAATGAAGCAACCATATACTTCCCAGAAGGCCAGATAGCATCTTTAACTGCAGCATCAAGTGAAAGGCTCTGGACCTCTGAAGCTGTCTGGGGAAGGACTTATCCTTGCCAGGATATGTCTAAAACAAGTGACAGGACACTGAACAGAATTCCTCCCATTTTTGCCACCAAAATTCTGCACAATAAGCTAATGATCCCACACAGCACCATGGAAATACCTCAAAACTGAGTTTTATGAATGTACTTTCTCTCCTGGGTCAGCAAATGCTGTTGGGATGTGGAGAGAGAGGCAGTTTCTGAAAATGTGGGCAATGTTTCTTAACCTCATTGTTATCAATTTCTTGAATAGGAGCAACAGCTTTTCATTTTAAGAATTGAAAACATTTGATTTTTGCCTTCACTGCACCTGTCTTGATCTATGTTCAAAGCCAGCAAGCACTTATGAATACATTTAACTTTACTCACATGATCAATGCTCAGCACAAATGCAAGTAGTTTTTGAGAGGCTTCCCACAACTCTTATCTCTGGTAGTGGAGGCTCTCACAAGAATAATGAACTTTATTCACAGAATCCCAGTGAGCTAAAGCAATATTACTATCACCTTTGTACAACTGGGAGAAATGATGACACAGAAATTAAGTAGTTTTCTTTAAGTCCATTTACAGTAAAAAAGAGGGTACAATTCAAAAAAAAGCTTGTTTTATTTTAAATTAATTGATCTTGTTGTCCCAAAGAGTTTTTCTATGTATCCATAAACAAAGTAAGTGGTGCTCTTAAGTGATAGTGATCATTTATAATGAGCGAGCTCTACTGGGAAATGAGTAAAAACTGTATTACAATGTGAGTGTGTGTGTCTGCATGTGCATGTATTGGAGTTTAGAGCTACTAAACTAAAATTTAGACCCTCCAGGTCTCCAGGAAGAACAGAAGTTTCCAAGGATGCTGAAC
This sequence comes from Apteryx mantelli, assembly GCF_036417845.1. Taxonomy (NCBI): domain Eukaryota; kingdom Metazoa; phylum Chordata; class Aves; order Apterygiformes; family Apterygidae; genus Apteryx; species Apteryx mantelli. The sequence goes on from NC_089978.1 coordinate 36,733,991, forward strand.
AGAGTACACAAACCAGCAGAGATCATTGAGAAGCAGTAAAGAAATGCACAGTGAATATTTTCAGAGCAAGGTCGTTGTTCATTAATATTGCTACAGAGAGCTTAGCTACACACTGAATTCTTCACAAGTTCTAGTTATCAAACTGCATGATGCTCAAAATCATTGTCTGAATGCAAAGCACTATGACTAGTCAATCATTTAGAGAGGTGTGAGAGCTGGCTGAATTTGAGAGGACCTGCCCTCTGCTTGGTGTTTTTCTGTTTGGATGTAAGATGACTTTTAGGAGGTGTATCCCACCAACTGTGAAAGTTCAGGAATGATGTCTTTGGAGCATCTCTGGGCAAAAATTCAATTGATTTTGTTAACCATCAGACAATTTGAAAACAGACTGAGGGGTGCACAATTCACTTGGCATCTGTTACGTACATCCACCAACTATTACCAAGTCTGAAGTTTTCACCAGATCAGGAAGTCATTCGGTGGAAGAAGTACCTTTTTATGTAAAAGAAAGGGCAGTCCCAGGCAAATTTCAAAACACTGTTATCCTCATAGAAAGGAAAAGGATAATGGGAGATGGAGAGGAAGGGGGAAATAGGAGGCACATAAACCCCATGTCAAGGATATAATATTCACTCATCTCTGATATAGTGGAAACAGATGAATGAAGAAACCCATATGGGTGCTGGAGCTGGGGCGATGGAAGAGTTAAAGCAGAACATGGGGGAAAATGAAGAGTCTTGGTGCAGACGGTTTGGAAATGGAAGCATAAGGAAGCCCTGGCTTGCTAAAAGGAAAGAAATACAGAGCCTTAGTATACAGGAAGGGGAATTACAACAGGTCCTTAAAATAAAGGCGATGGGGAAGAGAGCACGCAGAAGCTTTCTGGAGGCATGAAAGAATCAAAGACCCCTAGTGTCTGCAGCAAATCCAGGCTGCAGAAGCAAGAAGGTTTTTACTTTTTTTGGAAGGAACATATCCTTGGATATGCCTGTCCATTTTCTAATTTGACCAGATTCCTTTGCTATCTTTGGGAGGATGAGTTCAGTTGAGCCTCTTCTCTTAGATGACTATGAATACTGAATAGGTCCGCATCTTGCCACCTTCACTGGGAGGAGCCTTGATGGTATCTCTCCAAGGGAGATTTGGTGTTAGGTGTTGGGACCAGGTCTTATACACAGGAAACTGCAGTAATTTTGTTTCAGCACCCAGGAGGGACCACAGTATAGTAGCCTCATTAAGTCAAGAAGTGAGCACGGTTTAGTTAAATCTGAATAGACAGTTTAGCTCTGAAGGCAGAAAAACTTATTTTGTGGGAGGAGACTGCAGGATCAAGTGCTATGTTACCAAATGTGCAAGATATTTGTTTATTCCTTAACAAAAGGCCATTTTGATGAATTACACAAGTCCTTTCTGATTATTCAGTTAAATTTAACACCTGAGGCCTCCCAGATGTAGGGATTTCATCTCCTCACCGTCTCCTGGATTCAAAACACCTCAGAGGAGACATGGGCCCATGATAATTCACTGGTTTGCAAAAGCTGTACAGATATATCTTTTTCCCTTGAGCTGAAACTTCACATATGGAAACTGTGTCAAGGTGAGAAAGCAGATAAAGGCAATTCAGGAAGACCAAGGAAGATGTTTTTTTCTCACTGTTTTGAACCTAATTTAAAACATAGCTCCCAGCTACAAAAGAAAAAAAGCAAGATACAGGCCATTAAGCTTTAATAGAGGTACATCTTCAGACCTCTTTGAAGTATATAAGAAGAGATGTGTAAAAGCAAAAAGCAATAGTTAGCATTTTTTTTTAGTACTTTGTATCAGAGATTGTCAAAGAACTTTGAAGAAATAGACCTCACGGTCTCCCTGTGAAGTATGCATGAGCTGTTGTTCCCATTTTACAGAAGATTGAACTGAGTCCTAGAAAGATTCATAGGTCTGAGGTAATATAAATGGGAAGCCCATGACAGGTCTGAATATACCACCCCACTCCCAGGTCTGTGTGGCAGCAGCATGATGGTTTTGTGTTCTGCAACAAAACAGAGTTTTAAAGTAACAGACAAGTTGTTATACATGTTTTAAAAAATCCTTTCAAAATACATTTAGGTATATGTTAATGAGAAAATTCTACCTTGAATGCTTTCATCTAGTTCACAGACACAGCCAGAAAGGAAATGGTATATATAGGCATATCCTTAACAGACAACACTGTTTACCAGAGAAGCTTGTTTTCTGTGTTACAGTTGCTGTAATCTTCAAAACATCCAGTAGAGCAGTCTGCTTTGGTGGCCCAAAATTTTTAATTTCTTTCTGTCTTTCTTGATACAATGGGACATTTCATGGATCCTAGGATTTGCCTGGCTTTTAATAAAACTAGATGGCATGTGGTTTAGGACACTAGGCCAAAAGAGTTTCATTTGCCTACAGCTGGTCTGATTTTTGGCCCAAACAACATTTTAACCAATTTTGAGCAGAAGAAATAATCAGAAGGACATGCAGCTGCTATACAAAGGCCATGGGAAATTAAAATGTTTCCCATAAGGAAACAAATGAAGAAAATACATATGCAGCTTGATTAGAATTCAAATTGTAACATCATTAATTACTAAGAAGCCACAGGTGGGAATGACATGAGGCATGAAAATATGGTTACGAAGGGGAAATGATGATTCTGTGTCAACAGCACAGACCTTACAAAATGTGTATATAAGGGACTTCAAACTGATGAAGGGCTAAGGCTGTCAGAACAATATCTGAGCAGATGAAATATTTCATAAGTATGAAACAATAGAATTTTTGTCACGCTTAACTTTTTTCAGTCCTTCACAAACATAATTTAATTCCTCTTTTTAACAGGAAGTGTGTAAACACTTAGCAAGCTACTGGCTTTCTGAAAACAGTAACTTATCCTGGCAGATTATAGTTTTACAGTTAGCAAAATGAAGGAGGGAGTTGCTTAGGAAAATAAAATGAGTTCATATCAGAACTGAGATTCAAAAAACCTGCATTCAGTTCACAGCAGAGGGATGTTCTGGGCTCTCTTTGATTGTGATTCGTCTTGTGCTACCTTACTCTCTTTCTGCTGGTTCTGCTTATATGCTTCTGCCCGGAAGCTTTCCTCTAGGATTCAGTCACTGGCATATTCCAGGCTTTAAAAAGTTATTGCAAAATATACAAAAGTGTCTGGAGCTTTCACAGTTTTTTAATTAAACTAGTAAATTGAAGAAATAAGGAAGAACACCAGGAATTGATCCAACTCATTATGCTTACAATTATTTTACTGATCAAAATTTTAAACCAATTTTACTGGACATGAGACTGTGTAGGTAAAGCTGGTTTAGCTAACCATTATAAATGCTGGAGAAGCTGCCAACTAGTAACCAAACTGTTCTCTTGTGCTAATCTTTTCCTGCCACAAATTACGAAAGTAATGGAGCAATCTTGGAAAGATCTTTTCACACTTCTGAATACAAAGATCTGTCCCCTTTCAAAGAATCAATAGTGGAATTGATGGATGAATTAAATCTTTCATCAAATGCTGAGAAATGGGCATTGATGTCTGTGTTGCTAGCAAAATGAGTAATATTCAGACAAAGAAGCCTTGCCCACCTTGAGGATGTGCTGAAAGTCTCCTCAAAGCTCAGGTTTGACAGAGAGAATTATTTTATATTGGTAACCAAAAGTGCAACAACAGTTCTGAAGACTGGGTTAGAGCCATGAAGCCAGAGCATAGTGATTATCCCATCCCTTGCCTACTTGTGACATATGAGGTGCAAAACCAGGAATTCATGGATTGGGCAATTTGCGTAAGTGTCTCCACTGAACGCGCCACTCTGTTTTCTGTTCCTGTTAGATGGCTTATATTATCTTTAGAATGGAAAGTGCTTTTAGCAATAGATATCTCTATGTAATTGATTTGGAACACAAATTCTTGTATGGGTTGAATCAAGAGCAGAAGCAGAAGGCAAAATGAGACTCATCAGGAGTAGCATATAACTGTTCAGGAATACAAATCCTTACTCCAGCAGCATGGATGAGAAAGCAGCTTGAGAAGGCTGAATAAATAATCAGTATAAGCCTATTTATAGTGAATTAAAGTTTTTTTTCCCTCCTTTCCTCCAAAGTAGAATAAAAATTTGTTTTTCACCCCTTTTTCTTATTTTCTGTGAAAAGAGGCTACCTCACTGTGTTCAAAAACAATCAGTAAAAAATAAAACAAACAGTCTAAAACAAAACCTATCAACTTTTGTTGTTATATGATTGTTTCCTATCTCAAGGAAAGCAATAAAATTATTGATTGGTAGAGGAAAGCCTAAAAATCAAAATGATTTGTCTCAGTAGTAGTTCCTAGAAGAATAAGCTCCTCAGCTGCTGTAAATTGGCCTACTTCTATTGACTTAGATTTTAGTGCAATCATCACATGTGTCTGAAATGTCACAAGAACTGTGAAACATTAGATATTAGATGTTAAAAATAAATAGAAACTATCAAGTTTTGTCTTCATACTCAAGCTCTTCAGTCATCCTCTGCCTTGCTTGTTCTAATGTAAGAGATATCAAAGGGCTTCACTTTATCCTGCTATCACGGTTAGTTCAGCAATCACTTGCAGCCGTGGAATGATTTTGTCCATGAAGCTCTGCTTCATCACCACCTGAATTTGGATTAATCAACACTGCAAAGCACGAGCCTCAACATGTTATATCAACAGCTGCAAGTTTTTTCTGCCGTGAGATTGTGCCTCTGAAAAGGGCAGTATCCCCAAATTCCCTATAAGCAAGCCCAGAGTGTGTTCTGGAAACCCTATCAGTGACATGTGTGCTGAACATTAAATTGTCATTCTCCCTGAAGAAAAGGCAGTTGTGTAGAGATTTGTTTTATTTGGCATTCAAGGACCCATGATACCACTGCCGCACTTAACATTAAGGCACTTGGACAAGCAGAGGCCAGTCTGCAGCAGAGTGGGACCCTGCCTTCTGAGGAGCGGCATAATACTACACAAGTGCAGCGACTCATTTTAATTCTTCATCCTCAGGTAAACTCATCATTCCTGGACATTCTGTCTCATAACATTTTTCAGTTGCACCCTTCTGCCCTCTTATATCCTCCAGTTATTTTATGAGCTCTTTCTGTCTTGTGTGTTCTGTGTTTTTCATTGTTGTTGCTTTAGCATTCTGAATCCAAACTCAGTAAGTTTGCCTTTGGTTTAATAATTGTGCCAGCTATGTCTTGCTATTAGAATTTGCCCTCTGTCTTCTCATCTGTTTCAGTAATTGACCTCTTTATTTGTTAGTTTAACATTTTCATTCCTTGCTCTAGTTATTGTCATTATTCTAGTTATATAGACTCACCAATGTTTAAATCCGTAATCATTATACGGAGAAAAAAGGTGCAAGCAATTTGGAACAGTAAGTCCCTCTAAAAGAAAGAAAACGCTTTAGAGCAATTTTTCTCCTCTCCAAAGGATCGTTTTTCAAAGCTAATCAACTAATACAGCAGAATAAAATACTCTGTCTAGAGAGTCAACACATGGTCCTCTGTCCAGTGAATGAGTATAAAACAGTACCCCACAACCATCTCAAGGAGAGTGAGATTTTCTGCATCTTCCACTTTCGGAAGGGAGATGATGACCAAAATACTGACTGTTGATATTCATTAAAATGCCCCTTGAAGGTTACAGTACATAATTGTTTTAACTTAGGCCAAGTCTTCAATTCATGCTTCTTCTGCAGTTTTAATTAGAGAAGATATGCTTTTCTCCTTAAACTTTGCAGTACAGTTGCAAAATAAATTGGTCATATTTCCCTTCAGAGGCAGCAGCTTGGCTCATAAATCTATCCTCAAATGACCTAGACAGGCCATTTCAGCCATTCTTAGCCTCAAGGCAGAATCAGCTATGAGCAAACCTTTTTCTGTTTCATGTGTTCCTTTTAAAAAGCCTGGTGGTGAGAATCCCCTATCAACCTCACCCAATCCTTATTATTAGGAAGGTTTTCCTAATGGCTGCTCTAAACCTTCCTTAAAACAGTTTAAGCTTATAACCTCTTGTCCTACCTCTAATGGGCAGAGAAGGCAATTTATTCCTTTCCCCTTTGCAGGCAACTTCTACATGTTTGAAAATAGTGATCCTTCATCTTCTTTCTTATGACTAAAGGGACCCAATGCTTTCCGACTTTCCTGCTAGAGTGTGTTTTTTAGACCTCTGATCATTCTTGTTTTCCTATGGAGTCTTTCATGTTAGTCCATCCTTGTCTTGAACTATGATGCCCAGTGATTAACATAACATTACAGTGAGGCTTTACCAAGTGTTAAGCAGAATATGAGGCTCACTTCATATACTTTACATACAACTCAGCTATTCATAGGTTTCAGTATGATGCTTGCTTTCTTTTTTTTTAACAATGGTCGTAAAAGGCTTTGAGAGCTAATATGTTGCCTTATTCTACTGAGCTTTTGAAAGAGACTTCTTTTGTCCTCTGAGGAACAAGCAGGAGTGCTGATCCCTCTGAATTGTGCACTTTCTGCTTTCCATGTACAAGATTACTGCTTCTCTTTCTCTGCCTCTTAGAGAGGACTGGGCTGATAGCTTCCCTAGCAATCCTAAAACTCTTTTTCATAGAGGTGGCTGCTTTCAGAAGATGGTAAAGCCTTGTATACTACTCAGGTTTCATTAGAAATGTGCTTGATCTCCAAAGCTTGTGAGCTCATATAGTGTAAAGAAGGATAGTGCAGTGTGATACTGATCAATGATATTTTTCCTTGCATACACTTTTCTTGTCCTCAAGCCACTTACTGAGTTATCTTGACTCTAATCTTCCTGGCACTATGCACACTGAACTCTAGCTGAAGTTAATGGGAGAACTGCATGAAAGCTTCCAGGTTCAAGCCCTCTCTCACAAACAATTTCTCCTACACCTGCAGACTCTGTGATATCATGAAAGCTTTACTGTGCTGTTGCTTTCCTCTTGTAAACAGGATCAAAGACAGCATGTCTTTTCTTTTTTTTTAATATTTTGGTCTGCTGTCTGGTTGCTGTCATCTCTTTCTATTCTGGCTCATTGTGTATTGTACCTTGAACATTATATCTCACAGCACTTCACAGTTTGGTTCCACCCTTTCTATGTGGTACGTGACACATTTGAGTACTTTTTCCTATCAATATGGCATTTTGTATGATATATGTTACTCTGCTAAGCTAATTGTGATGTCATGCTGCTAGATCCAGTACAAATGTCCTTTTTTCAAGGTTTCTCTTATGCTTACTTATCCTTCACTTTCTAAGCATGAAAGTTCTGTTTTCCTAATTGATCTATTTGTATGAGAATTTGATAATGTAATCCCTGTTGCCATTTTCCTAGGACAGAAAAATACAGGCTTTTCTGGATGATATCTCAAAATGTTATGGATGATGAAAAGTGCCTAGGTTGTAAGTGACCTAAATGTCTCAACATTGTAATTGTGAGTATTCAAACAATATTCTTTTTCTTTAACCCTTATTCATAACCCTTTGGCAACACTAACCTGCTGAGCTGAGGAACCTGTCTCAAATCCCAAATTACAGTAAGCAAGGTCATTTCTGCAGTTCTCAGCAACTCCATGAAAGTAATTGCATTCTCTCAGTCAAAAAGGAATCCTCAAAGCCATTGACCTTGCTTCTTTCACATCTGGATTTAGACTCCTGCCTTTAAGGCAGCAGGCAAAACCCTTCAGATGAAACACTTGCTCCTGAGAAACAGTGATGAACAAATCACAAGGGGGGCACACAAGCCTAAGTCCTCAGAGGTGGGTGTAAGGAGTTACTCTGAATAATTGCATAATACCAATCAATAGCTCTAATGCATTGCTGTGGGGGAAAAAAAGAGTTGGTTTTGGATATATAAAAAGGGGATAACTGAGCAGAACTGGTGGAATGATCTTGCCTCTGTACACAGCACTGTTAGCAATACTATGAAAAGATATCCTCGGCTCAAGGAGAATGTGGAAAATCTAACGGGGAGAATGACAGAACTTACCCCGTTCTATATCCTGAACAACTGACTGTGAGGCAGTCGCTGGATTTATTTACTTTTGACTGGATTTAGTTACTTCTCTACAGAAAGGAGTTCTAACAGCAGGGTCAGGATGATAGAGAAGGGATCAGTCTGGTTGACACACACCAGCTAGAGCATTGGGTCTGAATGCTGAAGTTAGAATTATTCGGCCATAAATAACAACATGTAACTTTTTAGCAATGAGATTTTGTAGCGAATGATGGCACGGACTCAAGAAGTGGTGCATCTTGAGACATTTATTGTTTGCCTCTAAGCATATTTATACTAAGAAGTTAGCTGCTTCAGTGGTCTCACAGATACACTTTGCTAAGCCAATCATCACGCAGATTATGTCACATCATTACACCGATCATGCACGCACGATCATGTCTTGTGCCTTGCTACTTGTTTAGAAAAGCTGTCTTGCTCTTAACCTTGGTTCCCACTGGCTTCTGCTGGTTTATCTGTACTTTCTCAGGATGTATCATTCCCAGCTGCACCAGTGTCCTTGGGTACGTTTGTCTGAGGCTCCTGTTGCTTGCTACTTGCAACTTTCCACCAGTTTAACCCTGTCATGGCCCTCCACAAGATTTAAATAAGATTAAAGGCAATTCCTGAAGACACACTTTGAACCAAAATTACTGGACAAATTCTATGTATTGCTAACACTTGGGGAAAAAATCGGACTAGATAATTACTGTGATCCACAAACCCACAAATTCCCCGGTCCTTTCATTTCTACTCAGGTCACCAAGAGAAGAAACTGGGCTTTCCCACTAATATTTGCAGCCCTGTGTTAAGACAGTGATGACAAGCGAAAACAGTTTCATCTTCAGGGTTGGGACTGGTATTTGCCATTTTGTTGCCCTTAGAAGCATCAGGCATGGCCACAGCTGTGACGGGGTCACTGGGTGGAACAGACGTGTGCCCTGGAGTGGTACAAACAACCCTCAGAGCTCAGTCCTCGGCCACTACCCTGGATTTGCATGCTCAGAGGTGAGGTTGGGTTTTCCCCAGTTCAGAGTGTTATGAATGCCAGGTTTTTACTGCTAAACAGGAGTACTGCACCTCTTCATCTTCTAGCACTGCAAAAGCATTGGGCATTTGTGGTAGTTTTGTTTCAGCTAATCTCTGCCTGAAGCACTTAACAGTTAGGTCTCAAGGGGACTGAAGTGTTTTAATTTGAGTAAAGTTACTGGATTTACAGGGGAGAAATGTAATGGCCTGTGATACAAAAGAGGTGACCTTCAGCTCTGATTTTAAACCCTGTTACAAATTCCTATGCACAGATATTGCTGAGGGAAGATTTTTGGCACAATATGCATTTAATTTAAAAGACTTGTTTATTCCAATTGTACAGAGGTGTTCTAACATGTAGGAAGAGTTAAATCTGGAGAAAATCATTTTAACCAAAGATCAAGATGAAAAGCCAAGTTACATTATAGAGATACTTAAGCAAATGCACCATATTTAATCTACTCTCATCTTAAAGCAACTTACAATTTGCACTTTCACTTACATTTCTAATGCAGTGGTATTTATTACCTATTGCCCGCCTTACCAAATGAGCAGCAATCTCTAGAGATATCTCTTCCCTGATTAGAAAACTCCTGCTGCAAAATAATAGATTTATGAAATATGCATGAAGAAACCTTTATTAAAATTACATTAATAGCCAAATTCTGCACACAATTACACTTGGCCATTGTGAAGTCAATGAATTGCACCAGGATAATAGAGAGCAGAATTTGCCCCTAACAAATACTTTTAGCTGATTAGAAACAATGAAATGAGATATTAATATTGACACCCCCTTGTTCTGTGGACCCAGAATTCCTGATTTAGGACTTAGCATGGAAGAACAAAGTCACTCTGCTAGCCTGCCCTGACAGCAAGACCATATATACTCAGACAGATAGTGTCATATATAACTCTGCTTCAGGTAGGTAAAAGGAGGAGAGTCTTATTCTCTCCTGCTTTGCACCAGTGCAGAATTAATATTCACCTATAGTAACCGCTAATACATACCTGAGTAAGCTTTAAACTAGTTAGCCTAGGTATTGAAAGCAATGGAGCTGCAACAGCACAGAGTTCAATAGAGGCTAAGCACACAAATATTTACTCAGTCTGTTCTGTTGCTAGCTAGCTTTGGTACCTATTTTAGGTTAGCTACAATGTGAGACTGGCTGCAGTCCAACTAGTGGGCTTATTACCTGTAACACAGAGCAAGGTTTATTAGCCTGGGTAGAGCACTGTGCTAATGTAATAACATATATGGTACTGTGAATATAGGGAAGTAAAGTGGCTTTAATTCTTCTTGTATTCAAACTATCTCACGGCTCTGCATTTTGGTTTGTACTCTGAGGGAATAATATTCCCCATCTGAGGGAATATTTGGCCTGGGGAAAAAAATGGGGCTAATGAGTATGCTGAACTGTTTGCACACTTAGGCAGGGCTTTGTTGCCGGAGTTCCGCCTTTCGGCAGAGGAACAAAACGGTGCCCATGAGGGATGAAAACTTAGACAAGGACTCATAAAGCACGAACTATGTGGGAATACAGAGCTGCTTACCAAAATGCAGTTACCAAAAAGTGCTGTGGCCCACCGTGCCACAGGGCTGCACCTGCATTTTGCTATTTGCTTTGACTTGGAGGGTGGTGCTGCAGGAAGGTTTCTGAACCACATGAGCGCTCCTTAGGTCTCACAGCTGGGCAATCCAAAAGTTTTATAGAGACACATAGGGTTTTTGTGCAACTGCTTTGTATGAACTACCTACCACCTAAAATGCCCACACCTCAAGAAGCTTCACTTTTGCCTTGCTTGTATCACAGCTCCTCAGTATATTCCTGTGCCAGTGCTAGTAACTAGGTACGGTGCAGCAGCCCTGACAGTTAAATGGAGATGCAAGGTGACATTAAAAAATTGCTCACAAATTCAAAGGTTTTAAATGCCTGTGTCCAAACCGGAATGAGCAATCCTTCTGAAGCCTAAATATGACAATAAAGAAGGACTAAAACCTCAAAGTCACCAAGAAAAAGAAAGGGTTTGGGTAAACTGACAGACTGAGAAGACCCACAGAAAATAAATTAATTGCTCTTCAGACAATGCAGGCTCTTCTTTCTGATTAAGATATTAGGAGCCTGGAGAGAGGCTAAGCTGAGGAAGGAACTGTAATGAAATACACACCTAGTCTCTTTCTACTTCTGTTTCACACTATGTTCCCAAATGCTTTGTTTCTTGGGGTGGAGAAATAAGCTATGCTTTTACTGGAGGAATTAGATTGTTCAGTCATTTAGTTTGTTTGCCATCACAGTCCCCAAATAAGACCCGTTGTATGACTGGGTTTGTAAAAATAGGACTTGGGGGCTGTAATACCCAGGCCCTGGTTTGAGAACAGATGGATTGAGGAATTCAGCCCCTCCAGCTTGATTCTGTGCAATGTTTTTGACTGAGACCCTTACCAGGGGTATCACTGCAGCTACCCACACACTAACATTTACTACCATGGTACTCTGGTATAGATGTACACTCGCCAGAGACCACTCGGGTCTGCAACACAGAGAGGCAGAAAAGGGCTGGGGAACAGGACCCCTGCATCCCTCTCATTGTATATGCTGAAAGGAGCAGCTGGATTAAGATGCCTCCTTCCCTTTGCAACTCTTCTTATCTGCACTGAAATCACCAAGGCAATAATATGTTGGATGTCTGAGGACTTCAGAATGGATGCCCTATTATTTCTTTCTTTTGTTTTGTTATAATACGTGTGACCTTCAGCTGCTTTCACACACTTTTCACTCTGTAGAGAAAATACCATGCTGAATGGCTTAACTGTGATTTCAATACAAAACCAACCAACAAAAAGAACGTTTGGGACAAAAGCAGCAATGCAGGCAATGACATTCAGAAGTGTAAGAAGTAAATCTAACTGCACACAAAGCAGAGTTCAGTTAAGTGTCACTGCCAAAAAAAAAATCTTCTGTTCTCTATGAAAGGAAGTTGGAAAAGAGCAAAATGGAGTACTAAAATTCACTGGATGCATAAAAAAGATGGAGAAGGGGATGTACCTGCTCTGGTGGCCTGTGGGCACCTGTTTTGCATCTATGCATATTTAGTGGTTAGACATGAGGGATAGAGAAGGACCAGTCTCTCCGTGTAAAACACAGCAATTTGCCTGTGCTGAGGATCTGCTTCAAGGTCTGTGCTCAATTCTCTTGGGCAACACTTTAGGAAATAATCAGATCTTCCTTCTTATCTGGTTTTGAGTGTACACCTGGAGGGAAATGTTGAATTCCTTCTGTTTAAAATATATATAGATAAAATAACCATCTATTTTCATTTGCTCCCTTCTCTTCATCTGCTTTTCTGTCTCGATTTTACTGACATTTGGATTAGGTTCAGTCCTACACATCAGGGATGGAAAATGTTACCTGCATGTGATGAAGGAATAGCCAAAGACCCCTGTTTTGCTGAAGGAGGGTATGCTACAACATACCAGTTACTCTTGGATGCAAGGGGGAATGTGTAAGCCGGTGCTTCATTTGCATGCTAAGGAAGGTCTGAAAGTCTGCTCGTTCTCCTCTCGGATCACAGCAATATGCATGAGTGAGAAAGGAAGATAATAACCAGTAGAAGGAGTTGCTTTTGAAATGCTTTTGCATTTTTTCTTTAGATGAAAAATGTGGAGGGAAATATTTGCTTCCTTTGTCTGTGTGTAGGAAAACTTTTTTTTTTTGTATTTTAAGTATTAAAAATAGGAAGGAAAGGATTTCAGTTTTGATTTTTTTATTATATAAAAAAGGGAAAATGTCCATATGGTTTTGATAAGCGACATAAAATGCTCTCACTGAAAATACCCTTTCCCTACCAGCTGCAGTGAACAGGGACCTTGATATTTACCTCAATTTGATGCAGTGGCCTGTGTTCAGAGCTTAGCCTTATGTCTGGTTGTGTGGCCTCCACTCAGGCTTGCCCCTGAGTACATCAACCTCATTGACCTCTGCCACATACTCAATCACATATCAGCATGGCAGCATCATGTGTGACACTTCAGGTGAGACGTTTAGCAGCCAGCCAGTCCAATCACTCTGCCCACCTTGCACAAATAAACACTTAAAGGAACTGGTCCTTGTCTGATGACTTTTTTTTTTTTTTTGGCTTTTATAAACTGCACAGTTCAGGAAGATTTTAATCATGATGAGGATCTCAGGCTGCCAGGTAGAGGAACCATTAAAATGCCATATTCTCTACTACCTTTATATATGGGGCACAGGAGAACAGTGGTCACTATTCCAGTCAGCTTCACCACTGCATATTTTCCCTCCCCAAATCCGGGGAATGTATGGTGAAGGAGGTATTTTGCTCTATACAGAAAACATGGCATCAAGGAGCAACAGATGGGAGAAGTAGCAAACATTCCAAAAATAAGTGCTTAAGAGTCAGAAAGAATTAAAATACCTTGTTCCTCTATATTTTGCAGCAGAAAACGAATATTTATGCTTCAAATGTTATGTTAAAACATTCTTCCTTAATATGTATTTATATACAACCTTCCACAAAAAGTCTGCCTTCAAAAGCAGCAGGCGCTGACATCCTGTCTTGCCGAAAACACAACATCTCATCAGACGCTCAGAAAGAATTTATACGAGACTTTGTGAAGTGCCTAACAAATAGCAGGCATTCTACTGAAGAAAGCATCAGCATTTCAAGATGAAGAAGTAAATCTGTTCAGTGCTTTAGGAGTTTGAAGCGACTTTAGGAGTTTAAAGTGACTTCTTTAAAAGATGTAGACTCCCAGTCTATTGCTTCTTCTGGACCCCTCTGGCTAACAAATGGCTTGTTTATAACATTTCTAAATATAGGTCCAGGTAACTCAGATTAAATCTCATTCAAAGACCATTTTATTTCTAAAATAAAAATAATAAAATCTTATCAGTCTTTGTTATACATCTTTGTATGTAAAGAAAGACTCTGAAAATGCCTTATTAAAGTGAATGTACTCATCATTTTAATGTAATCTGAATACATCATGCTTTTTCCAAATAAAGAACAGAAATATTTTTTGAGCACTTTTGCCTTTTCTGCATTATTATTGACAACCCTATCCTGTTCATTTAAAAAAGAACTAGCATCCTTACCAGGGCTCCATAGGTATGGTTTTTTTTTATTACCTACAACAGTAACATCCCTTGTTTTTTACCCGCTTCCTTTTCATTTCCTTAATCAGTTTCCTGAACTTTCTAGCTTCTAAATTTATATCTGTTTCTGTCATGTTCCCTTTTTTTCATTACACACACACACATACACACACACAGATCACAAATATATTTTAGCTTTCCTAGCTGCTTTTGTTCTCTCTGCTAAAGTCATGTTGTTTTATAACTAATGTCACCTCATTTTTCAGCTGTGGGATGGTTGCGTTTTGGCCATCAAATAAAATATTTAATCAGTTCCCCCAAATTATTCATAATTTTTCTCCAGTTGTCTCAACTTGTAGTTGTTTTCAGCTTTATGAACCTGTCTGTTTTAAATCATCAATCATATTTATTACTGATTTGGTCTTTTTTCTGTCTGCACATAATGAATGTAATTAAGTCATGGCAACTTGCTCCTAAAAATCCTTGTTTTTAGTTCTTAGATCAGTGCCTTTTTATCTGCCAAGATGAAATCAAATTTATCCTTCCTTGATACTATTTTCTGAGTTAGGAAATTGTCATCTTTTTTTTTTTAGAAATTCCAAGACAGTTTTCATACTGACAGATCTCCAATATATATCACTCACATCGAGATGTCAACTTTTTGGCTTTTTTTCCTTATATAGGACAGGCAGGTTTTTATGGAGCTGTTCATGCTGTTCTGAAATGTAATATGATGGTCTGAAGCTGACACCGGAATGTGCCCCACCTTGTACCATATTGGCTAGAAAATTGATCTGTAAACCTTCAAGATCACTTGCACAGGATTTGTCAGTGCCTCAGACATGAGCATTTTGTGGAATTTGAACAGGTGCACAAAATGGTCTCCTTGTCCCCTGAGCCACACTATAGTTTGTTCTTTAGTGACTAATCCCTGCTCCCTTGAATCTCCTTTCTAAATGTGTTTTCTCCAAATATCTCTCCTTTATGTTATGTGATGTCAGTTCTTGCCTTTCCAACCAAAGTATTTTTCCCTCCGACCTTCCTTCATTTGCCAGGCTCCAAAGCACACCTGGCAGATGATTTACATATAAAAACTTGTTGCACAGTCTCATTCCCCCAGTAGTCTCGGAGGGATTAGCTGCTTGATGATTTCCATCACTGTTTCTGATCAAAGACCCCACTAGTCACGGCCAGATGGGTCTCACAGAAGCACAGACAAGCCAATCATTAGGCCTGATCCGAGATCTAGAGTCTGTCCCCACAGCCTTCCCAAAGAGCAAAACATGAATAGATAATATATGTGCACAGAAACACATGCACACACACACGCTTGCATCTCACTCAGCTCATCCAACTGCGCTACCCCTGAGCGCAGGGTCTGCAACTGGCCGTTCAGAAGCCCCCCTGTTAGCTGCTCTGTTTGCCGGGCTCAGCTGTTTCATGCAGCTCTTTGATTCTGAGTAAAGTTGTTTCCATGGCTAAACAGAAGGAACGATGCATGCAATGCCCTTCTGGATTATCCCCAGTTATGAACTCTGAGTGATGGTGCAAACAGTAATAGACATGTATCACGCCGGAGCGAAAGATGGTCCCAGCGATCACAACAGAGAGGCAGAGAATAAACAGTTGCCAAAAGTAGCCTTGCTGGCTGAAAGGTCTCATTTCTACTAAATCCCAAAGTGCTAAAGAATGTTTTCAAGTTTTCTGAAAGACAGACAGAAATGTCTTAGGGAACCTGACTCAAAGCAATTATGGATGCTCAAACACAACAAAGAATTTGAACATGAAAAGACAATGCTAAAAGGATTTTTTATACTTGACAGTTCATTTTATTGTATTTTCTCTTTATGTTAAATTATTAAAGAGAGTTATATCAATGTGTGTGTTTTCAATCCCTTTTTGCTTGTTTAACTTATTGGAAAAGTTTAACATTTCCCAACAAAATATCTTCATAATATTCCATAAATGTTACAATTTTACAGTTTTTTTCCCCCAGTATTGGTCTTACCCTCTGATGGGACACTCTTCCTCTCTCAGATGAAACTTCTTTCTTAATTTAATAGAGTACTGACACTGGGATACAGATAGAAGTGGTTAATCATCTTCTTAGGTTTTCTGACTA
This sequence comes from Apteryx mantelli, assembly GCF_036417845.1. Taxonomy (NCBI): domain Eukaryota; kingdom Metazoa; phylum Chordata; class Aves; order Apterygiformes; family Apterygidae; genus Apteryx; species Apteryx mantelli. The sequence continues at coordinate 36,750,274 of NC_089978.1, forward strand.
CAGGCCTTTGAAATACCTAAGTTCTGAAACCTCAGCTGTATACTGTGGTATTATGCCTCTGAATTCAACAGTACTATGATTTTCAGAGGTTTTTGACTCTGAGAGTTTTAATAATATATTAGAATTAAATAGACATCTAATTCCAGAACTTGATGATTCTTTCCTGCTGTTGAAGATGGTTAGAAAAATGGTAGAGCTTTGGGGGTTACAAATCAATTTTTACACTGCCCAATGCTTACCGTTTTTAATGTTCATAAGGATCACCTTATGTAATATAATCTGTATACCACAGGCATCTCTTTTAGGCAAACTTGATACTCACAAATCCATGGGCCCCAATGGGATGCACCCACGAGTGCTGAGGGAGCTGGCGGATGTTATTGCTAGGCCACTCTCCATCATCTTTGAAAGGTCATGGAGAACAGGAGAGGTGCCTGAAGACTGGAAGAAAGCATGTCACCCTAGTCTTCAAAAAGGGCAAGGAGGAGGAGCCAGGGAACTACAGGCCAGTCAGTGTCACCTCCACCCCTGAAAAGGTGATGGAACAGCTCATCCTGGAAGCCATCTCCAAGCATGTGGAGGACAAGAAGGTGATCAGGAGTAGTCAGCATGGCTTCACCAAGAAGAAAACATGCCTAACCAATCTGATAGCCTTCTATGATGGAATGACTGGCTGGGTAGATGAGGGGAGTGCAGTGGATGTTGTCTACCTAGACTTCAGCAAGGCTTTCGACACTGTCTCCCATAACATCCTCATAGGTAAGCTCAGGAAGTGTGGGTTAGATGAATGGACAGTGAGGTGGATTGAGAACTGGCTGAATGGCAGAGCTCGGAGGGCTGTGATCAGTGGCACAGAGTCTAGTTGGAGGCCTGTAGCTAGCGATGTCCCCCAGGGGTCAGTACTGGGTCCAGTTTTGTTCAACTTCTTCATTAATGACCTGGATGAAGGGACAGAGTGCACCCTCAGCAAGTTTGCTGACGATACAAAACTGGGAGGAGTGGCTGATACCCCAGAAGGCTGTGCTGCCATTCAAAGAGACCTGGACAGCCTGGAGAGGTGGGCGGAGAGGAACCTCATGAAGTTCAACAAAGGCAAGTGCAGGGTCCTGCACCTGGGGAGGAATAACCCCATGCACCAGTAGAGGTTGGAGGTTGATCTGCTGGAAAGCAGCTCTGTGGAGAAGGACTTGGGAGTGCTGGTGGACACCAAGTTAAGCATGAGGCAGCAATGTGCCCTTGTGGCCAAGAAGGCCAATGGTATCTTGGGGTGCATCAGGAAGAGTGTTGCCAGCAGGTCGAGGGAGGTGATCCTCCCCCTCTCCTCAGCCCTGGTGAGGCCACATCTGGAGTACTGCGTCCAGTTCTGGGCTCCCCAGTACAAGAGGGATGTGGCACTACTGGAGCAAGTCCAGCGAAGGGCCACAAAGATGATTAGGGGACTGGAGCATCTCTCTTATGAGGAAAGGCTGAGAGAGCTGGGCCTGTTTAGCCTGGAGAAGAGAAGGCTGAGAGGAGATCTTATCAACGTGTACAAGTATCTGAAGGGAGGGTGTCAAGAGGATGGGACCAGACTCTTTTCAATGGCGACCAGTGACAGGACAAGAGGCAACAAACAAGGGCACAGACTGAAACACAGGAAGTTCTGTCTGAACATGAGGAAAAAATTTTTTACTGTGAGGATGACAGAGCACTGGAACAGGTTGCCCAGAGAGGTTGTGGAGTCTCCTTCTCTGGAGATATTCAAAACACGCCTAGACGTGATCCTGTACAGTGTGCTGTAGGTGACTCTGCTTGAGTGGGGGGGGGTGGACTAGATGATCTCCAGAGGTCCCTTCCAACCTCAACCATTCTGTGATTCTGTGATTCTGTGAGCTAATCACATACACCACAGTTACAGCACAGTGAGAGAGGGACTTCTTGAGAGAATGCAAATCATCCCATCTCAAGATAAGTGTCTAAGTAAAGCAGACTAGCATTTACCTGAAAATACCCATCTCTCTCCACTGAATGTAGAAGCAGCTTGGAGACTAGCTCAGTCAAGAGTCAAACATTTGGACTGCTAAAATTAGATAACTCCTACAACAGGAGCTCCGGCTTGCTGTAGCCAATGAAGACGCAGGAGGCAAGCCTAAGTTAGGAGTTGGAGTTTCTCCGTTAGTGTTATATGGACTCTAGGCATCTACGTGAGACAGTGTAACTTAAAAGCTCAAAATGGGATACATATGTGATCAAAACATTTATTCACTCTACCAGGACTCACAAAGAAGTTCACAATGACACAGTGTGCTGAGGGTATCCAGTTTTCCAGGAATTTGGGTTTGCAGCATGCTTACAAGAGAATGTTGCTATACATGTCTACTGAGCCACAGCGGAGTTAAAATCAACTCAGCTTGCCGTGTGTTGCTATTGTGGGAACTATTATCTTTTTTTTTTCCATTCAGTGAGTTAATATTTTCTGCCTAAAAGCAGATTATATGCAGGAACCAGAACTTTTATGTGACTCAGAGGTGCCATGTACTTTCCTGGCACTATGATAGCATGCAAGGAGTTGCATGCAGCCAAAGTATGTTAATGCTGCTAACCAATATTTTAAAATCTCTGTAGGAAATCAGCACACAGCTTCTTCTCACAGGAGCTACCATACCTGTCACACAAATTTTGAGTGTTAACTTGGCTCTGAGCAAGAACAAAAAAAGACTTTGTTTTAAATTTATATTTTCTTCTTTCAGCATCCAGGCCAGCTGCAGTTTGTTTTTGCTGCTCAACAAACACTTGAAGTACTGGAGGAGTTTGCTAGCTTGTCAACAGGAGCTGGGAAAGCTGGACATTACTGTATCTCACAACTTGATGTGTACTCCCTGTGGGCTGCTGTTCTCCAAATAAATTTGGGGTGGGAGGTGTGCTATTTGCAGAATTAGAAAAACAAGTTTACAAGGTGTGGGTCAAAATTCTGACTGCAATACCAAAGGTGTTTTGCTAGCTTCACTGGGAATTAATTGCGTAACTAAAATGAGCAGGATCTGTTTGCTGCAGAATCAAGGAGAATACCACCTGGGTCCCCATGCCCTGCACCCTTGCCCCCAGAAATGTGTAGTCACACTTGATATGCTCCAGGTCTCCCTCGAGTGTTACTGGTGCCCATGATGAAGAGCAGCAGGAGGTAATAGGCCAAGTGCCTGGACAAGCCTCGGCAGCCTCTCCACAACATCTTGAATCTGAGCCCCTGACAAGAAGCAAATCACCAGGTAAGGATGGCAGATGGGGGCCTCCACCCCTGCAGCAGGGAGTCTTTCACTGCTACCACCTGCCTCTTCTTGGTGCTGCTGCATAGCACAGACTCAGCTTACTTGGATGTTTCATTGGACACAGCTCCCAGCCCCTCATCTGCTACCAGGCTACTGAACTATTCTATAGGCGCAGATCTGCAGGTGGTGCAGGAACTGACCTCCTGGTGACAGAAATCATGAGCTTCCAGTCTTCGCCATCCTGGTGTTCCCCATTTCCCAACCCAATAAGCTTAAATCAGATGGTGTAACTCCTTCAGCATGGTTGGGGGTTCAGGCTCTTGTGTCCTGCAAGGTCTCAGAGATCTGGTCAATTTGTTTCTCATCATCTCTGATGCTGCACAGTCTGCTGACCTCCTCCTGCAGCTCTGTTATTTGGTGACACAGGCCCTCCACCAGCGCACATCTCCTGCGAGGAGCCCATCTCCCAGTGTCCCAGCCTCAGCGAGAGGTCCCAGGTATCCCTGCAGCACCAAACCAAAGAGCTGCATCCTCTCTCATGAGCTCAGTCTGAGCAAAGTTCCTGGCCCCTTCTCTGCACCTCTCGGTGATCCAACATCAGCACAGCTTTCCCTGAGAGGCTGTGGAGTCTCCATCCTTGGAAACACTCAAAACTTGACTGGAAATGGTCCTGGACAATCTACTCTCAGTGATCCTGCTTGAGCAGGAGGGTTGGACCAGACAAACTCCAGAGGGACCTTTCAAATGCAGCGATTTTGAGATCTTGTGAAACTGCTGCACAAGCTATTGCCTCTGCTGGCTGCCTGTGTTAGATGCAGTCTCGTGTCGTGTTGTGCCGTCTCTTCTCTCTCTTTCCCTCCCTCCCTCCCTTCTTTCTTTCCTTCCTCTCCTCTCCTCTCCTCTCCTCTCCTCTCCTCTCCTCTCCTCTCCTCTCCTCTCCTCTCCTCTCCTCTCCTCTCCTCTCCTCTCCTCTCCTCTCCTCTCCTCTCCTCTCCTCTCCTCTCCTTCTGTAGAGCTGCTGTATTTAATCTAATTTAGTACACTAATTTATTGTTTTTGCTAATACTGTTTTCTTTTGAAAATTAAAAGAACAATGGAGCTATTTGGTCCAAGGAATCTTCTAGGTGAATCTTTTCCTAAGCAGACCAGAGTACCAGGGGCTATGAACACAGAGTTTTTCACACAATGATTGGTGTATTAATCTATATTTACTATTATTTTATGAATTTTGAAATCTGTAATCATATCTCATTCAGACAAATCTACTGAAGTGAAGGAAGTTTAACCTGTGTAACAAATGGGTAATAGATGAATAAGACCTTCAGGATTTGGCATGCTAATGATTATAATTTAACACTACTATAACTCTTTCCATCTTCAAAGTGCTTCACGAACATTAACCAATCTAATTAATTTCATTTAGAGATGTTTCTGCTGTATCTCTTCCTCTGCTGAACACCATAGTACACTTACTGTTGTATTGTAATTCAAAGGTTGTTATGGTAAAGATTTTGACAAGAGCAGAGAATCCCTTGTGAAAATTTGCAATTGTGCTAATTACCTCAGAGATCGGATGTCAAGATTATCCTCGAAACAGATCCTAGTATATACTGTAGGTGTATTAAGTCTCTCAGAAGAAGAGCTGGGTTTGGCCAATCCACCACTTCCTCTGGTATTTGCCTGCTGTAGGGGTAAACAGATTTAATAACTTGCAAAATTGAATGAAGGCCATGTTAACATTCAGTCACAGGCTTAGAAAATGCACATGAGAAAGCAAAGAACCCGTGTAAATATCCTACCACAACCAGGCAACTTGTCAAAGGCAGATGAAGAAGGACAAAAGAATGACAGATGATTGGAAGATAGTGAGGCATCCGTGTTTCATAATTTTCCTGTCCTGAGATGCATTATTCAAAGTGTTATCTTGTTAGTCTGTCTTACTAGGAGTTACACAAAAGACACGATGATAGATGCATATCTGTCATTTGACATATTGGTCCAACTTTCTCACTGTGGGGAGCCAGCTGTCAGTTTTGGGATGCCTCTTTGTGCCTCTTGCATCTGGTGGTGGTAGATTGTGAGCGTAAAAGCCCAGCTATGCATGGGTGCAGAGGGAGATGACCTTCTGTTGAGTCTCATGTGCTGTCTGAACAGCTTTTCTTCTTGCCATTTTCTCAGGCAAAGCTGTAAGAAACCACCTCTTGGAAGCTGGGTAGCTGTTGTCCCAACGTTTTGAATGCCTGCACTAGGACACTGTAGAGGTGTCCATGGGAACATATGCATAAAGCCCTGGAGTAGCAGTGTGCGCTTCTGTGTGTGGAGAATGGCATTTGAACATCTAACTAGAACATCTGAAGATGTCAATACAGTTTTGCAGGCACTGCTAGTCAAAGTGAGCTCACAGCAAAGTGTGATACGTCTAGAAAATTCACCGATGAGCAGGGACCTTTGGCCTATGACTACATTACTAACTGAAGGAAGTCCAGAGACCTGGCCCCAAGGCCAAGTGGCACCTTTTGCTTCCCAGTCATTGCTTAGCACTGCCCCCCTTAATAGGATCCTTGGAGAGTCCTAATTGGAGGGCTTCAAAATGGAGCAAGGGGATGAGCTAAGTAGTGCTGGGGGTGATCGTGGAGCCTGTGCTCAGTCTTCTTCCCAACCCTCTATTCTGTAACAGTTTCAGCATATCCCTACTAAACCCCTCCATCTTTTTCTGTCAAATTCAAATATTTTCCTGGAAACTGAGAATAATACTACAAGATGACTTGGACCTCTGAGAAAAAGTCACCCCCTATAGAAATCACAGCTCTGGCCTACACTGATTTGCTTCAACACTGTCTCATTCAGACATTCCATGGTACTGAGCTGGCATATATCTTGAATGACCAATGTAGAAACAGATCATAAGTATTTATTTGTGTACCAAAGGGGATCTGATGTTTAGTAACATACAGTTGTAATTCATAGGGAGTCCTACAACAGCCTCTCTGATTTCTCTTTGAAAGATGGTGGGGAATCACCCAGCTGTTCCTATGGGAAAAAATCTGAATTTAACATTATTTTTTAATCACATAGTGGCTTTTAACAGAGTATTATATTCCTGCTATGGCCAATTAAAAATAAGGAATAATTCATTTAATTATTCATTACCATTATTAAGTGATAGATGTTTCCAGAAGAGCTCCTATAGAATCTTATTAATTTTCTAGAGAATCTTATTATTTTAATTACTGTTGGTTTTCTTTCTTTACCATCATTGTTAAATCTCTTAACTAATGGTGGCCACTGTGGTCAAGGAATTTCATCTCTTGCATTTGGAACCCAAATAATGCCTTGTTTGTTTATGATTAAACACCACAGTGGATTTCTCTTTTTTTAACGTATTGTTCTCAGCTTGTAGAATATGACTAAATTCCAGTTGCTGATGTTATATAAATTCCTTAATATATCTACTCTTTCTCCTGAGTTTCTGGATGCTTCTGAAGTGGAATTTTAAAGTGTGGTTTAACCAGTAGTACATAGCCCTTCCACACTGAAATCATGTTATGTGCATTTTTTCCAGCCAGTCCTGTTGCAGTTTTAGACCAAATGACAGCATGGAGACTAAACAGATTTGAATACCAAAACATTTTAACCAGAGATATAGGAAGTTTTAAAAATTGCACAACTTCCCTGTCCTGTGGGAGAAGGGCTGGATGGGTTGGCATAGTGGTCCCAGCTGTGTGGTGTGTGGTCCTGGGGTTGGGCTGTGGGGGTCCCTGGGGTTCTCGTTCTGCTCCTGGGATTCCCTGGAAGTCTCTCAAGTTCTCCTTTTTCCTGGGCTCTCTCCAGAGTCTTTCCTCCCAGAGTCTCTATTCCTGGAGTCACTGAAAATTTTTTAGTTTCCCTAGTTATAGGACTTGATAGAGAATAACTCCTTGTTGACTCGTCTGTTCAGACTGCACTGTCATTTTCTGATTCAATGTTGCTGTTTTTGGTGTTCACAATCTGCCTTTTCAGGACACTTTGGGACATTTGCGCTTCTTGATAATCGACAGGTTGATTGCATAGTTTGTCTATCTACTGCCTTGAGCACACAAAAGCTAATCAAGGTTCATTTAGTTGTTTGGAATCAGGGGTTGGTCATATTTCATCTACTTCTGCTGAAACAAAATGTTGATTAAAGTTTAGGGGCTTAGGCTAGCAGCCATACTAACTGGACCTAACTCACGCTAACTACTACAAGCCCTCAAGTCAAGTCTTCATACTAAGAATTGTTGTTGCCTACAAATTGCAAGGCTGGCTTGAGGCCACCGGAAAAAAGGCAATAGAGAACTGGAATTCAGGGCTGAGCTCCTGCAATTCTGAAAGCACAGCATAAATGCAGAAAAGGTTCAGATGGCTACAAACCACCTGCATGCTCTGGGGATCCCATGATACTGGGGGAATTTGTGCTCTGGTATAAAATAGAGGTCAGATGCAGGCCATTGTGTAGAGTGACCTAGAAGTAATTACTTTGATCTCTGTCAATATTTTCCCCATCTGCCTCAATTTGCTTGCGCAAAGAATTTCTTCTCAGTTTCTTGAGAGTTTCTTTCTTACCATGCAGAGCATCTTGAGCGAAGGAAGCACCATCTCGAGGGATCAATCAGTCCAGCATTACTGGCACTAAGTACACTCACCATCATTGCCCCTTCAGGATTCCCAGTAAATTGACATTTTATTGTTTCACTCTGATTCCTCTGATACTGTGATTTAGCATGTAGAAAATATAGTGAAAAATTATGTTAAAACTGTAATAAAAGGTGTTTACTGTACTTAATTGTCATAAGTCATTCTATTAAACTGTTGAAGAATATTAACAAGGGATATGATAATATCACCATCTAAGTTCATACACAGTTTTTAGAAGTTGTAAAATGTGTTATAATTATTTAATAGCTTTACAACTGGTTGTGCTTGATAATTAAGTGCTATTGGTAAGGAACTTGCTGATATTACAACTATCTGGAAAAGCCTCAATTTAACCTGATAATTACCCACAAAAAATAATCAGGTGGCAAGAAGAATAATTTTCTTTTTTTCACAAGAGCGAGCATTAAGGTAAAATTAGTCTACACCTTACAAATGTGCTTGTTGCGTCTCCACAAATATATGGCTTAGATTACCAAAATGATCTCTACTCAGGGGCTGCATCTAAAAAACCCTACCGAAACAGCAATGTGCTACCACTAAAAAAGAGCTGTTTTGGCTATGGGCCTAGAAAGGAGGATTTCATAATCCTCATTATCTACCAGCTAATTGCAAGTTTTGTGTAGGGGAGAAGGCGACAGGAAGAATAGTATTGGTCATGATCTACGAATCATACTTTCAAAGCTATTTAGACAGGTGCTTAGGTGCGTTGTTCCACCACGGGCAATGAAACTCCCTGCTTGTACATCCTTGGATTCTGCCAGGCAAAGGGACACCATCATCTCAAAGAACTGAGGGGAATTCAGGAACCAAAACATCCACGCTGAAACTCTCTGCTCATCTCTCATCCAAACATTGAAAAGACTCACAAGCTACCTCTAAAGATGTCTCAGTTTTTAACTTCTAAAATCCTCAAGAACCTCATGTTCTGCTTCTGTGGCTGTCTAAAAGTGCTTAGTCTGAGAGGAGAGAGGGGGAAGTGCTTAGTTCCTGCCTAAGTCTATGCACAGATAATCCCCCTATAAGGGTATCAGTCTGATTAGGCATTCTCAGAAATGACTTATTACATGCCTAGAAGATATCTATTAAAAAAGTGCAGTGATGGCTGCTGCTTTTTTTGAAAATGTGCACAGAATGGCCTCATGTTTGAGCATTCATCCAAATATAGGAGACACAAATTCAGCTCCTTTCTCCAGCTGAAGCAGTTCAAATCCATCTTCTTTCCCCCCATGTCCCAAAAGAATGACAGAAGTCCTTAGCATCATCTTACTCCTCGCACCCAGATAGGAACTAAATCCCACTTTAGACAACAAATACCCATTTTGAGTTTAGGCTTGAAAGATGAAATTAATGGAGATAAAAGTAGAGAAATACCTGATAATCACATGGGTTGTTTACTTACATTTTGGCACCTAAATCATTTTGAAGACCTGTTCTAAATAGTTGAAGAACTGCTCACATGGAAGATCATATCTCCTGTGACAGGTAATGTGTAAGGACTGGATGAGTTGTGTTTTGCCCTGTCTGTGTGCGTAGTTAGTGTTTTTCTGAGTCACTGTGCATATCATCTAGTATCCAAAGGTATCTTGTGGTGGCTTGTTATCATGTATCAAATAATTACATAAAATAACCAAGACCAGATTACTGACAAACTGGTGATAGTAACCAGTAAGCCTGAAAGTCTGGAAAACCTACTTCACCTCTTCACATCCTGCCCTGCCACCAGCTACACCTCAGTATGGATCAACCCTGTAACAACCTGAGGTTTTCTTTTTTGCTTCCAGTTTTTTTCTGAAGGGACTAAATCTTGCCTGGTACATAGCACTTACTATCTGATCAAAGCCAATGAAGAACCTCAAGACAGAATTTGATGAAACAAATAAAAAATAAACCAAGGAAACACAGAGGGCTAAAGTCATCTTCCAGGTAGCATCATCAGCAACATTACTTTGTGTGACACTTGTCTGGGGAGCCCCTTTTCTTTAGCTGATCCTAGCATTATCTCTTTCTGGCTGCCAGTTCAGCAGTGATTCATCACGGTATGCCAAAACCGAGACTTTAAAGCAGCTGATAGAGTGGTTTGTAACAGGAGAGGGAGCTCTCACAACACTGATGGAGAATTTTTGAGGATGCAGTTTATCCAAGGCAAGCAGAGAAGGACAGTAACCTGTCTTTGTTTTTAGCAAGGAGGAAGAAGGTGCATGCACATGTCCTGATATTAGCTCGTGGGAGGCACTTATAGTTTAGGCTGCCTATACCACAAAAAGAGTTGGGATTTGAGAGCAGTCAGGAGCTACAAGTAGCCAAATAAACAAAGTCTGCAATTGTTTTCTCCCAGGCTTGTTGTAACTCATGGAAAAAATGTCCACCTATGAAAGGAGAAATCCTGTGGCCTTCATCCTGAGGGTCAGCTGAGCTGCTCTGGTGCTGGTGACCACTGTGGCACAATGTGACACCTGGCATGTCAGGATCAGAGGTGAGTTTGAAGAGGACAGTGAAACACAGATGAATCCCCTTAGCTCACTGGAATTCTTTTGAGAAAAGTTGCAGAAGGGATGACAGCAGAACTGTTAGTTGCCTTCCCACTCCCCCTTACAGCACTTCCAGTAGGCCAGTTTTGTCCTACCAGAATCCTTATGTCCTGTGTGCTTACACAGGTGGAGAGTTAAACTAAATAGATACATAATGTTTCCTAAAAATTAATACATTTGAATCCCTTTTTTAAGAAAAATGAAGAGAGAAATTCTTTTATTTAATAAAAAAGTTTTAGGAGGACTAATATTATTCTTTTTCATAGGTTTTATTTCTAGAAATTTCCAGGAAAAAATAGACTTAGAACCATTCCTGGTCAATATTGTGCTTTCAGCCACTGACCTAATCTTTTCTACAATCAGAAACCTCTGGGTCATAAAAATACATTTAAGTAGTGAACTGTATTTGATCTGTAATTATTGCAGCACCTTTGGTTTACTAAGGACAGTATTTTTACTAGTTTTTAATATTTTTGAGAATATACACTAGCTGGAACTAACATCTAGCTCTTCTCAGAAATTGTCAATCTTTCTGTCAAATCTTTATTTACTTTCTGGAGATGTATGTTAAAGCCTCAAGGTGGTTTAGTAACCTGCAAGAAAGCAGATGTGTATCTCTTCCTTGCTCTTTGTCTACATCCTTTCTATACAAATTCTCTTGCACAATATAGAAATTATTCCTTTTTGCTTTTTATTTGTGTGCTCAAAGGAAAGAGACAATAATGACAGCACAGCTACAGGGAAAAGAAAACATAAAAACGTGTAAGCACAGATCCTGCTCTCACTTGTAATGATGTAAATCCCAGACTCCTCCATTTACTGTAGTGAGCAGACTACTGATTTAGGCTGTAAGCTTGCACCAAAATTGGTGTATGTTGAAGACTGTGCGAAGGACATCATTATTAGTGTCAATGAGACTCTACTTGGATACCAAGGTTTTTCCATGGGGAAACTCTGTGCAATTTCCAGAGGCCAAGAAATGTGTCACTAGGAAAAGAATGAAGCTAAAAGACTCCAAATGCTAATTTGAAACTAACCCCTTTCACTTGTCTTCATAGATGACAGGAAGAGCAGTGAGTCATAATCTGTCATAAATCTGAGGCATGTCGAGTGAAGTCAGAGGGATTCTTTAAATCGAGATCAAGAGCAGAAAGTTTTTGTAGATTTATGAAATACACAGAAATGTGATGAAAATGGTATATGGCCTCATGAGGCACAGAACTGGATTTACAAGAGAACCTGAAGCAACAGAACATCACTCTCATAACTAATAGATTAACTCAGGTCATCTCAGGCGGTTTTGACCATGTCACCACTTTTCTGGCAGACAGAACATTCACTGAGGGATGTAGTTCTGATTGGTTTGATGATATTCATAAATCTCAGCCAAATTGTGAAACAGTTTTTGCTTAAGAAAATGTTGCAAAGTTACGAAAGAGTTATCCTCACTTACTAGTACTGCAGGAGTTAGAGCAATTGGTTGGAAAGTGGGAGAAATGGTTATCAGTTCCTTCTTCTGTCTGAAAGGTATGAATTCTTATCAGAACTCCCTAAATGCCATTCTATTAGGGATTTCCAGATGCTGTTTCATCTTGTAAAAATAATTAAGTATCAGCTGGAAAAGGAATTGGAGGCTGTCTCCTGTGCCAATGAGCTACTCTCTTGCTGGAGAGTCAACCTCATTGCTTTTCTTTTTCTCTCAGTAAGTATTTATATGTGTTATATGAAGTAGAAAATCACTAATAAGAAGGACAGAAGAAATCCCATTTCAAAGAGTGCTTCATGCTAGGGGCCTAGGACTTCCCTGTGACGAAGTCAGATTCAAATCTCCTCTCTACTTATTTCAGGAAAAGGATTTGAATCAAGGAGAGTTCTTAATTACTGGGTACTGAAAATGTGCCTTAACCCTCTATAAAATACTTAATCAGTTGTTGGGAATAACTCTCCAGCCAGGTGAGGAAGACGCTCACCTGAGAGGGAGAGTGGGGCTACAGTACCTGCTCCAGTACCTGCTTACTTGGTTCTGCAAGGACAACAGGGCACCTGGGAATATCCCAGTATTTACTCCAATCTCAGGTGATGTTGATTCTAGTCCCTTTAGGTATAAAAGGGAACTGAATTTGAATCACTCATACTCTTAACCTATGATCAGATCTCTAAGTTTTGGGTAAAATGGAGATGATGGTCTTTTCCTGCCATTTTCTAAATGTAGGCCATTATCACCTTCCTTTCTTATAGGTTCTGGGAATGAGATGTTTGGTGTCAGTGAAATGGAAATTTGACAAGAAAAAAGAAAACATATTAAATCTGTTTCTTCTGGAATATTTTTTCCATTAGTTTTTCCAATTCTTCCATTTGCCAGACAAATAGAAAAATTAGTGATTTCTACATCTAGTTTTGATGAAGTGTTACAATTCTTTGATGCAGATTCTCTTAGAAAAGAGAGCGTAGCCTGTTAGCTTGTCATAAAATTGATATCTGATCTTAAAGTAGGGAACAGAGCAACAAAACTGACTGAGAAATGAGAAAGTAAAATACAGAGCAGGTGAAAGATTAGAATTTATCTAGGCTTAAAACTGATTGTTAAGAAGGAATTTATTGAACCTTATAAAATCCTCAACTGCAAGCATAATGTCCCTGTAGCTTACTGTTTCCTTTAATATAATCTAAGGAATTATAAATATGGAACAGATGGTAAGAAACATGTTTTCCATACAGAGAATCACAAGTGCATCTTCGTGTAGAAAGGTTGTTGGAACTATTTCTAGAGGGAGTAAAAAAATCTAACTTGTATTTTATCTGTGTGAAAATACAGGCGGGAAATTTTGACCACTGAAGTTCGTATTAATTGCTGAATTGTAAACACCACCTCCACCTACTAGATCACTTGAGATATTCAGTTCTGGAAGAAGTAATTGTTCTAGAGTTATTGCACAGCCGGACTGTGCTGAACGCTGAGGCATGTCAAGCACCTGTGAAGACAGCAGAAAGGAAGAATCCTTAGCAGAATCCAATATGCAATATTCTGAAAAACAGTCTCTTTGTTTTCTCTTTGTATATTTATAATTTCTCCTCTGGTGTGTCCAAAATCCCTTTCTAGCTATCCCCTAGGAGGTGTGTATGTGCAGACCATACGAGAATTCCTGAGGTGACATTTTCCCCTAAGCATGGAAAGTTGTCTCTGAGCTGCCTGTCTATACCTGTCATTCGACGTTTTCAGAGCCTATTTGCAGGAAGGTTCAATGAAGAATTCTGCTGACTGATGAGCTGGCTGTGTGGTCATAAGGCATGAAAAGAAACTGAGAGAAGGAACCCAAGGGTGTGCAAGTTGGAAAGGTAGTTACTCCCAAAGATTTGTGTACTCAATGAAGAAGGAGAAATACCTCTTAAGGTTGATTTAGTCCATTTAGGAGTTAGATTCTTTTTCAAAGGTAACTTTCTCTCCTCTTTGACCATGTATGGAGCCCTATGGCATAAAAACCTGTCAAAAAACAATTCCTGAGCTCATTTACATTGAAATTATTTCAGATTTATGGTTTTGTAAGCAAAAAGTGAAATGGTTATAATCAGTACAGTGCTTCCAGCTGCAATTACAATCCAATTCTGCTTCCTCTGTTATGTCAGGGTAGATCAGGAGGTTTTTGGTGGTGATTTCAGTGGCATCACTATGGATTTCTAATGGTTTAATTGAGACAAATTTGATCCCATATCCTTAGAAATTGGTATTATATGTGTCTTTTAAATAAAGAAAGATGAAGAAGTGTATCTCAAAGTCATATCCATGTTGGGGATTCAATGACCATGTAATTAGACACAGATATCACATTTCCCTTTACTTAAACCATTCTTTACTGGCTAATTTCTTCTTTATTGTTACTAGAATTGGATCATTTCCCAGAAGCTTGCTTTAGAGACCGGTGTGCCCAGTGCTAGACACTATACAAGTACAAAATGGATCTTCTGCTGTGAAAAATACATGTCTTCAGACAAAAAATTAGGACAATGTATTAGGACAATATATATGTCTATAGATGTTAGACATAAGTAGACATGAATATTTCTTTTCTTCCTTTGAACTGCCTTAATGCAATACTGTCCCAGTCCAGAAGCTATATAGCCATGTTATAATGATGCTGTGCCTGTGGACGTATTGACAGAGTGTAGTAGTTTGGACACAGTGCTGCCTGTACGTCTGCTGGACTGGAACTGGCATCCTGCCAGTTTGGAGCATGGGCAAAGGGCGTTGGGTCTGTGTATCCATCCGTAAGAGGCATGCACGATGAGGCAAAGAAACTCAGCATGGAAACCAAGAGAAGCTATGTACCTCTGCGAGATTATGGGAGAAAAGGATGTTGCTGACAAAGAAAGAGAGAGTGGTGTCATTATGGACTGGCTCAGAGAGCATGATCCATAATGTAAGACCAATAAGCAGGAATTCCTTATTCTTATCTGCTTCCATCTACAGCAATTCTCTACTGTTTTTCCTTAATGCAGGCTTCATTTACTTCCACGATAGATTCGTCTTTCTATTCCTACTCCCTGTCTTTATTAACCAGATAATACATCTTTACCATATAGCCAGTGCCATGATTGCAAATCCTACAGATTCTCAAACTGGCTATAAAGTAAAACTCTTTTAAGAGCCTCAGGATGGTGACTGGTTGCATAAAGCAGATTACTCCTGTCTGGGGTTTCCAGAAAATTGTTGTATTCCACTTATTATCTGTCTTTGAAATGAAAACATCAAGATAGTTTATCTCTGAAATGCTACACTCCACAGTATACGAGACCAAAAACTTAATAGCGTCATGAATTTCATATAAAATAACAATACATTTATCCAAGATAGCTTTCTCACTATTCCACATCATGAAATCATAGTCAATAAACCTATACACCATTGAACCATATAAATGTACTAAAATTCTTGATTGACTGAACTAATCTTTTTTCAAAATAGGCTGTAAATAAGTAGATGGTGCAGGATACAAACTTTGGCTATGCGCCCTTCATGAAGAGACAAATCCAGTAAGGTTCTGGTATTTAAGAACAGTTTAAATAAAATGTTAATGGGCAGAATGCACACTTGAAGATTCCTGCAAAACAGAAGTAATCCAAGCACTCCTTAATGGTCTTCCTATCTATTGACTATCTTTTGCTGTCACTTAGATCTCAGCAATTACTTGCTCTGCAGCAGAGTTGCACGGAGGTGTAGATTTAAATTATGCATAGGCATAGAGGCGTGGATTCATTCTACTCAATTTAGGTACCTTGCTGAAGTGCTGGAGTTAGGAGTCTAGTCACCCTAAACTCCACAATCAACGGAAAAAGACAGACACTTCCAGAGGGGGATTTGGTTCTTAAGCAGGCAGTATTATCCTCTGGAGATCCTTGTTTCTCTACACTTACTACAGAGAGAGCCTTGGGTAAACCTGCTCTCCACTTATGAGCTTCAGTTAGTTTGGGGGGATCCGGGCCAGCATTTTTCTCATTTTATAGTGGAATGAATAAGTTCACTGAAGTTATTGAGTTCGCGCTGAGTTAAAATACATATAAGTGAGAAAATAGCTCCATCTATTTTAGGAACTAGACAAAATGATCAAAAAGTGGTTTCTCTTAGCTACCAGGGGCTGGACGAAGGAAAAAAATGGCACATTCACTGAACATATTAATTTTGGTATTCCACTAATTAACCGTGAACTGCTTCTTTATGCTTATATTCAAGTCCTTCCAAAAGTTAATTTCTGATAAAACTTTGTGCCCCTGACCCAGGCACCTAGATACCAGATTTTGTTTTACTGACCTTTAACTCAACTGATGCTGCAAAGCAATCTCAACATATAAATGACCCCCTCCCTCCCCCAAACCAACAATAACAGAGATGTCTGTGAAACAAAACTAAACATCAAACTCCTGAGCCTGTGGGGTCAATGGAAAAGTTCCTGTGGACTCCCCTGAGTCCAAGGTTTGGCCCAGTGACCCTGCAACAAATGTGATCACTGCTGTCATTTTGCATCTCTCTCACACTCATTTGTCTGTAATGCTGTTTGTACTTTTCATGTTTTAGATTTTATACATTTCATGTAGGGACCCTGCCTGAATATGTCTGTAAATCACCTATCACACAGCTGGTGCAGTAATACAATAATATTAATTAATTAATAAAGGGCCTGTTTCTTAAAAGTGTCAAGAACTGGCAACTGACATTCATGTCAACCCCTCTCAGAGGAATCAAGTCATTAATAATAAATAATAGGAGGAAAATAATAATATCACATTCTGTTTTTTTCTCACTGCTGTGATGATCAAATCTTTCTTTCCATTTGCTAACTATGTGAGTATGGATCAAATTACATAGGACATATACCTGCCGTCATAATAGCTAACTGTCCTACACAGGCTCTGGGCTGTCTTCAGATATTTGGCAACTAAGTGAAGTTTGCTGTCGCTCCGCAGCCTGATTAGCAATATATTTGGGTGATCAGAACCTGAAGTGCCCTGCAAAATAATGATGTGAAAATTAAGTAAGTACATAGCTAGCTATGTAAGGTCATTTTAAGCCTGTTTTATATAAATCCTAAAAGACCCTAATAAACCCTGTTCCATATAAACCCTATATAAGCTAATGTCCATACCACTGCTGACACTATCTTCTTTTCGCTCATTAGCATTTGACAACTTTTACATGCCATTGAACTTCCTCCTGCAAATTTGTATATCCAGTCTGCCTGCATATACCCTTGTAATCCAGTCGAAGGCAAAACTGATGTAGGGAGGGTATTTGTTTAAGTGCAAGCCACAGTGAACTTTCTCTGCTGCTACACAGAGGACTTCATTCGAGGCTGTCAATCAATCATCTTCCAAGCATAAAAATCACTTTGTAATGAAGGGGTTATTATTCACATAATTCTCTGCTTTTCTTAACTGCTGTTTTTCTGAGTCCCTCATGCTAAGATATTACATCAAAGTTGATTGAAAGCAGTTAAATGGTAATCACTTGATTTTTAACATTGCTGGAATCTCAAAGGACTGTGTTACTTGTAATTACAGCATTTTTCTTTACTTCACTTTGAATCTTAGGAGACAATGCTTTCAGCAGTGCTCCTGGTTAATCTGCCTTTAGAATAGCTTTGTTTCTTCAGCTCATCAATTTTTGTAATGCTAGCCAATAAAAAAAAAACAGGGAAACTGCGCAATAGTTCCTCTACTATGTGGCAAAATACACATATATATATTTAGTGCCTATATATATATATATATATATATATATGCCTGTGTGTGTGTGTGTGTATATATATAGGCAAGACTAACTAAATCATCAGAATTCTGTATCTTTGTTTACAAATGCATATGTGAATGAAGTCTCTGTTGCCTGAATTTTTAGAAATGGCATTCCTATAACATGAAGTTAATAAGGACAACTATGAGAAGAAAAAGGAGAGAGGAAGAACAAGAAAATGCTATATATGTTAGAAAGAACAGATTTAAAATATGAATAGTGTTTTTCATTTTGTTTTAGAATATGTTATACACCACTTTTGTTGGGCATTTCAAGAGGTATTGGCAGCCTATGCCTAGGCAACTGAATCCTACCTAGGATGCTGTTATCTGTAACAGAGACTTTTTCAACCTTCTTATGTGTCATTTCAATCAAGAAATGAATTACATTCACAAGAAACTTTCACATCTCAGAGGAGGGGTGTCATTTGTGACTCTTGGGATGTGTGTGTGGGCCCTAGATAGAGGAGTTTCTCTCTCTCTGTGCTGACTATTAGAGTTTGTAGGAAGCCTAATGTCTCTTGTGGCCTTATTAATATCAGGAAACTGTGTTCTTAGGTTTGCAGATTTAGCATACACTAAACTGAAAACTCCATTTCAGAACTGGAGCTGAGAGTGTGCATACAGAGTTCCCATGTGAAACATACCTTATGTTTTTTGGTTTTGGTGTTCCTTAGCACAAGGATGCTAAAACATCAAAAAAAAAATTTTCACACCTGAAATAATTATTTGCTTGTATCAGAGAAATTTTGGATTAAAGCTTTTAATTATTTTTAAAAGGCATTATAGCCCCCAGTTATTGAAAGCAGTCAAGCACAAAACTTGATGCATTCAGGACATATTTGAGAAAACCTGTGAACCTGACACAGGTTCCACACTAGCACTCAAAATTTTAAAGGCTTCAACCTAGCAGAAAAATTTAATTCTCACATAAAATTAGGACTCTGCAACCTCAACCTTTTATAATTAGGGTTTGTTTTAGGGTTTCCCACTTTAACAAGGTGCTATTGGAGAGGTACAAAAAAGTGCCTGAGTATAGCAGTTCTCAGGCCATGGTTTCACGTACCAGGAATTTGAATTTATGCATTTTATATTAAGCAGGTATTTGATAACAGGCATAAGTATCCCTTAGAGCAGGACCCAGAACTCCAATCGCCTGTGCCCTAAGTAAGGGCCCTTATTGAGTGGTGCAGAGGTAGTACTCACTTTCTGACCTAATGAAGCTTGGATTCTTTATCAGGTCACCTATTTTTTATAGGGCTTAGATTAGTTCCAGAAAAGAGTTCTGAACTCTTGCCTTTGGAGTACTGCTTTTTATAACTGAAAAATGATTTTTTTCTCTGAATTTCTTCAAGAGAATCTCAATATTATAAAGTATATTCAAAAATTTACATTACCACACCTTAAGCTACACTATTAAACAGAGAACCCATTTGTTTTGAAATCGTATTTTTATAGTTTGTTTCATTACACTTATTTTAGTAGGTTTTTAGGGGGCTATAGTATTCATTATGAATGGAGCAGTTTCTTGCCCTCCGGGAGATACATTCAGTAGGTGCTGGATGAAAATGCACAATCCATGTCACTGAAATGATCCCTGACAGTAGCACTACCAGAAATGGCTTATCAATATGGAGGTGTTTTAGGGTGCTAGTGAATGATGCAACTTTTAATCCACAAATCAGTCCATTCTCATAAATCAGCTGTTGTTTGCATTCACTTTTGGTTGAGTATATTTTTGGGGAAGTGAGAAGATTGAAATAAATTATAGGTTACTTACTATAAAAATGGTAGGAAAATCTAAGTATTACACCCATTTTTCAGTAAATCTTTTATAAAGTTTTGTGCATTATGACCTCTCATGCTGCATTTTCCTCAGCTGTAAATCTGTTTTCCTGAACGAGATGATACTGGACTCACCCCTACCAGTGGAGTCAGAGAAAAGCTTCACGCCTCTCAGTCAGTCAGACCTGAGTGTAGGCTATGACAGTAGTTGTGCAATGTCAAGCAGTGCAGTGCTGAAGAGCAAAGGTGTGTGGTGTTCACTGCACCTGCAGAAAGAGTTGCAGGTGTGCTACAGCCAATATCACTGCTGGAAGAAGAGGAGGCTTGTCACTGGTTTTAAGCTGGGCTTTAAGTGTCTTGTAGGGTCATCAAAAGCAAACTATAAAACCAGAGTTGCTCTCCAGACTATACTGGATATAGCATATAAGTGCAGGCCAGTTGTAATAAGCTCCTCACAGAACTAGGGACTTGTTTCTGAAACTTTTCTATAGAATCCATTTTCTCCCGTGGCAAATGTCCTCTAAACTCCTGGCTCTGAAACTGAAAAAGAAATGCTTGTCCATGAATATTGCTGAATTATATCTTTATGTTTATGAACTGCTTTGTCCCTCAAAACACAGTTCTCCTTTAAAAAAGGAGATCTGACTGTGAGAGGCTATATTCTCTTGTGCTTCAGCCATTTATACACATAATGCTATTTAATTTTTCTTACCCAATACTTCAGTAGGACTTCTGGTGTGACTAAGGACAACTTGAATGAGTAAGAGCTCTTAGGATCAAAGGCTTTAGAATATTCTGCTCTTGTTAAATTGCTAATGGCAGTCAGTGAGCAGCACAAAAAATGACACAAAGAACTGCTTATGAGCAAGCCTCATTTGAAAGCAGGTGCTGTTGTAGTTATCCTGCAGAAGACTCAGTTCACAAGTTGTCCGCAGTCTACAGAAGAAAGAAGCCTTAATACAAAAGGATTGTCTCATTGACCCAGCTTGATCTGTGTTTCAAAGGCAAAGCTAGAAGTGTACTACAATGAGCTTCACATATTGATCAGTACAAGGAAAGAATGACACAGCTCAGCCCATGCCATTGTCCTTTTTTGCCTTTTATCTCCTGCTTCTACCTCTTTTTAAGGTAAAAAATTGCAATTAGTTCATCTGAAAGAGATTAGACTTCCTACTCAAAATCTGGACAAAATCCTGAGGAAACACAGATATCCTGAAGAGATTTGTTTCCTCTTTATGCATTTTTACTTTATACAACAAATAAACATTTTTAAATGAAGCAGATGCAGGAAGGAGAAAAAATGGAAATATTTTTTCTTTCCTTTGTTCTCTCTCTTCCTCCCTCTCACACGCACACATATGCACACACACACACACACACACACTGCTTTTGCAAACTGAAATGAATATGGACATCACTGCGAATAATCTCTCAGCTCCTCATTTCCCATTTTTGTGGGGATAATGAAATCAATTTAAAAAGACTAACAACAGACTGTTTTCCCATGAGTCAAAACCAATTTTCTGATATGAATGAAGGAGTTATATACAGTGAATAGTGTGGAGTACTGGAAAAATTTTAATGACCTAGATTTGGGTTGGTTGTATTACTCACAAGTGGCGATGTATGAATTGTATAGGTCAGTCTCAGCAAAACCAGATGTCTTAGCAACCACAAGTCCCATTTGCAGAAATCAGAAAAAGGAATTATAGATAATACTTGTAAAAACCTTCTGAAGGAGTTGGTGCCTAGATATTATAATGGCTGAATGTTGAATGTTGACTCAGCTAAGCTGTATGTACCCAGCCATTTAGTGGAATTTGCATCATCCAAGTTAGGTCCCTTGGACAATGCAGAGGAACAATCAGTTAAATATCTAAGAAGGGATTGCATCAAAGCCAGCATACTGACTGCTTACTAAGATTGTTAGTAAATAACTCAGTACAGTTACACTGGTTATATACAGCCTTGTTTCCTTCTAACAATTTACTCTGGGCCTCCCAGAGCTGCTCCCACTGCAGGTAATGCACAGCTCTATTCTCTCTGAGCATTTGACTGCGTATCTTTTCATGGCCAAGGAATAGTTCAGGCCTTTACAACTGCAGTGGAGAAGGAGAAAGAGATGCTGCCACATTTTTATGTTCCCAAAGCCCAGTGATGGGAACCATCCTAATAAATGGTTGAAATAGGTTCAGGCTTTCTCCGGCAGGGGGAGAAATTGAATCGAGACCTCTGGGTCTGAAGAAGTGCTCCTGGTAGAGCCAGCTGGTGGGTCTCTACCCAGCTGAGAAGGGAGGTAGGCAGAAAGTGCTACAGCATGGTCAGGTTTAAGGTGTGCTGGGCAAGTAGGACTTTGGGTGCCAAAGAAACTTTGTAGGTAAAAATGTAGATGGCTTAAAAGGCTAAGGACTCTGTGTGCCTCCCTGGCTAAGTAGCAATTAAGTGGAGGGCTGAAGGAATTACATTTGGACTGGAGATATACAAGCGGCCATGAGATATTTATCACCTTTTCTAAATCCCTTTATGGAACTATTGCCTGGTCAAAACTGACACCAAAATGCTACAGAAAGATGTCTCCATATATTAAAATATTTCCCTTTTCATCCGTGTTTTCGTGTGGGGAAAATGTGCCCACCTGTTCCAAACAGCTCTTTTCTATACATAGAAATGTCAAATATTAAAGTCTTTTCTCTGGAGCCTTTTGAGGGCTTGAATCAAATGCTTTTTCATGCGGGAACTTGGGAATCCATAGCTTATAGGTTAGTTTCTAGGCCTGCAGGGCCACAAGACTTTGGACTTGAAAACTTGCATTTCCATTCATAATAATTTTACTTGGCATATGGCTTGCATGATGAGTAAAGCTATGCATTTCAGTCATTATAAAAGGCCATTATTAATTTATTCCTGATGTGCTAAAACTTGATAGTCTGTCTGTGTGCTTAAAATGCCTTTGTATCTTGTTCTTTGTTATCTCCTAGGCATGCAATTTAATTAATGCATGTACACTGCTTTGAAGATGTAAAGCGATATACAAATGGTAAAAGTGCCAAATTAAGGCTTTCACAGGTGAAGCTGTGGGGCAGCAGGCAGGAAGTACAACACAAAAGCAGCAGTGCTTGAAGGTAATTACTCCTGTAAAGAGCAGGAGCAAGTATAATGCCCCAGAATTGCTGTGGGGGGCAAGAAAAACAACGTCAGCCATTGAAAAAAGTACCTGGCTTTTGCTACCATCCACGGTTGAAAAATCAGGTGCCTGCTGATATTCAGCTCTCTAGTTCCTCTTAAATATGATGGATTATTTTTCATGGTGACTTCACCATGAAATCCTGGGAATGAGGAAGGAAAATATCACAGGGGAGCATAAGACCTAGCAGTTTCAGCCTGTATTGTGCCAACTGTTAAAACAGGAAGAAAATGGATTCATTAAGTTCATGGGATTAAAGTTAAAGACATTCATGCCTGTCAATGGAGGATAGTACTGAGTAATGGATAGGTTACATTGTATCATCTTGCTTAGTCAGGGGTACATTTCATCAGAGTTATTTTACAGTGAAAGGTCATACTTAGCAAAACTACTTCAGGACTTCAGCTAGGCCAGTAGTTTTAGTCCCATAATACCACAATAAAATAACACAGCATGTTACATATGGGGATGCAAACAACTCATATGAGGGGAATGAATTGGTGGTTAAAAGAAATTTGCAGACTTGGGACCCAGTAGCCTTCTGATAGTTTACAGGCCTTAAGGACCAATTTTAGACAGCAGGGATGGAACCATCTGGTTATATACTATAGCCATTTAGTGCCATTTGAGATGACTTAGCATATCTGAGCCTGGGCTAGCAGATATGATACAAGACCTATGGGAGACCCATAACCTTACGAGTGGCAGCTGAAGCTCTGGAGAGCAATGATCTGTCAGTTCTGCCTGCCAGCCCTGTGTGGATGTTAGACTATATTAGGATGTTTCAGATGGCATTAACTACCTGTGGTTATGCAACTGAATCTCATCCATGCAGTCATCATGCCTCCATTTGTCATCAAAAAGAGTGATAGTGTCATGATTTCTATTCAATTTCCACACCATTGATCTTTCTTTTTATGGAATATTTGCATGCAGTCCACATTGACCCACCAACGCAACTGTTAGTTACAGTCTGCATTAAAAATGTTAAGATTTTAACTAAAAAAAAAAAAAAAAGTTGCTGCAGCACATTTTGCAGGTGGAATTCCCTACCAGTGACTTGATTCATCCCATTTAGGTTTTGTCAAGCACTCTGTAGTTGACTTGCCTTCTTATGGGACCCACCAAAGACCAGTCGATCAACACTGATATCGCATTGCACATTAGTGCAGGAGAAGCACTTAGTTTGTCTCAGCTGGCAATTGTCCTTTGTACGTTTTCTTCTGATCTTAATACTTGTTACCTGGTGTGGGAATACATTTGTTTTTTTATATGTGCTTTATCTTGTTTTGGGTAGAGTTGGGGAAGAATCAGCAAATTGGCATATTTATCGCTCTGACTGACATGTTCGCTTCTGATGGGTTTCGTCTTGCACATGTTTATTATCTTATTCACAACAGGATCCCTATTATGAAGTGGATGAATGTTACTATTCATTCAGAACAGATGCACATTAAGTGACAGTCACTGAATCATTGCCTTTTATATGTCAAGGAAATCAGTACAAAGTTGGCTGTCAGTTGACACAGTTATATCAGTCAGTTTGCAAAGGATAAGTATCCTTCAGTACCAATAATACCATCTTAATTTCTATGGTATTTCTTGCTGCTGCCGTGTTATCCTAGATTGTTTTTTGTTGTTGTTATTTTTAAAAAGGCTACCAGATACCATGAAGCACCACTCATTATCAGCTTGCTTAGGCTGCAGTGCTGTATCTTGCTCTATTTTCTTTGCTGATAAATGATGAACAGGCAGAAAGGTTCATCTTTTACACAAATATGTAAAGTTCTGTAGCTACTAGTATTCCAGTTTTGACTTTCATTCTAATTGCCCTGGGAAAACAGTTTACAGATTTTAGCTTTTTTTCCTCTGGAGATGTGTAAATTTTCAAATTCAATCATTATAATGATGAACATGTGTTGAAGAAACATCCTGAAAGAAGCGTATACCTGTCAAGGAATTATTTTTTCAGTGGATCCAAGTAGAATCTATCCTAATCATCACATCCATTTTTCAAAGGCAACAGAACAACAAGACATTTCTAGAATTGCGGTTAATGATGACAGCTGAAAGATATAATAGTGTGTGAAAAAGCCCATATGTAGAGTCATGTTTTTCTTTTTATTGATAGTTCAGTGTATCTTGTATATTCTCTTGATGAGTCTATGTAGTCTTAGCTTCTGTACAGGTTTAAATGAAATTAAGGAGGTGCTGTCATATCATTACCAGCAAAAAGTTTAGATTTTTTCTAAAAGAAAATCCTCTCATGCCAGCACATCAGCTTTTACAAAGCTCTGCTTTGCTGTCCTGTATGCGACTGAAATTTGACTCTGGTGGCTTATAGAATTTAGTTTCACTTTTTCATCTGTAAAAATAAAAAGAGCAAATGCATATACATGATCTAAAACTAATCCATCTATATAACCCACTGCCTCAGTAGGTTGACTAATGATAACTGATGTATCTGCTTGGAAAATAATGGGCAAATTTGCCTTGCTGTAACTTCACTGACTTCAGACTGCACTGTGTTTTAATTATAGCATGTTCAAACTAGACTCAACAAAGAACTAGTAGATGTGCTGAAGGGAAAAATCCTCCTTTGGTTGTGTGTCAGACTATTACTATTATTTATTTAAGTGCTTCTAACATGACAGTCTTGACCTACTTGGTCTTTTCTTCTGCTAATGGCTGTGAAATTGAAACAATTCACTTGGCATTTTAGACTGTCATTGAAAAAAAATGCTCAGGAATGCCAGAATGGAGATATTTCTTGCGCATTTATGTCACCACAAGCTGCTAAAAAGAGTTGTTTTGCTGCATTGATCACAGTGAAGAGGACATAAAACTCTCTTGCAACAAATTATTGTACTTGGGACACAAAACCGAGGTAAATTCATTTCAGCTATTCCATGATTAGTCATTTTTGAAGATATAGACAAAATCTTTAACCTTAGCATCAATGGAAAGCTTCTTGTCCAATGGGTTCATAACTGAATTCATAGTGCCCTCATCACATGGCTTAAAGAAATCACGAATTGTCAATTTCTGTAGTGGGAACATTGAATAACGCTAGGGTATCTTGTTACGGTGAAAGTCTATCTGAGGAGCTGTAGTGGAAAGAGGAACTGCAGGTCCCTGACTCTGACATGAGTTTCATCTGGGAGTTTTTCTGGGCCCTTTATCCTGCCTCCCCTGTTTATATATTTTTTAATCTACACTTTAAAATTTTCACTTTTAAATGAAAGTGATGCCTATTTTGCATTTTAATCAAACATTTGTAAAGTACTCTGTTGATGAAAATCACAATATAAATGCTATCCTGAGCATATGAAGATCTGTAGAAGTAAACATTCAGCAAACAAATAGTCTTCAAGGATACTGATGTAAGACGGAGACAGGAACATGGATGCTAAAATCGACTCAGAAGTGCCAGAAGCCATATGGGTGGCATCCATATATAGAGAAAGCAAGGGAAGTCTCCTTATGCAGCTAAGCCCAGTTCTCCCCTTGCTCTCAGCTTCCCATCAGCTTCTTGGCATGAGCGCTTATCTAACATCTTGTAAGAAACATATTCCCTCCACCCACGTCCCTCCTTCCCCTTGCTCATGCCAGCAAATCTCCATCAACAACAGCCTTACTCCCCACTGATGATCCTC
Source organism: Apteryx mantelli (assembly GCF_036417845.1). Taxonomy (NCBI): domain Eukaryota; kingdom Metazoa; phylum Chordata; class Aves; order Apterygiformes; family Apterygidae; genus Apteryx; species Apteryx mantelli. Next base: position 36,776,624 of record NC_089978.1, read on the forward strand.
AGTAGCAGCCTTCCCTCTCCAGTTCCTCCAGCAACAGCAGCAGCTTACCCTCCCTCCCTCCCAGTGAAGCTCTCAGTTTCCCCTACTTTGCACTTCTCGACCTGTCGCAGAGGTATGGGATGTTTTTGCTATCTGAAGTTCAGGACAGAAGTGGGAAGAGAAGCCCCTTCCTTGCTCCACCATCAGACTCGCTCATCTGGTCTCCTTCCTAACCCAACCTAGCAGCCACCTGAATTGTGCTGCAGCAGACAAGGAGGAGTTCAGCTTGTTGTTCACACCATTGCTCCCTGTCTCCTCAAGGAACCTCCTCTAAGTCAGCCTAGGTTTGCAGGCTACCAGATGGACTATGCTGGTTCACATCCTCACAGTGGTAAGTCCAGCAGTGTTGAAGAATGTAGCATAAGGTGCAGAGGACCATGCATTACTCCTTTTAAAAGGCCCCAAGGCCTTTTAAAACCCAGAATAATTTTTCAGTTTGTCCAAGCTGTCCTCTCTGCAAGTAAACTGAACAATTAAAGGGCATTCACTTATTTTTCATGCGTTGAAAGTATGAATTTTTCATTACATTCTGATTCACATTTTTTTCCCCAGCTTCATTAACTGTCTGGTATGAACTTTAATGCCTACACACTCATACGCTTTAACTAGCTGATATGTGTGGGGGACTGTTTTGGAATATATGTCTTCTCTTCCTCTCCTTTCCCTCTCTGCACAAGCCTTGTTATTGTCTGAAAGGAAAAAAAAGGAAAGGGAAGAATAAATAATAATTAAAAAGCATGTTTCTTTTCAGGCAGCAGCACTCAGCAGTATGCTGTAAACCATGCTGAGCAGGATCTTGTAAAGCTTGATTGGAAACATATTATCATATTAAAAGAGTGTATATCTCTTCCCCCCCAACCTTAAAATTCATGTTTTGCATTCAGTGGAGGCAGAGCAAGGGTATCAAGGGGATTTTGCTTTGACAAACAGCTATGTTCTCTGCTAAGGTTATGCTTTCTATAGAGCCTCAAAGTAGCGAGTTTTTAAGACCTTATTAAAGACAAAGTTGGAGCAAATAGAATGGCAGCATTACGGCCATTTCAGGTGAAAAAGACTTTTCAGAGCCTCTTCCGAAGGTGTGAAATGAAAACTATTTGAGAGATATCCCCATCGTGAATGGCCAGCTGCCTCACTCAAATCTATTGTAGCAGCTCAGGGATGAAATAGAGACTGACCTGACCTGATTAAGCCTTGACAGTGCCCAGCTACTGACAATACGCGCACCTAAGTGCTGCCCCCATTCACAAGCATGTGTGCCCGCTGTTAATATCTTGGGCTGTGTTTACAAAGTCATTGAAGTCAGCATGATGTTGGACAGTGGCAGGAACAGTCTATTCCCATCTAACGTACAAAAAGGCTGTCACACAGGAGGAGAAAGATTACATTTAGTTGCAGTGTAGCTGTGAAAGTGGACTATTAACTTCTAATATAGCCCTTTTTTTTCTTCTGGAAAGCTACAGAGACATGACATTAAACTTGTGACTGCTAGAGAGAGTGAGAGCAAGCAGGGGCAGATTGGCGAGGTCTCAGGTCAGGGTGTTGTGTCGCAAGCGCAGACGTCCCTCTAGAGCCGGCGACTGCTGCCCTCCAGCCTCCTCCACCTTTTAATGCTAATGCTTTGTTGGGTCTGCTCAGTCAGACACAGACCCCTTTGGAAACCTTGGCCAGCATGCTACCAAATGGGGACAGAAAAAGGGCATGAAATAAATCCAGGTGACAGTGCTGAGATTTTGGCATCAAATATTTTCCTTTTGGCTGTTTAGGATGATAGCATCTGGCTAATTAGGCAGTGGCAATGCTTCAAGGACTTAGATTGTATGAATTCAGCACGCTTGGCCTGGGTCTGCCTGAAAATTTCTGGTCTCTTAATATGTGCATGTCACTGACTGCATTTTAATGTTGGTGGTTTTGTATTTTATTTATGCAACAACTTCTAAAGTTTGACAAAAGCCTGAAGAATTGCTAGCATTTTTCCTCAAATCTTCCCTTTTCCATTTCTTAGATGTTACATAGTAGTGATTCAAGCTTTAATTTCTCTTGAGAGGGAGAAGTGCATTTACTGATCAAAGCAAAGTTATTCTGAAAACACTGGACTTGGTTCAGACCACCTAAATTCCAGTGAGTGCAAATTTCATTAGACTTTAAGCACCTAGCTCTCAGACAGCAATTCAGAACACCTCTCTTCAACCACCAGCCAAATCCTGAAGTCAACACAATTTAGTTGGGACCTGCATTTTGAAACCCACAGTTTCCTAGCATCTGAAACAGATAATCTGAATCAAATTATTCTAAATGCTATGTAAAAGAGTAGCAAAATCTGAAGATAAAAGAGTTCTGTAATTCATTATCCTGTCACAGTAATATTTTAGTAACTTTGACCCAAGCCCTCCTCCTAATCTAACGCCCACCAAGGAAGAGATGGCAGAAGGTGGCAGTCATGTAACAAAGTTGCTGGCATTTCAGATATTTACACTGGCAATACCTTTTCTTTCTTACTTAAATATTACTTGCTGTTTTATAGAGGTCTCTGGAATTTAAAAGATGGCTCTCATTTGCCTAGATTTAACCACACTTTATGAGGCTCATTGTTCCAACGGAGAGGAATTTTACATTTTGGAGTAATTCAATGAAGCTTTGGAGATATGTTCGAGGTCTATAACAGATCACTGACTTGTTACCTCTAATATTTATATTACCCTCTGGAGACATGAGCTGAGACTAGGACCTGCAGTGGCCGATCATCTACTTATTTGTTGTAAGAGACAAGTTTTAAACATTTTAGATGAAAATGAAGTGTTATTGCTGCCCTTTTACAGCAAAATAAGTAGTCCATGGAAGTTAGGGGTAGCGTTAGGCACTGAATCCAGATCTTCTGAGTCATGCTTTCCAGAGCTATTATTCCTGTTCAGATGTATGAATAAACACTTTTCATTTCATGCATAAATTTCCTAGCAACCTTAAACAAGCTGGTATTTCTAACTCTGATTCCACATTTCAGAGTGAAGGTGTGATAAATGGGGGAGACAGTTAGAGAAAATCATGTCATATTAACTGGAAGATTTTACCTCTGACATTTGTGGAACATATCTGTGAGTGAGACACTGTCATGAATGAATGAATGTTCGCTATTTATGCAAAAATTGGGATGTCTATTTGTATCACAGTGTATGGTGAAACAGGGACAGGGTTTCCTATGTGAACTCTGGATCAGTCAAGAAGAGATTCGTGAGAGCTTTGCTCCTTCCAGTGCCACTCAGCCAAGACTCTTGCCTGCTACAGGGCTGAGCACTCCCTGTCCCTTGAGACTGATGTGTGCAACTCTAACAGCGCAAGTTTTTTCAGTGGGGTTGCTCAGATGTAACTAAGGGCAAAATCTGGGCTGCAATATGTTTATTACTGAAAATGATGCACAGGGTGGAAAGAAGATACATTTTTTTTCCAAGCTCAGATTGAATTTGCAGGCTGGCAGATGGAACAAAAATATCTTTGTGTGCAAAATGAGCGAATTTCCCTTGGACGTTTCCAAGGGACAATAAACACAGAGCCCCGTGAATCCTGAAGCCGTTTTTACAAAGTCACTTTTAGAGCAGAACCACACTTTAACCCCAAACTAATATAAAAGACCATGCCAAATTACACATACACTATCTGAATAGGGAAGTTGTACTCTAATTGTTGGATATAAGCTTGACTGCCTTTGAATTAACAGTTAAAGCTGTATTCATTAATCTGAACAGGGAAGAGCGAGCAGACTGTCACAACATACCTCAGTTCAGTAGTCATGCAGAGCAGGTGAGAGAACGCTAGCCATTTACAAAGTGAAGCAGCTGATCTCCATCAGCCCCATCATTTAATGATGAAGAGAAAAAAGCAACCAACTGCAGTATCCAAAAAAAAGATTTATGATTTATCTAAAAGTCCAGAGTCCCAACAGGCAATGTACAACCTACAATTACCCAGAATGATTAAACTTAATGCTTTTAAATGCTTTCCCAACTCAAGAACTACTAAGGACACAATTCATAAATGTATTATGATCCATTTGCTGTACATACAGCTTCTGGGAAAAATATTTCCTTTGGGAGATAAACCTGAAATTCATTACTTTTGAAGAAAGAATTGGGAATGAGAACACCAGTTCAGGTGAAAAAGGAACTGACCCCAAACTGGGGATGAGGTAAGGTGAAACATGAATTTTCTCCAAGTTGGAATTGATTAAAGGAAGAATTTGGGGTCAGAGTCTGTTTGGACCCCATTTCAGTGCTTACTGAAATTTTCACTTCCTCTTTATCTTTTTTTCTGTTTAAGGGAAGGGTTAAGGGTTACGATTAGTTGATTGCCACTGAGGAATCTGGATATTTTACTGCAAGGTTCCTGTTGTTTCTCTCTTACATTTGTACAAACTTCATTTGTACAACCTTTAGATGGTTTTGTTGGAAAGTGCTGTCATATAAGAACCGTGACATAAAAGCTCTGGTAAATCTTGCTGGGATGATTTAAGATGTTACTATCCTTAGCTGTCTGCCGTACCTATCTGCCAGAGGATACCATCATCATAGTGGAAGTTGGTATAAAGGAATTGCCACAACTCCATCTGCTCTGCTTTACATTTTGGCATCTTAGTTAAATTTACCTTCATCAGCAGTCTCAGCAAAAACAAATTAGATTAAGGAATCTAAGCTGTGTCTTCTCTTCTGCAAACTTTGCTACTGGGGTGATGTCTGCCAGCAGAGAGGTAGGGGTTGGAGTTAGATGAGTCAACAGCGTTTTAGACACAGCCAGACTTACAAGAACTAGTGTATCAAATCCCTGAGATTTTTTTTTCCTTTTTGCCTCAGTCTTGCCTGCTGAAAATATTGTGGAGTGGAATGCAGCAGAGGCAGCAATTCCATAGATAATCGTTATGAGAAGGAACATTCATCTGAAAGAAATTAAATTGTTTCTGCAAGAGTATCTCAACTGGAAGTGTAGTCACAATTGGAAACAGCTTGGAAATTGCTGATCATAACAGTCTTGTAAACATCACTTTGGAGAGGTCGGCACTGATGTGAGCTGCCTGTCCAAATCACCTGGGACAGAACTTAGAGAGACCATTTCACCATGCTACCACTGACTCTCTGAGCTGAAGCAACGCCTCTCAAGAACAGTACGCATGGTGACACCTAATAAAGTGTACAGTTACTTGCAGGTTTCCCACCTAGATGTTGCTAGTTACCTAACCAGGGACTCAGAACAGCACCAGCTGCACCATGCTTCTGTCCTATTTTTGTGTGAGGCTCACCTGGGAAGAATCCAAAATATTGGTGGAAATTACCTGTGCTAAAAGATAGCTCTTGGCAAAGAGATGAGAAATGAGAGATCTCATGCAGGGCAAAGGCAGTGTGATCAGCCATGTGGAGTCACATTTCTTCAGTACAAATTAAATATTTTGTGTCTTCATTTTTCCTTTACAAGAGAAGCTTTGTAAAATTTGCTCTCACTGACAGAATCTGATTCATAGTTTCTCACTGTAGCTGGATCTGGATAGCCTGGAGATAGACATTATAAGGAAGAAAGGAGATTTCCAATCTATTTGAATAAAGCATAGGTGAAACTTTCATGAGAAAGCCTGTGCTCCTTCATAAGATATTTGGTTATGTCTCAGAAAGGCTGCCTGCTTGTGAATGCTGAAATGACACAAGTAATATATACTATGCTATTCTATGACAGTAATTTTCTGTTCTGAGATGAATTGCCCATAGTCAACACATAGCCTCTGATCTATTTTCATGCTCAGAAAAGACAGCTTCTTGTGAAAGCATGAGGCATGAATAATCTTGATTTTCCTCAAAATTTTTTTGCTCAGCAGTGTAGAATTCACTTCCCTACCTGTAAACAAAGTATTGAGCCGTGAGGCAGGCTTGTTATTGACACTGTGCTATAGTTAGTCTGGAATACCAAGTCTCCTACATGAAATTTTGTGGGCATTGGAGCTACCTAATCACAGATGTGTTGGTATTTTCTCTATGATTTTCCAAAAATATCCAGAAAAAACAGATTTATTTTTGTACCTATCATGGAACCTAACTGTATGGTGTGCAGAAGACAATTTCACTCAAACCACATTTCCTGACTGTGGCTCCCCTGAGGATGTTACATACCACCACAGAACATCAACGCTTATAGTGATGCTCAGCCAAGCTGTGTTATATACCTTAAGATGCATGTGACAAAAGTAAGTTCATCTTTTAAATATACATCATGTACTTCAGGATTTTAGTACTTAGGCAATATAACTTCCTTAAATTAAAGTTAGTAATTTAGCTTATAAACATTCATACTGTAATCAAGATAAAGTGAAAGATGAACCAAATGTTGTCTACATGTTAAATTTATAAATGGCGTTTATATATTTTTTATACTTGTTTATATTTCTTGATTAATTTTTTTGTTCCAGAGCCAACCTGAGCTTTTTGTTCATTACTCTTTGTGCATTTTCTGACTTTTTTACTTAACCAATGATAACCACTTCAAGCCTGTAAGATGCCATTACGTTGGACAGGGTTTGAAGTATGCTGCCTGAGCAATGCTCACACCATGAAGACAAGAATGGTGAGCATGTCAGGACGTTCTGAATAAAAATGGACCTATACGTTTGTTAGCATTGTGAACTACACTTACCTCTGTGTATATGAACCTTGATCTCCATCACCCTTGTGCTCTAAGGATACTCATATGGCTCCTCTATGAACTGACAACATGAAGAAAAAAGAGAAAGCAGCACACGTGCTTATTCATTTTTAAAGTAGAAGTGATAATTTCTTAATTCAAAGCCTAGGTGCTCAGCTGTACATCATATTTTATTTTCATTAATCTACTTTAATAGAAAAGGAGCAGAGTGGTGAAAGATACTTTTTCAGACCTCAGATACACTTCCTGAGCATGAGTGAACACAGCATTTAGTCTTCCTATTTGTATTCCTGCCTGCCAGTTGGAAAGTAGGAAAAAGGCATTTTTACATGAGGACAGATGTGTAGCATCTGCATTGGGCATTGCATGACTCAGAAAAATGGCAAATGCTGCCAGTTGTACTAGTCAAGTCTTTACATGTATTCCCATGTAATGTTTAGAAATCTAGAAGCAACAGGTTGGTACAGATTTTGATTTCCAAACTGAATGGTGAGTGGATGATGGGTTCCATGCTGTGCTTGGACATAGTTCCCAGCTCCCTCCTACTCTGTGAGAAATGACAGCAATCATAAACCCACCACATAATGAAGACTTCAGTAGGAGTAGGAAACACTACCACACCAGGAATTTGCAGGACATCTGGTAAATCAACAACATTATCACAAACATCATGGCCAACAATCTGAGCTGCTGCAACAGTATATTCATTTTCCAAATGTTCCAACTGAGAAAGCTACTCAGACCATTCCCACCATACACCAGATGGTTAAGTGGTAAGCCAATATTTTCTTTATACACAGAAGCTTACTCTTCTATCACTAGGCAACATTTTGCATAGGGAACAGATATTTTATTAGAGACAGGATTTTCTCTGGCTCATGTTCTGCTGAAGAAAGATATATACTGTAAAATATACACACCACAGCATGGGCAAGTGTAAGATATAGGAAAAAGTATCTTGTTCATTTGTTCTGCTGCAGTCCATAGACATAAACTTATGAGAAGCCTCTGTGACAAACTGCCTCCATCTCATTTGCAATGGTGCTAAATATATTTCAAATGAATGACAATGCACTACACTGCATTAAATGTGACACAATATCAAAAGTATATGGAAATTAATCACTTTGTAATACTGTAATGTCACGGGCGAAAAAACAGTTTAGTGATAAGATAGCTGAGGCTAGTGTTTAGTAGTAGGGTAACTCAGGCTACAAGTAATTAGCACCACCCAAATTCTAGTGCTTTAGTCAAGCAAAACTATCTGTGAAATCAGTAGAAGTCTGGCCTTACTGAATGTGTATTTCAGATAAAACTTGAGAATAGAAAGCTGAATTGACTTTGTGTGTTGACTTTGCAAAGTGCTTTCCAAACTGTAATAATGACTTTGCTTACAGACAGAGAGAAAAGCCTTATATTACTAAACTTTTCAGTCTTGCTATTAGTCTGATAGTAAAAAATGGGTTTGACGCAAATGTTCTTCTCTTTTCTGTTTGTCTGTGTTATAGTAGTGATTATAATCCCTGGACAGGTTCCTAGCTCCATTAATCCTAGCTTTGGCAAATCTCCTATAAAAAAACAGGAATTTTCTTAAAGATCTTTCAGTGTGATAGTTTTTTTCTATGAAACCCAGGCGAAATTTATTTTTATATATGGTGCAAGTGGTACTGTCTATAGTCATGATTACCTCATATACTTTTTGTTAAAACACTGCTGTTTTTTTTCCTTTTAACTTCACCAAACTGTAACTGCTTAGCCCCAGCATTTCCATGAATGCTGTCTGTGTTCAGCTGTCTTTTTCTGAGGAAATATCAGCAGCAATAGTAAAGTGCTGTGAAGGTATGTTGTTCTGTTGCTTTTTAATTCTCATAGAGTTTCTCAAGAGAATTCCAGTACAATGTTGGAGCAAAGATTAAATTTGGTGGTGGGATTTACCTAGTTGTTGGGAACATGCCATTTGCTGAGTTCTACATCCATGAGAAATCTCGGGTTGCACATGCTCAGGAGAGACTTGGTTGAGATAGAAAGCTACATCCTCTAAAGTGTCCACACCTTGTGAGCATTATTTATCAAGACCTACAGAGGGTGAGTTGGACTTTCCCTGATATTGTTCTTCCTAGCAGTTAGAGGTGACAGACTGGTCATTAGCACAGGATAATGCATTGGTGTATTTCAGTCAGCACTCACACACACACATGCACACTCACTCACAAAATATCTCAATAGATTTGTGCCTTTACGTTTAAATTAGAACCTTCTTCTCAGCTTCCCACATTTTTCTCAAATTCTCCATTTCGTCTCTTTGAACCCTGATTGTACAAAGCCATATTCATATGCCTAACATAAGAACAGTAATAACACTGAAGCCAACAGAACTCATATATGTAAAATTTCAAACATGTTTGCAGGACTGAGTATTAAACTTTAAGTCTGAGATCTTTGAATTTGGATGTCTAAGAACTTCATGACCTTTCAAGCAGGGATTGTCTTTATTTCCTACAGAAATGGTGCTGAACAATGGTGCATAGGAAAAAATAGAGGCTTTTCTCTAGGGGAGCACTGGCCACCTTTGGATAGAAGTGTGGGATTACTTCTGTTACAAAAAGTGAATAACAGAGACAACATGGAGGGGTCTCCAGGCTGGATCAGTCCAGACAAAGTAGTTCAAATCTCGGTCTCAATAAAGTAAATGGCAACTATGCCCTGTGACTTTAACTGTCAGTGAAGAGAAATGACTGTGTAATTGCTAAAATCTGATACTGAGTTGGTACCAAAGAGACCACATTTCATGGTTTACAGAAATGTTAAAATAAAAAAAAAGCAGAAAAGGCAAGCCAATGCATCGAAACAGGATTTAACAGAAACAGTTAATTCTGGTCTTAGTTGGTTAAAAAAAAAAAAAATTTAATAGTTTTCAATCATGTCAACTGAAATGCAACTTTCCCTAATGATAGACTTGCCTACATCTATCACAAGGTAAACAATCTGTGCTAAAAGCATAAAGACTTATTTTTCCTTTATTCTTATCTCAGTGAAACAGTCCACTGACAGAAACGCCTTTTGTCTGGGAGAGATTTGGTCATGTTTCACCCTAAACTAATGCAGAAATAGAGACGTACTGAAGACTTTTTGCTTGCCAGTGGCAGTGGAATCCATTGGCCATTATTTTCCACTCTAACAAATGAACACAACTTATTGTTGCCAAATAGCTACATGCAGATTTGTAATTCCTTAAAAGTCACTTACTGATCAGATTTGTCAAGAATTATAATGTCATTAATGAAAAGTAATTACAGAAAGAACAGGAAGAAGGATAAAAATGCAATAACCTAGGAGACTGCATTTTGACAGAACTGAGTGACAGGGATCAGTGTCTCTGGAGGGCTGATCATCCAGCTATTAAAACTCTAAGACAAGAATTATGTGTGAGTTGTTAAGGGGTGACAGCAGGTGGAAATTACCTAGGAGGTATTTTAGGTTTTGGTGTTTTTTTGTTTTGTTCTGTTTTAGTGCCTTTCAGAATTGGATCCTTCTAAACCAGACTTCCATGAGTTTGGGCAGGTGATGGGTAATGAATATCCAATTCAAAACTCTCACATCTTGGTGTTTGACAGTTGAAATCTGTCTACAGTGACTGAAGTCTAGAAGAATCAGGATGGAATTTAACAACTGAAGTTGAAGCAACATCTTGAATGAGCGTGAATTGTTCATATTAGCATGTCTAGGGGCATCTTTAACTTACAGAACAATTTTTTGGGGCTTATGTCAGTCATCTGCAAAATGAAAATACATGTACATTATTCTTTAGGCCTTTTTCATCCTTTCAAAAAACTTAGCTCATCTGTCTTCTGGAATCTTGTTTCAGTACAAATGACACAAGTCCATCCTGTTTTGCATATTTTACAGTTACTTTCAATTGTATGTGGCCACTTACTGAAGAGAATAAAAATTCCAGGTTGGTAGTTTTTATACTCCATTTTATCTTGCGTTAAATGGTCAGTCAATTGTAGGTATGTAAGCTATAGTCCCACAATGATCCAAAATTTTGAAAGAGTGGAGTATTTGCTTATCGTATTCATGACAGACTTAGGTAAATCACATGAATGTTTTTAGATAAATATGGTAAGTTCTGTACTGGAAAGACCAGAATAAATTTAATGAACCCACTTATTTTAAAACTTAAAAAATAAGTTTGTGTTAGTACAGTGGTAGGAAAAAATTCAGTTATCTTGACACTCTCTGTACCTAGAATATCATGTAATCAAATTGCATGCCTACATTTGTCCTTAGCTTAATTGCAATCTCTGACACCTTCTTAAAACACTCCTTATTTCTAGCCTTCCACCTTCTCCATGCAAGGTCTTAATAACTTTTTCAAAAGGAAGACTAAGTGTGTCTGCCTTAACTTCCCTCTTTTCTCCCCATCCCTCACATTCTTCCTAAAGATTTGTTACATTTCTGGTTGCAGCTTGCTTTTTGGTATTCCGTCCTTTTTTAAGGTTTTGTGATTATTCACATGTGGTTCTCCAGTTACTTCTCTGGCTGGTCTTCTAGTGCCTTAGTCAGAGAACCTTCTCCTTTCTTTCATTAGTCATAGGATTTTGGTAGGGTCTAATATCTCTGTAAGACAAAATTTCATTTACTATTTTTACCTTAGTCATTCTCACATCAGCATCTTCACTGTCATCTCTCTCTTCATCAAGCTTGCATTTTGCTTTGTCTCCCTTAAGACTTTCCGTATGTTCAGCCTCCCCTGAAGGGCAGTGGAAATAAAAGCCAATTCCTTATCTTTCTTTTGAAATTCTGTCAGCTGCCAATTCCCTGCTAGTGTCACTAACTAAACTCATTAACAACCTTTGTAACTGTGGAGGTCATTTTAGATCCTTCCTCTCTCTTGCCTTGCACAAGAAAGAGTGTCTCTCTGTATATCAATACTGCTGTAAATGCTGCTTCTAAAAAATGTCTAAGATCCTTCTCTTTCTGAACAGACATTCAAAACACTCCTCCATTCACACAGATACACATTTTGGCTCTTTTTATCTCTTCCTCACTGGGTCATTTAGAAGTCATATGAATTCATTCTGCAAAACGTACAATCATATCCTTTTCTACACAACTATTTTCTGTGTTAGGATCTTACTGATTCACATCCTTGGTTTTCTGCTTCTGTATCTGCTTCATAATTCTTGTTCACCTGCCTAAGCCTTTCTGAACCTAATAACATCCCAGCTTTATGGCAATGGTGGAGGATGATTTGACAGAGAATATCCAACAGCCTGATGAATAAAGCACTTTTTTGGGATATGGCAGTATTATTTTTTGGGTGTATAGCTGAGATCCTTAGAACCCAGGTCTCACAATTTAAGGACAGGTGGTGTAGGCACTTAGATGGAAGAGGGGAGGCACTGAAGGAAGAAGATACCCTCTGAATTCTATTTTTGCAGAGCTACTTTTTAGCAGTTTAGAAAAAATAACTAAAGGAGCAAATCTAATATAAACAACCATTTACAAATTATTGTAGTTCCCAACTGGATACCTAAATTTCTCCCATTTTAGATATTTGATCTCTGGACACCTAATTCAGCTTTATGTGTTAAACTTCCAGAACAAGATACGTAAACCACTCTGGTTGAATATTTAAGTTAATCACACTAGATCTGCATCCTTAATCTTAAGACCTCTAGAAAAGAAGATTTGAAGCTTTTAAAACCCCTTCTTGAAATCCAGCCTAACAGCCTAGCCTTTGGAGGAGTTGGGCTACCAAACTGATTTCATTCTCCTCTTCTGATCTTTTCAGAACCTTTTCTCCTCCCAAGTGTCTTCCCATTCCAGCTACTTTTATTTGTCTGAAAGGTGGTTCTAGACAATGCCAGGAGAAGGGCAGAGGCTTCCAGAGATGCCTTCCAGACTAAAATGGGCAATTAAGTTAAGCAGGAAGAATCAAGAGAGAGCTGAAGTAAACTAGACAATTAGTTTACTCTAGAGGCTTAACTTAAAGACAGCTAAAGTTAGTTGCATTGGATGAACCTCTCCCTGAGGTATTACCATTATTTCAACAGGACATATACATAAGGAATTTATTTGAGTACAGGAAGAAACACAGCTGCAATACTGTGCTGTTCCAACTCTTTTAACACACCCTGCTTCTCCATGGGGCTAAATAGCTGAGGGACAATGCAGCTATGCCTTGTGCTGGTATGCCTGTAACTCTCTGGCTATGACTATGCCAGCAAACTAGACAGGACCAAGGCACAGACACAAACACTGGTACATGATCATCCATACTGTTTAATTGGTAGCATTTTGACTTGTGCCAGTTAGCATTTCCTAGACAATGCCGAAAGAGGGTCTGTTCCTAATATGCAATATAGACAAAATCATATGTTTTAGAGGGAAAGAGAGTTCAGTTCTATGAACATAAGTCATGCTGTATCACTTGCCTTCAGGGCTAGAGAATGTGGCTGAAAACTGTTTTCTTTATTGTTATAGCTGTGGACTCTGCTGCTAGCCCAGCTAGCCCTTCATGGTGTGACATTTGATAGACAAACTGTCAGTAGCTTTGTAAATTTCACCACTGGGCATTCCTGAAAATGTTAATGTCTTTGATTGATATATCCCTTTACAGTGAGGAGCAGCAGCCAAAATAAAGTCTTCGTATGTCTGCACTAAGCTCAAGGTTCAAACACCATAATAGCAGATGATTACTGGTGGGAATGAAATACTGACTGTTCAAAGACTACATCCACATTAACAGCTTATAGTTTTAAGGTGAAGATCCTGGAAATAGTATAAGTAATTTCACTGAGACTCTGATGTTGCTATTGAAAACTTTAATGGCAACTAGGTCTGACTTTTTATTCCTCATAGGGCAAGACGTAGGCCCTATGATGGCTAGCTAGGAAATTAAATGCAACAGTGTGACCAAATCACCATTATGTGGTCTTTTCACATCTCAACTCTTGCTGTCAGGAGAAGATAGGGAAGTCTGTATCTAATTGTCACCTTATCTTTTCTGAGAGAGAATGTGCTCGGGGAAGATGATTTTATTATGAGACAGCATGACAGAGCTGAATCAACAGAGGAAGGATGAGTGATAAAAGGGAATTATATCCTTTGGAAACCAAGGGAGAACTATGTGCTTCTCTATTTTAGGACTGAGGGAAAAAGGCAAATTGATCCCCAATCTCTCTCTAAGTACAACAGTCTAACCTGATCCAGAGTTTTAAGATGTCTCATTAACTCAGTGCTCCTCTGACTAATAACTTTTCTTGTAAATAGCTTAACTTGTTTTGCTAAACCAAATGTGAATAACTTCCAATAGAGTCATTTGGAAGGTAATTCTAACTGTCTTTATTTATATTTGTATAGATTGGCTTCATGGCAGGATGTCTTACAATAAAATGCAGCATAATAACTATCTACTAATGATACTTTGACTTGAAATATCGCCAGGAAGTTTAAATTGGTATCCACCTATTTTTAGCAGAAATAGCTGCAAACAGTTCACAAAATAAGCCCCAGCTGTAATAACAAGAAAAAATGACATAAACCAAATGCTCACAATGGGTGAATTTCCACCTACTCTTCACAAATAGAATGAGATCATAAACAGTGGGAGGCTGGCCTGTCTCTAATTTTAATTGTTTTATTTTTCAGTTCACAGCCTGATTAGATTGAGAGTGGTAGGCAGGTATAATTTAATTTTAGCACTGACCCCCTACAGGATGGATTACAAAAGTGATGAGCCTAGTAAGAATAGACTGTTTAGTAGTTCTTGTGCATGCACAGAACTTGTTACACAATTTGTCTGCTGCAAATTCTTTTTGCAGTGAAACTTCAGTTTGAAGAGAAGTTCACCATGTACCATGATATCACTGATCACTGATAAAAGCATACAGATATTCTTCATGGGTTTTACAAAGTGATCCAAAGAAATTTCCCCTTACATACTTTGTGATGTATTTATATCATTGGCACCATCATATGAGTGACACATTTTATGGATTGGTAGGGGGGATAAAATCTGGAGGACAATAGTCATCCCATAGTGGAGATTGAAATGTGACTTCCACTGTAAATCTAACTGTGAGCTTCCACGCAATTTTATAAACACAGGACTACCTGAGAAGTGTGGAACTTCATCAGACCTGCAGCACTGCACAGGTCCTTGACAATTCAAGCTCCTGCTATACATGTAAATGATTTTTGTATTTGAAAACAGCATAAAACCGTACTGAGCATCCTAACTACCTTGACATTTTTTGATTTCCCTCCACTTTTGTCCTGCTGAGATCTGGACATGAACATATGGCTGATCTCACATCTGCCATCAGTAGGAATTCTTTCTGTGGAGAATGATTTAAATATTACTTAGAATTGTTTTGGAATTAGAATAGTTTGAATTAGAATTAATTACAGATCCCCCAAACACCTTAGCAAACTATAAAAAAGGTAACTAGAGACATAATTTTTCGTAACAGGACAATTTACCTGGGTGTGCTCAAGAGTGGAAATTGAAGAACATGAAGATCCCAGGATATAAAATGCCCAATACCCTTTATGTACATATAGCGCAGCATGACATATTGTGTATGTGAACTGGAAATAATTTCAGATAGTGCCAGGGATCTGCAGAGCTAAAGCATTCTAAAGTTTGACTAATCTGTCAATGTCTCAAATAAAAGCTTCAGCAGAGCTATTGCCACAGTGCACAGATACATAGGAAAGCCCTTCTAGAATAAGCATAAACTGTTTTATTTTATACATTTACAAACCACTAAAAAGGGTTTCCCTTCCTTTAGATCATAAATTTTATTAGACTGCTTACCTACTGCCATGCAGCTTCTACCAGTGCTCGTGTCTGAATTTCATTCCCTTGTTGTTTCTTCTTGTACTACTTGGTTTTGCATTTGTACGCCAAACAAGCCTGCTCTCACCTCATGGAATATTTGGCAGAGAGAAATGAGTGTGATTTTATGCAGTAGCAAAACGAACCTCTGTAAGCATTTGGTTTCGTCAACTGTGTTTTCATATCCCAGATACACAGCTATCAGAGATGTATTAAAGGTTGACTATACTGCACGAGAACTGAAAGGTAAAGACGAGGTTGACAGTATATTCTAACTCATACCTTTGGGGGAATAAGGTTACATGTCATAAATTAAAGACAGATTAAGGCTATATTTTGAATCTCCTTGGAGACAGGCCTTCAGCAGAGAAACAGGAAGGACTCTAAGAAAGCCTAGAGGAGAAAGGGCTGTTAAGAACTGATAGTTATACAAAAACTGCAAGGGTTAAAATTTGTGGAGTTGTGTAAGATCAAGCAGCATAGATTCCTTTACTCCCCAGCTTCTTTAAAACTTCTTACAATCCCTCCACAGATGTGTAAATGTGTCCCTAATGTTTTTGCTGACATGCTTAAGAATGAGTTGTTGTATCAGGCCTGTAAGTTCTGATTATATATCACTTTAGATTTGACTTACATTCTTAATAGCTTTTATTCATCTTTCCTCTTGATGTGTGCTTCATCCGCCCCAGAATCTTGGTCTCCTGAGCGCCCAGAAACTCTCTGAAGAACATGACCATTCCTATCCAGGTTGCATGTCTGGCTTTCCTCTGCATGGAAAGAGGAAGGACAGATGTGGTAGCATAGATGCAAACCTTGAGGAAACCCCCAGTATGGGGTCTAGGCTCAGTTGCTTCCCAGTCCTGCAACTGGAAAGTGCTGTCAGGAGAGAACACAGGGAGAGGAGAACAGTAGTAGAAAGATGCAGCAGTTTCAGCAGAAAATGAGAGAGACTGAACTGAATTAGAAGCTGCAAGAACCCTGAAGGAAAGGATGCCCTGGTATATCAGGAGGCTAGTTACGCTCACCCATGACATTGCTTCAGCAGAGCCCTACTGGTTTAATGCACGCTGGGATGTTCTGGTGTGAATCCTGCAAATGTGTCCAGCCAGGATTGGCCCTGGGATTCAAAAAGGAGGCAGTGAGCTACCTGGGAACAGGCAGCAGGCTGACTAGTGTGTGCTATCTGGCTAATCTGACCTATGAAAAGAACTGGCAGATAACCATCAGTAAAGAGTACCAGTGTTGAGAGTGGTTTACATCCTGCCACAGAAATGTTGCTTTCCCTCCAGAAAAGATGTCTACTGCCCTACAGCATCTGCTCCAGAAATCAGCCTTCACACAGTTTTTGGTTTTGAGTGGTAAAATTATGCTAAAAATGACCTTTGGACCTGAGGAAACAGGGCTGGTAGCCCCATGCCTTATTTCTTGGACAAAATTTTCATCAAAATGATTTATTCTCTGAGGTAGGGAATGTGCCTCTTGTTGCCTAAATGCAGCATCTCAATCCCATGCCTGTCCTAGTGCTGCTAAAAGATACCTCCTTTAGGATTTTGTTTATCCTGTTCTTGAGGGAATATTTTTCTAAAGAGTTTTACAAAGATAAACTTTGCCAAATGATTTGAAAACATGATTTTCCTCCTCTTTAGGGACAGTTACTAGAAATCCTTCCCTGCCATAACAAAGCTGCCACTGCATCCAACAGGTCATTCCCTTGCTTCTTCTTCTGAAGACTTGTTTTATTCAAACTAAATTTCATGACTGACAACCTCTGCACATCTGTGCTCTTTTAAATACTGCAATATGCTCTTTAAGAGACGTTCTCTCTGCTGCCACAGCCACATTTAATAAGGCCATGGGAGACATTTGGAAATAGGCAGCAATGTTGATTCCTATGGTTTTTGAGGAGGAAGTAGAGCACACCTGAAGCATTGCTGATTAATTCCAACAGATGCCATTTTCCATGGAGATATCCTACACCCAGCGGGTATCCTAATAAAAGCAACAATAGGTTAAGCCAAAGCGGCTAGGGAAATATTCACTCTATACAGCAGCTGGACTGGCTTCCATGTTTGGTTTTAAAGATCTTCTTTGCAATTATTCAGAAGTAAAACTTCACAGAGTACAGCAGTGCATGCTGTACATGTTGCATTATATCAGTTTCTTGACTGTAAGTAGCCTATACTTGTTTCCTCCCAGATAAAGAGCATTAGATTTTCAAAGGAGGAGTTAATTTTAGGTGTGTTCATTCTGCTGTGTGAACTTTTTGTAAAGTCAGGATGAACAGCTTGCAAAACTGAACTACGTTTCCTGTCTCTGGAACTCAGCAGGCTTAGTCTGAATCATAATTTTTTGCAAGTGATAACTTTGAAAGGATAGTATTGGGCTTACTGTTTTGCTGTCCCTTCGTCCCATCATTAAAAAGGTCTTTTTCTACTTCTGTGACACAGCAGTGTGAGAGAGGTGAGGTAGAGTGGTGCCAGCGAGAGGCAGGGGGCCTCTAACACCAGTTTTCTAATCCTGCCTCTGAGAGAAGTCAAACCAAATTAAAAACATCTCCGGGAAAGAAAATGCACAATGTCACTGCTTTGGCTCAGAAATAGTACTGAGGTGTGCAGCTCAGCAGGAGCTCCTGGAGGCAATGTGCTGTCATTCAAATCAGCACAGATGCTGTTTAACTCCAGCAAGCAGCCTCACACTGGGCTCTGAGAGTGGTATGTGTCCTGGTGTCTTCAGCTGCAAAACCACAGCTGCATCTTCCACCCTTTCTGAGAGGGAGCAGCTTGTGTTCACCCCAAAACATTTCACTATGCACCCTCCTTTTAGTCCTTTTTCTGGTCCCCTTCCCTTTTCTCATCCCCCAGCCTCCATCTCCCACTGACCTGTACTCACTTACACCCACGCACAGACTTACAGCGTAGTTTTTGTTGCTCCAGAGTTTGATCTTCTTGCTCAGAGCTTCTGCTGTGGTCAAAAAGCACAAAGTACATCTCCAGATTTGAACTGAAAAGGAGGAACTAAGCTACTCTTGTACTCCCTTGATCTGCAGTTGTCTGAATGCTTGGCCAGTACCCTTGGGTATATGAGAGCAGTGTGCAGGCAGACAGCCTTAACTAACTTGCAGCAGATGCTGGAAGCACCACGGGCAGCTGGACATTGCCAGTGCCTGGGGAAACCTTGGACACTACCCCACAATTAGAACATCTCTGCCAGTTGTGTGCTGCTGGAAGATCCCCATCGGCTTGGGTGATTCTTCTGCAGCACAGTCAGGATATGAAGCAATGTGTTAGCTTCATTTTTTGTGATTATAACGCATTAGACTGAAGAGCTCTAGGACACAACTGTAAGATGCAAGAACATTATGCTTAGGTGTTATGTTTAATTCATATAAGTGCTTGCAAGTGTGACAGGCAGGCTTCATTGTCAAAAGGACAATGCTGTTGTGCTCTGAGTTCTAATTAGAGAGCAATAACCAGAAATGCTCATATATGTTGCATATCTACCTGGAAATTTCAAAGGCTATGGGTGTTTACTTCTACTTACTAAGGTTTAATTGGCCACTACTTAAATAGAAATCAGGGTATGTAAACAGATCTTTCTAAGAGTGGGTTCAGCTCTGCATTCATTTGAGTTTAGTTGCTGTGCAAGGTAAATAAATCTAATCACTTCTAAATATAGAAAGTGTGATGTTGTGGAGTGCAGGAGGAAATACAAAATATGCAGGGATCTATTTCACAGCTCTGCTTAGAGAAGGATGGACAAACATCCCAACTTGAGTCTCTGCTTTAAAATTCAAATAAAAAAATTCTGTCATGGATCAAAATTATTAAATCTGGAATAAAACTTGCACACCTTCATTTTCAGATATTCTATTACTGGCTGTAAGAACAACAAGGAGCGTCAAAGTAGTAGGCCAGGTTTTGTTACCCCTGCTTATGTTGTGTTAGAATTCAAGTTTTAGTGGGATTATTTGCTGACTGTTTAGCTGAACCTTTGAGAATTGCCTGTTAATCACTAAAGTTGATATTTTCCAGCCCAGTGGGTGGGAAAGTGTTTGTTCATACTCCTTGTTCTTTACTTCAGTATTTTCTGCATACAATTATTTAGATGTGTCTGTTCTAGAAAGAGGTTCTGTTTCCTTGACTCCTACCTTCCTTGAGAGTTTGCATGGAACTGGTACATATATTCTTTATATTTGGAGGTTGACATATAAGTCTAAGTAGACCTTAAAATAAGGCAACAGAGTGGAGGTTAACCAAAGTGATTTAAAAAAGTAAATGGGTACAACTTAAAAACATACAGCCCCAGGCCATTTTGTCTCAGCAGCTCTTTTGTTATTCCAAGGCTTGTCCTCAGGGGCTTTCCCTATGAACTGCAGTGACTGAAGCTGGATTGTGAGCAGAAACAACTCTTTGAGAATATCCTGACATCCTAGACATGAGTGCAAATGGCTTCCCTTTTGCCTGCTGGACATAGCGACCACTCCAAGTGGAAAGAAAATCAGGAGCTTGCTTTCTGCCGCTATATTTATTTGCAGAGATTTTATATAGTAAAAGCACTTTAACCAAACCTCATCGCATTTTCCGTGCTCGGAGGGTTCTGTTTTAAACTCACATTTTTCTAATGAGTCAGTCTGATGCCTCTGAGGTTGGAACTAATTTTGTAATACTTATTACTACTGTGGTAGAAGAGAAATCTGTGCCTGAATCAAGGGGGCATGCGGTGCTGCTTCTGTGCTTACTAAAATGATTCCTATTATGTGAAGGGGATTTTTATCCTCTTCCTCTACCTTATCTTTGTAAAGATTTAGAGGAAATCACTCATGGACTCAAGCTCCTTCCATTCCCAGTGCAGATCTATGAAACACTTACATTTCCCAAGCAGGTTTTGCAAAAAGAAACACACATTTTGTCATGCACCTCTGACTCATTTTCAAAGTAGATTTTCAGAGAGAAGTTGGTATTTCAAAATTTGCTTCGTTAAAAAGACTTGTTAATAAGGCAAGAGTGGGTTCTGCCTGACTGAAAAGCCAGACTCTTCATAATTAATAATGGACAAACTGCAGCATAAGTTGATGAAGAAGGGTTTAACCATCAGAATAACAGAACAGAGGTTTGAGAAGCAAATAGCTTTTTAAAAATTCAGACTTAGTCAAATCTGTTTGGCTATTCTATCCAAGTGAAGGCTCCCATTTTAACAAGATAATTTAGTATGTCTTCTAACTTTGACTTCTAGGGCACTACCCAAACATTTAAAAAGAGGTCAATGCTTGGGGAGCTTGCTGAATCAGGAAAAGAAATGGAAAGTGGGTTGCCATGTGTTACATTAAATGTCTGCAGAGTCTGTGGCATCACTGAGAATGTTTCCTAATAAGATTGAAACCCCTTCTCCCCCTCATTCACCTATTAAAAACAGAGGAAATGTTATTATGCTGCAGTCTAATTTTCCAATACACTTCACAAAGCATTTATGTGATGTGTTTCTTACCATTTTAACCTTTCTGAGCACAATGAGTACCACAGTTGCTTTCCTTTAAACAAAGTCTTGCTAGCATTAAACACACAAGGGAAGACAAATATGTGTCTGTTCTCAAGAAATAAACACAGGAGCCCCGTGAAATACATTAATGTGCTCTCAATTAGCACACTCATTAAGAAGTGTTTTGAGCAAACTAATGAACTTTTTGCTCTTGCAAAAGATAAAATTTGCAATGGAAAATGAGTAAGTAGAGCTGCTGTATGTCACCAAATTATAGAGCTATGTGAATGGCTCTAATAGAAACCATTTTCACCCTGCTCAGAAATGATGGATTTTATTCTGCTGAACTTGAATAACAATGTTCGCTGTAATGCACTCCTTAGCCCTCTAAGTGGTTAGTAAAAATTAATCTTCAACAGTGGTGAGCAGTATTGGGGTGATTCTTCTGCTCTGAGCTTGAATTATTTAGACTTTAGGTGCTTGGAAGAGGGAATGGAGTATGTTACTTCCTGTTTACTGGGTGTTTCAGGAGCAATCAGCATAAAGGCATGGACATTTAGTAATTTAAAGATATGAAGGCATGCTGTGAAAAACTCTGTGTGTGTGTGTGTGTGGTAATTCATGGCATTAGTCTACAAATCTTTTTTTATCCTTTTGCTTTATTTTAATATTAGAATAAAATTGAATATGAAGCAATGATTCTCAAGTACTTCTCTACTACAAATGCTGACAGAGCAGAACATTTTGGGGTTTTCACATTTTCTCCTAAAGAAGTTGAGGGTGATCTTAGCAATTTTCAGTCTCTTGAGCCTGTATTTTAAAGATATTTTAAAAGTGCTTGTCTATTCTTAGTATATGGAGCTTAGGACACCTCTGCGCCTGAGCTAGGCACCTCTGTTAACATAGGTGTGATGTATGTTACTTTATGCATAGTAGGAGATCACCAACCATGATAGTGGGTGACAGCTTCCCATGGCACACTAAAATAACAATGACTGGAAACTTTGCAGTGAATACCAAATAAAACAGACACCAGGTCATTCTGGAAATAACGGGATGATGAAATTATTTTCGTGGATTTTTCCTGTTAAGAACGGGGATGTCTATCACTTTGTTCATGTGTCAGAGAGATAAAGGGACCCCCTAAGTGAGTTTTTCTTTAGTTTAAATCACTCTGTGTTGAAAGCTGGATGTCCAGGTTCATAACCTGCCTCTCTACTTGCACCACTACACCACTGAATCTGAATGAGCAAATCTTAGCTGATCAGGATGGGGAGGGAGGAAGAAAGGGAGGAAGCAAGTAGGGTAGGGGAGGGAAAAGACTGCACTGGAGTTATGTAAATGATCACATGGCTTTCTAATGGCTGCATGTACAGAAGGAGGATGAGGAACTTAAATAAGCTTTAGTGGAAGAGATTTGCAGTAAGTCCTTCTGTGAATGTGTATGCAAAAGAGGGAAATTCAGCTCAAATTTGTCATTGTTGTTTTCAGTAGGGTGTTTTTTTTTCCAGCTCCCTTCTACTTAAATAACAACATTCTTTGCAATGTCAAGCTGGAAGAAAGGAGAAACGGGTATTTCTTAGTAAGGTGATAACTTTTAAGAACAAAGAGAATGGACCAGATTTAAAATTATATGTAATGATAAACATGCTCCCAAAATATCCTGCTCCACTTGCTGTCATGTGACCACTGGATAACTGAGCTCTACTCTATATCTTATACACAAATACTGCTCTACCAGTCTGATGTCTCATTAGTGGTATCTGGCTCAGAATTTCCAGTTATTCTACATCCAACAATCATTTCATCATATTTCTGAATAAAAAAACCCAACCCCTTTCTCCTTCTCGTTTCTTCTGGAAAAATAAGAGGGAGGAGGAAGAAAGTCTGTATGAATTTTCTCAATTTCTCTTAAAAAAAGCTCTTTTGTGATCACTGATACAGTTACTGTGAAATGTTCTGTAGTTAAAATGTATTTCTTTCAGAAGTTTCACTGAGCCAGTCCAATCCCTAATCCTTACTCTAAATTGTTTCTTTTGGTGCCACATCACAAAATTAATCTTTCCATTTGCTTTACACTGAATTATTTTACAATATGTGAATCCATATAAAGAGTCATGAAGCTTTTGATAAAAGTTATCTAGAACTAAACCAGCTTGTATATCTTGTTTTGGAATAAGAAAATAAAAGTTTTAGGAATGACAGGTTTGACTGGAATTTTTAGTTTTTTCCCTTCCCTGCTGCCTGAATGCACAGTCCATTCAATAGTTTCCTTCTGTCTGAATGTATTTTCTGTGTAATCCCATGGCTTTGAGAGATGACTGGAAACTGGTCATTTTGGGCATATGCACATTCCAGTGGTTTGAAATAACATTATGTTAACAAGTCTTCACATGCAGAAAAGCAATACAAGCAGCAAGATTTCTACTGAGGATCTAATGGCAGGTTTAAATGACACAGTCCTTCAATATTCATAAAAGTCCTGTGGATGCAGGATTATTTTGGGGGAAAAGAAGGTTTGTACTGGAAATCAGGAACGTCTTTGACCTTTGGGTCAAATCCCAGCAAAAAGGTAGCAGTAATGATAAAGCCTGTTGCTTTCACGTAGTCACTTTATGGGCTATGTGTAATGAGTAGCGATTGTCCTTGACCAGTTTTTCCTCTGTGGGAGTCTACCTCATATAATCACTGTTGTAATCAAGAAGTAAAGACTGAAAGCCCGGTTGGCATTATCAGCAGGAGCATCCATGGGGATGCTGGAAAAGGAGCTTCCCATATTTCTGCACTATTAAAATAAAGAAGATGGGTTATTCTGGAATTTGAGTGTAAGATGCTGTAGAAAATCTTGAGAGATGGAAAATTTCTGACCTAAGAGTTGTTTTATATTAACTGGTCTACTTGTGAGAAAAGCAGTAGGCTTTGCACCTTGTCTGTAAATAATGAAAAAAGGAGAAAATTAATTGTAGTTAAACTTAGTATTTGAAGTGGGAATAATTTTGTCTAGGTTTCAATGTGCCATTTACTCCAGAGTAAGGCACCTAAACTTAGGTGTCAGTGATATATCTACAGGTTGGTGAGATGTTTAAGCTCCCACTATAGTCAACACAGAAAGTATACCACTAGCAAAACTTCACAGCTTCTCTCAAGACAAAGAACTTTCCTCCCTCTCATGATAAGGTTTGACTTTGATCTTTCTTTCTCTCCTGAAGAACTATTGATGGAAAACATTGTTGGTTTGAGATTTAGTACATGTCAAAGGTTTTGAAATGTTGAATTCTGTTCACCTCTGGCAAAATGCAAGTTTAAACTCTTGCAATAAAGAAAAAAGTTCTTTGCTACCCAGCAAGCAGGAAGAGTGTATTTAACTCACTATGGAAAAAATGAAAATGTAATGTTCAGAGTAAGATATTGATTTAAAATATCTTAAAAATGTATCAATGTTAGCAAATTTGAGGGTTCCCGTGACAAGCCTCAAACAAATAATACTTTATTTGCAAAACCCTAATCACCATTTCAACAATTCTCTGCTTGCAATTGCACCATGTTGAGGAAAATCGTGCAGACATGGGGTGAATTTATACTTAAGCTAACACACTCTTGTTTACCTAGAGCCAGTTATCTTCATGGTTGGGTTACTAAGATAGTTTCTAAAAGGCTGGGCCCCAGCATGTGATTTTACAAGTCTCTCATTGCAGTAAATGGAGTTGGAAACTAATCATAAGATGCAATTGTCCTCCTACGACAGAATAATTCAGGACTAATATTATCACTGCTATTGCAGTCAGATCTGTACACGTGTTCTAACTCCAAGAAAATACTTAAACATCTGCTTAATGTAAAGGAAGACAGTTAATCTCATTGGCTGCATCTATTCAGGTTTTCAGCAGAAGTCTCAGGAGCAGTTGGGAATACAGTGTGGATCTGACTTTTTCTTTTCACCCACCTTCTGTCCATATGAAAACCCTGCAGAAGCTCACAGATGGTTTTTCTGGATGTGCCTCATGGTATAGTTACCTAATTTGGTACTAACAGCATATGAAGTAACCAGAAATCTTGAGACAACCTGGACCAGCTGTCCTCCTGGGGCTGCTCTTACAAGTTCAGCTTCTGGACAAAAGAAAATCTGGTCTTAAGAACATCACTAATGGGGGCAGGGAGAATGTTTACAAAACCATAACTGAATTATTTTTATTGACTTGATTTTATAGCTTTGTTGGGATGTATTTCTAGGTTGTTCTCTATAAACAAGGTAGCAATATATTTTAAAATTCTGAAATTATCCTCCTCACTTCCAGAAGCTGGGATCCCTAAATGTTATGATAAAGCATAATGATATTATGAGAATAATTAGAATTTGAAGCAATACTACAATACTGAGATTTGGAAGACTTGAAGTAAGTTTCAGAATTTTATATGACTGTCTTGATTCACACCAAGGTTTGTTTGGTCTCATTTAGTTTTAAGCATCCTTCACTAGTAGAAGGCTTAAGCCAATGGGGGAGATTTCAGCCGCATAAAATGGTGGTCACTGTGTGAAAGAGAAGATATTAGTTCTTAGATCATTTGTAACTCTTTCCCATATGGATGCTAAAGCACCTGTGAGAGATTGTCTGGAAAGTGTTATATTATATTATTTTCTCTTTAGAAATGGATTTACGTAGTTAAAGCCTTGTCTGTTGAGCTGAAAATGAACTCCTTGGGGCATAAATCTGATGCCAGCAGGAATGAGTAATTTAGAACTTGAAGCCTGTACTTCTTCTCCAGAGTATGAGAGAGAAATAAAAAGCATTTTAAAAAATACCCTTCACATTTGCATCTAGAGGAAAATACAACAGCTCCAATTTATTTGATTTGTTCATTAATTGTTCAGCTAATGTTTGGAAAAAACACAACAGGGACAAAATGTAACCATGCAACTCACCAAGCAGCATTGTGAAAAATTTTGAGCTACCAAGAGAGTGGATATAACACAGAAAATGTATTGCATATAAAATCAAAAAATAAACAAGAAAAAAAATCGACACCTCCCTAGGTCTATAATCTTCAATGATGTAATCCCCTATCATATTATGAGAAAAATGAAAAAGGATATATGGAATGGACAAGGAATTTTATGAATGTATCCCCTATGTCCTAAAAAGCATTTGATCTGTCATCAATTTATAGCAAACAAATTTCAGACAAATTATTGTATAGTCTTGCTGCTCAGATCCAAATGTGAGATCAAAGGTGACACTTAACCAAACACATAGGATGGACATAATAGTTTGAAATCATCAGTTATAGATGACCTATTTCATTTATCATGGTGGTTCCAAAGTTTTCTTCTGGAACCCCCACACTGAAGTTTTCAAGCCCTGCTCTCTGTTGCTTGCCCTGCTTCTGCGATAACATTTCCAATTAGCTTGCAACTCCATATGTAAGTATAACAGTCAGCCTTGGGATCACAACTTTTTGGTTTAAAGACACACTAAGAAAAAGGCTATGCCACACAGGTTTGTGAGTTGTTGCCTAAAAGGAAAAAAAATAGTAATAGAAACCTTTTCTAGTTACATTTTTATAAATGTAGGATAGATATCAGCTTATATTTGTCATAATCTGTGGCATCGTTGGCTTCACTGGCACTGATTTAGATTAACTTTGACCCACCCACCTCTGTATTGCTAGTACAGGGATGACTCCCCTCTGACTAACACAGAAAGTAGTAAGAATGAGCATATATAAAACTTCTCATTCAGAAAACCTCTGCTCTCTGAGTAGACTTGTCAGAGTAAGTTACAAGCGCATACACTTGCTATATGCAACAAGCTTTCTATGTTTCAGCTTTATTGGCCTTGGGTGTGGTACCTGGTTTTAAAACTAGCACGCTGACAGCAGGTCTCTGTATTTTTGTATCTTTTGGGTTTGTTGCTTTACACCAGCTAGGATCCCAGTCTGCACTGCCTTAGACCTGGAAAAGCAGCTCATTTATAGAATCTTTTTTTATAAAAGGCTCCATCTTTCGTTTTTGCTATTACGATACAGCGTCTCTTTCAGTCTAGAGAATTGCCCACAGTATGTATAGCCACCCAAAACTGTATCACAGAGGAAAGGGACACACTGAAAATAAAGAAAAGTTAACATCCTCATGCAAATGAAGATTTGGGGAGCTCTGTACACCTATGTAAAGAAAGAATGAATTTCAGTACTAGAAGTGTATTGCACTTTGTATGGTAGTAAATTATTCCAAATACATCAGGACTTCAGCTGGTTGTCTGCAAGGCCTAGAAGGATTTTATTCTGCTCTTTGATGAATAAATTCCCCCTCCCTCTTTCTCAGGAGCAGCAGAAATTGGCCACTCCTATAAAAAGATTGTTGTCCTCCATATTCCAACTGAGAAGGAGGCATCTTTCAGGCCATAGTTGCTTACTATCTGGTTTATATGTGTTGATCACAGGCTTTGCATCAAACATTTTGCCAAATTTGAAGTCAAGAAGTAATGTTTTTCTAGTTCTGGGAAGAGCTTAGAAGGGTTTTTGCCTTCCTCTGTAGGGTGTGGTGTGGTCCACTTCCTAGCATCAACTGGACATTGCCACTTACCACACTCCCTATTAAGAAAAGGCTTAAATTATTAGTGTCATGCCTAAGTTTTCTCTGCTTTCTTCCTCTAGCACTCTAGACTCAAGACTTCTGATCCTTTGTACTCAAAGCCCCTCACCGTGGAGCTTTGGAGCATGTAGTGGGTGGTGTTTGTGAAAGCAGTCAGAAAGACTTCAGCAGTGTAGATTAGTCTCATTTGCCATCCTGTGTTTCTATCTTCTGAAAAGTCAGAAGACCTTGACATATTAGCCTGAAGGTGAGAGTCATCTGACTAAATGAAGGTATCTGCAGTGAGGATGTATAAAAAAGTAGAGTCCTCTTTAAGTCCATGAAGAAAATTAGGCACTTTAGGGAACAATTCATCTCATTCTAAAGTATCCACCCAAAACTGGTCAGAGAAGTACCCTTTATAAGCACCTAGTAACACTAAAAGAAGTATAGGATGACTAGCTGAGATGCAGATATATAGGGCGGAATTAAATTGCTTATATGTAGGGGGCTAGTGTTGCGATCCTAACCGAAAAATCTGTACATCGAGGAGTTAGTGATTCATCCATGTAGCAGGTAACCTGAGTAGGCACAGGCCTGAGGTGTGCTGTACTGTGCATGCACTATGCTGCACATATTGCTTGGCCTTCAGATCTGTGCTGTCCTGCACATATCCCTTGGCCACAGGATAAACTCAGCTGGCTAGTTGTAATGGAGGAGCCTGTAGGCAGCTCCCACTTGGTACCGGCGATTACAGCACCTGCATGTCCTTGTCTTTATCTTAAACTGAAGCAGCAAGGTCTCATGTGAACATCCTTTTGTTTCACAGTAGAAATGGTGAATAGAATTGTTTTCTTCTAATAAAACCTTGTAAGAGCTCTAAAGACCCAAATGCTGGTAAATGCTTATCCTCTTTCCCTTCTTGTGTTAGTTCCAGTAAATGGTATTTTAATCAATACTTCACAGGGTCTGAGTGCCTTTCTCACTGGGATCATAATGAACCCTGGTGCCTTGCACTGTTGCACTGTATCTAGTACCATTGATAGTCTATGGATTATCCAGAATGTCCACATAGCCTGCAAATTTGTCACAGGCCCTGTGGGAAACCCATATCTTTTCAATGGAAGCTGGACACCAGACAGCATACCTTGGGCATTTAAAATGACACTAGAAGGCCATGTTTAGACAATCAAATCCTTTAAATCAGTTAATGCATTCCTTTTAAACTTTGCTTTCATTCCTTCTCTCCCTTCCACTGCTGTCCCCCAGCCTATAAAGAACTACTTTCTCTGTTTTTCTGGAGTGTCTGTATTACTTTTTTCTAGGAAAGAACCGATTTTACTGCCTAAAATCCAACTTTTTGTTTCATTTAGATCTTCTACTTTTTGAAGATTTTATTTCTTAAAAACCTAGCTGCTATGCACAACTCAGTCTATACAGTAGCTCAGACATAAAATTTCACATACAAAACAAAGAATTATTCTTCAGTGTAAGGATGCCTGGAGTCTAACAGCTGAAGGCCCAGGTCTGGCAAAAACTTATTAGTGTACCTCATTTTATGCCTAGGAATTGCACATGTGAGTTTTCAGAAGCAAATCTTGTTATGAAGGATGGAATTCATTTCACCTACATTTATCTGTTTAAAAATTAAGCATCTAGAATACACTCTTTCAATAGTCAAGGACAGACAGACTTTTCTACAAAGTCATTCATTTTATCAGTATGTTGAGAGTTGAAATGTAGGAAACGTACTCTAACTTAGGTGTCTTAAAGTTAGACATACAAGTCTGATCTGATCACTCTCTACATTTTTCTTTATAGTCAGCAGAGAGGCATAAATACCCCTACAGGGCAATTAATTTCTTCCTAAAATATGTGTATAAGATAAGTTGGATGAATCACCTTCTAAAAATGCTTGTTTCTGCCTGTTGACTAAGAAGGGAGCTTAAAGATACTGCTAGAACTTCAATGCATAACTATTAGAAGTCTGAAGTTAGATGACATGAATTTCTTTCTAAGATATATCAGCTGAGTTACCCTTACAGGTATCTTTTCTTCCATTGGTTCTGGAAGGAGTGTAGATAATTAGCCTTACATAGATAGTTAATTTTTTTGGTGACAGAATTTAGATGAACTGAATTACATTTAAATTGAAGCTCAGATTTTAAATGCATGGATGATCTTTACTACCTGTAGAGAAGAGAAAGGAGAGAAAAAGGTAAATTAAGCATGTGCCCTATTGTTTCCATAAAGTATTTCCTTTAGTTCATAATGTTCCATATTGCCTCATCTCAATTCATTGCATAATATGTTTCTATAAAAAGTATGAACTTTTTTTTTTATTAAAAAGGAATTAAATCTTCATTCATGAATTATAGCTTGTCATGATGTATCTAGTGTATCTTAACTTGTGCTCAGGGAAGCAAACCTGAAAGGATTTCTAACAGCTTTGGATTAGGTCTATAGTGTCTCCATTTTTAAATAACTCACTGCTGTATCTGTTGTCTGCCCAGTTTCCTTGGTTTTCAAGACAGTGATACCGCCTCCCTTCCCCTTTTGCTTACCCTCTCCCCCTTCCCCTTCCCTTTCTTTTTCTCTCTCTCTCTTTTCTTCCTTCATTCCTTCTTTCCTTCCTTTTTTTTCCTTCTTTCTTCCTTTGGAGGTGTGGAGGAGGGGATTTCAACACGATAAACTAGAAAAATCCATTCTGTCAAATTGCATGCCCTGCTGCTTCATCACCATTATTATACTGAGGTTTTACATTAAAGTACCCTGGATTTTAAATTGAAAGTCAAATATAATTTGCCACTAGAAGCAAGAAGTGAGTGACTAGAAAAGCTGATAGCTAGATGCAGCATGACAAATTGGTATCTATCTAATAATGAGCCTTACAAGGTCATGGATCACTACAAACCTCTCAGTTTTATATAAGTAGAACTGGACTACATTGTGTCAATTGTTGTTTCAGGGGAAAGGGCAATATATTTTAGATTGGCCCATACATTTTGTGAGCTAAGTCTAGACAGGTACAATAAGTCCTTTTTTTGAGAGAAAAACAGGGAAAGAGAAAAAGGGAGAGGGAGAAATTTCATATTTCCACACACTCACTTTCAGGATAAACTGCAGGCGAATAAACTGTTTCAGTGTGTAGATTTAAACTCCAGAGAAAACACTCACATACACACACACACACACACACACACATACACAGATTTTTTAAATTATTAAAAAAAATATTTAAGTGGGTAGTCATTTAATGTGATTTTTAGGGTGAATCATGAATTTAATTTTGTGTCTACAGCTGCATCAAAAAAAAGAGGAAAGGAACAGCCATGTTCTTCCACCAGAAGTAATGCTATTAATAGAACAACATTCCAACATTTGAAACATTCAAATCACTTCCCAGCAAATATTAATCAATAGGGACCTAGTGGAGTTGACAGAGGTATGATTATTTATACCGTGAGGTGGATGGTCTTATAACATCATCCCTTAATAACATATCCACAGAATTTGTGCAGCTGGTAAATGTTGTCATTTGAGACTTAGACTCAGCTGAGATCATTTACTAGGAGTTGCTCTTCTGGGATACAAAGACCTGTTTGTCTTATGACATTATTTTTATGTGCCTTTATGAGGCAATGTATAGGATTCATGTACCATAACTTTGCCATCTAAAACTTAGTTTATCGTTCTAAGTTCCTTTGTCAGCATTGTAGTAGAATAGATGGAGATTTTTTTTCAGAGATATCAAACTCCAGATGGAGATTATTTTATTGCAAAAAAAGGCCTTTGAGATAGATCAGGTTATTTGCTAGAAGCTATCTGCTGGAAGCTGGAAGGGCTTTTGGCTATAAGGGTAGCCTAGCGTGACAAACTGGGGCTTCGTCATCTGTACTTTAGATGTTTGAAGTTGGATATGACAGCTCCCTGAAAAAACTTCTCTCTTCTCACCTGTTTCACCTAAGGGGAGAATTGAAAAACAGGGAGAACTGAAAAATCTTTATAGAAAGAAATGTATATCTGTGAAGAATAAAGGTTGGTGCGGGGTGGGGGGAGGAAGTCAGAAGAGCAACACGCTGGGGACATAGACAGTTTAGGAACCTGTGTAGATGACGGGTGGCTGGGGGACCCCTCGGGTGACTGCTGTTCTGACCCACCGTTCGACACAACCATTCCTTGTGGAGGGTGGGATCCGGCAGAATTAACCCAAATCCTCATCCAGTGAAAGCAGTAGCCATACTACTTTTATAGAGAACTTTCAGTATTTCTGGGAGTTTAGTCATGTTTACTGTTCCTCTGTCAATTTAGAAATGGGGCAGCAGTAGCATTGCCAAGGTAACAGACAGGAAAGACATCTCCCTGTAAAGACGTTGTCTATCCAAAATCAAAACACAGAAGATGTGATCATGTTAACAGTTCTAGCTGTGAAGTTTGGCTTTTTAATGTATCTTGTTCAGAACTATTTCCATGTTGGAGGTCTCCTGTTTAATCTCTGCTATGTCAGGTAAAAGGAAGGTGACAGCAAGAGCAGTGGCCATGAACCACCTACAACATACGCAACTCTTACAAATTTATTTCCTGTGCAATGAACCTTTCAAAATGCTAGGACTCTGTTAGCTGGAATGGCTGACATTTTTGTTTAATTCACAAAAGGGATGCATTGTGCCTTGCCTCTTGATTCTTTTAGCTTTTCTTCAACCCACACCAAAAAAAAAACCAAACCAAAAAACCCCCCCAAAGCAGAGTGATACATAACATAAGGGAGAAATAAACCAATCTTTGGTACCAATGATTTAACCTAAAGTTCACTAGAATAGATAGAAGAGACTTATTGATGAGTGTTAGATCAGACCCCTAACTTAGTACTGGGCTCCAAGAATAACATACTGCTCAATGAGCTTTCTTTTAAGGGAGAAGGATGTCAAATCAGAGTCAGTGTGTGGAAGAACTATCCCTCATAGGTACAATGTGGCCCCTGGAGGATAACGGAACCATGAGGAATAAGCAGCATGCTTTATGAAAAATAAATCTTATCAGACAAATTTGATTGCTTCTTTTGATAGCATTACCAAAATAAGCAGATGAAAGGAAAATGGCAGGCCTAATGTAGTTTGACTTCAGTAAAGCATTTGATATATTGTCCATGAAATCTCATACAATTAATTCAAATTGACAAATATTTGGACTGTCGCATAGATTGAAGATTAGCTCAAAGGCCATAAACAAAGAATATTGATGGATCAAGTTGAAGGGAGATGCATAGTCATTTGCTTCAGTGCTGGTGCTAAATCAAGACTTGTTTAATATCTTCATTTCTGATTTGGAAAGGAGAATGAGTCAGCTCATTAACAAAATTTACCCGTGATATAACTTGGGAGGAGCTCTGAGTGCTGTTATGGGGAGAGAATAATAAAATGTGTCAGAGACGGGATAAAGTAATAGAGAAAGAAATGAGAAAAATGCAAGGCAACATCTCTGGTATAATTTGAAACAAATATTGAATGAGTATTTAATAATCTGGAAAAGATGAGAGAATAAAATACAATTGTGGCAGATACTGGGCAGAATGTAACATGAAAGGGCAACAAAAAGGCAAGTGAAATTATAGGTGCATATATAGGATTACTGCCTCATAGAACAAGGTGATACAGTAATATGTCAGAAGACTAACTTTGAGCACAGAAGCAGACCTGCTCTATACAGCTTTGGCATTCAAAACATCACATTGGTTCTAGGAATGATTAATGAAATGAACTGTAAGAAACTGAAGTGAAAGCCAAATGGTGAGATGCTTTTTTTTTTTTTTTTTTTTAATGAAGAAAGATTAAAATGGATAAACTATAATGGGCTAGATTAAAAAGACTGAATTTGTACATGTATTAAGATATCTTTCTGCCATGAATTCAGTGATTGCCATCAATGTAAAAGAGACTTAGTCTACCTAATTATACAGCTCTTTGTGGATGCTGACTCCAAACATCAAAGGAGCACAAGTCTCAAGGATGGGGAGGAGTTTTGTGTGAGGCATAAAAGTATAAACAAGAGCAATGGAAGAAGAGAGAAAAATGCTATTAAAGTGATTAGAAGCATCATTTACTTGCCATATTAAAAATGTATTGTGAGGGAGAAATACTGCTTGAGTAGAGATACACAATATATATTTTTCTTTGCCTTTCATTGCTTTGGCAGCATACAACGCATACAATAAATTTTACTTCTTTAAGTGAAAGTTTCCTTAGTGGGAAGGATGAGAGAGAAATAAAATACTTGGGACCATACCATCTCCCATATGCAGAATCTTTACCACCCCAGATGGCACACCAACTGCCAACTACCAGAAATACTACTGAATTATTACCTTCCAAACATGAAGCAGACTAAACCAGCACTGTATATAATAGATCCTCCCCCAAATGCTTCCAAAATTAAGTCTAGGTGCCTCTTTTTATATACAAAGCCCAGATGGTACATACAAACCAACTGTGAACTGTGTCGCTGGTATGTGGCATTTATACCTTACAAAAATGTATGCTAGTGTAACAAATGGCCTCTATCTGCAAATGGAAGACCAAATAAATGAAAGAGATGCAAAGCCTGCAGATGACATTGAAGATGTATGGATAGATAGACATTGGATACTACTCAATATGGCAATTTTTATGTTAAAATTTTGTGCAAAAGAAGTTTTGCATAACTAGAAATATTAAAAATGAAAATATAGAACTTAATGTCTAAGCTAATGGAAGTCCAATACAAATATTCGCAGTGAAAGTCCAACTTTAGAGTGACCACCCAATACACTTCTTGAGATAAATGTCTCTGTGCTGAGTAAGTAGAGGAACAATGAAGAGAAGTGAGGAAATGATTTCAGTCTAGCATTTGAAGAAAATGAAGGCTTTGTGTTTGTGTTAGCTTGTCTGACTCTTTTCTCTTCTGTATTTTAGGTCCATTTGTTAATTTCAAGCAAATTTGTTAAAGATGAAAAAGTCTAAAGACTATGTAATACTCAAAAAGGAACTGGATAGATCCATGGTCTCACCACCAAATGGCACCAGCTGGTATCATGATAATAGGTGGCTGAGTAGAGGAGGAAACTCCAAATACTACTTCTACTGAGGGAAAGGCTGCACCATGGAAGTCCTTATAACCTTCTCCCACTGAAAATGAAGGAAAGTGATGATAATAGAATCTAAAGTTCCAGCTGGAGCTGACACATTAGTATCAACTAACAGCCACTTTAGTAGGATACCAGCATGCCTTAGTCAGAGTTTTTTTTTTTTCTTGTGAAGATTTTTGTAGATATTTATGTACAGAATCAAAATGAAGCTTTTCCCATTGCATCCATAGCTTGTTTCCCAGTCTCTATCTCCCCTCCCCCCCCCCTCCAGTCTTTCTTTTCCCCTCTCTCTAGCTTTTCTCCTCCTGGATATTCTGATGTCTATTAGTGGGTGAAGTCAGGCTGCATCCATAATATAATTCATTTGAAAAGTCAGTTGGCAACAAGGCAGCAATTCAAAGACAACACAATAGTCAGGAGGCTAGACTTAGTGGATCTCTTTAGGTGTTAGAAGAAAGCTATGAAGACAAAGAAGTATTATCTGAACTGTAGTGGAATTCAGTGAAAAGTCAGCATTCACCATGATATCACTTCTCTGCCTCTAATATTAGATATGGGAATATATCAAAGTTAAGACAGCCTCTAGGAATGTGAGTGGTGAATTAGTAGCATCTGTTCTTCGGTAGACAAATGCAACCTGATAAAAATAAATACATACATATTGCTGATATTGTATCAATAAAGCATGACAAATTCAGATGAGCAAATTATAAAATTTCTTTTGACTCATTCAGGAATATTTTCAAGAGAAGAAAAGTGTACTGACATGCTTTTGACACTCTGCTGTCACTGTATGGGAGGCAGCTAAAGGTGGCTATAGAAAAGACAACTACATTTGGCCTCTAACTCACCATTTTCAAAATGCAAAAGACATATATTCAGACACATGCCATCTTGTTGGTGACTTGTATGGCAACAGGTCTAAACAGGTAGGAAAGGTACCCCATATACAAACTAAATTTAGTTCAGACTTTTCTGTACTTTTAAGTATATCAGTTTAAATAACTTCAGCTTCTCTGAACAGTTATGATGTGGTGTTACTGGAACACTGTCTGCTTACCTAATTGCTGGACATTTTGGTTCCTTTGAGTATAAAGGTCATATCTTCATGCAGTGACTTCAATGGAGGTACGTCAATTTACACAAGTTGAAGAAATGGTCTTAAACTTCTTTGTGGCAGGGATTTACCATAACAAAAGACTTGGCAAATCTGAAAGTCATTATTTTAATGTCACTGCAGGCAGCTATTGTTAAGCATGGGGCACAGTGCTGGGGTAATTATGGTATTATAACATTTCTTTATAATTCAACTTTTCTCAGCTTAAATTACCTTCACTGAAATGTTAAGTCTTTGTCTTGCACCCATCTTGTCTAGTATCTGAACACAGAGAGCTCAGAATAGCAAGAAAAGCTCTACTAGGTCAGACACTAAGAATTAATGCTTCTTTTTAAAAGTCTTACCTCGGTGTAAGATGGTGGACAATTCCATGAATATTCATGGACATAGGATTTTGTAGCTGTCTGCAATCTGTTGCCCTAGGCAGTCCCCTGCTTTGCCTATGTCTAGAACTGCCTTCTGGCCTTAGGAGAGGTTGAAGTTGATAGATAGGGTCGGAGAGTGACATAGCGTAGTCATTGAACCTCTCAGATTCATGTTTTGAATGTGAATCGTGTCAGCTGGCATGGCGTCTCTTTGGCTTGAAGCCTGCATTTTGCCAGACACAACTGCCCAGCTCACCAAAGGGTCATGTCTAGCACTGAGGTCCAGGAGTGTGTCTCCCCAGCTACAAGTTCAAGCTACATCCCCTGTTCTGTGGAGGCACCTGATCAGGACAGAGGACACTGCTGTGATGGGATCCACTGAACAAAGCCTGGGGCACTGAACAGAGAAAAACTTTGAGGCATTTGTGGCTTTTTGAGGTGTACAGGAGGACAGAGATACTCTGTGGGTTCTTTGATGCCTGTGGGTGGAGCAAAGGGGCAAAATCTCAGCTGGTCATGTAATCCTTTCTGATGGTACTAGCTAGAATTGCATCTGTCTTTTTGTCACTGGATTTGGTGTGTTGTTTAAGGATTATCTGAAATTATCTGTTTTACTGAATAGTTTTCAGGTTTGGTTTATCTGAAGTTATGGACTCAAAATGGGTCAGCTTTTGCTTAGCTCAGCTTCTGCAGCTTTATGGAAAGGTTTACTTGTTTCAGCACAGCTCTACAAAAGTAAACTGAATCGTTGCTTGTTCATGCATCCTGATTAAGGGTCTTAATGTCAGTTCTGCTTCTCTCTGCTGAGGCTTGATGTGTTGGTATTGAGTACTCACTATGTCATCATGGTACTGTTTGTTTGAAATTGAACTCGGAAAATGGGGAAAAAACTGTCAGGCATTCTGGCAAGTCCTGAATTTCTTTTTAATTCAGCTTCTTTCACAGACAAAGGGACTAGTCTTTGGTGGGAGGTATGATTAGGGGCAAAATATCCTGGCTCGGCTTGACGTAGGAAGAGGGCCTGGAGGTCATAACAGTGTGGGATTCAGGTGCCTCACTGGGCTAAAAGGACAAACATTAAACCAGTAGATATCTTCAGAAAACTTTTTGTGTGTTTCCTGAACATTTGGCCAATGTGTCCCTGTTTTCAGGTTTGCTTGGGAATGGCTCTCCTCCATTCATTTACTCATAAACTTACAAAAATAAAGGTACACACTTGTGAACACAGATATCTGCTATTTGACCCAGCTTTTCTCCTGCTCCATTTACGGAGATGTGGAAATGCAGGTGAATAGTGAGGAACACTGCCATGAAACTGAGATGACCCATCACACCCTATGAGTAACAAAAAATGCATGCTGAATAGTCAAGACCATAATTAAATGAAAAGTTTGCAACTGGAAAGCTGATTGAAAATGTTTGTACAAAGCGCTTCAATGATTTAAAGAAAATGAACACATTTAAGGGGATCATAATATTTTTGCTAATAATCTGCCATCCAAAAAAAGGGCCTAATTTATTAGCTAAAATGTTTCCCAAGAATAGTTTGCCCAGCTCTAGCGTGAAATGACATATTGAATTCAATTCCATATTGAATCATTTCTTTGAAAAAAAAATGGTTTGCAGCTAATAAAGTATCCCTGGATAATCACAGAAGTCAGAAGCTGTGACGTTGTGTTACATGCTTATTTGCAGTTTACTCCCACTGCAGACTGTCAAGGCTTCAAGTACCTGCTTCACTTGGAGTACAGAAAAAAGAAGCCTCCATACTTGACACTGTGAAAACCCAGCTATCTCTTTTTCCTCCTCATTTAATGAAATTGTCTTCATAACATTTAAAAAGATCCTGGCCCGTGCAATGATTCATACACCTCCTACAGTGCCAAACTCTTAA
This sequence comes from Apteryx mantelli, assembly GCF_036417845.1. NCBI lineage: Eukaryota > Metazoa > Chordata > Aves > Apterygiformes > Apterygidae > Apteryx > Apteryx mantelli. The sequence goes on from NC_089978.1 coordinate 36,814,719, forward strand.
TGATACCTATGTCACTTGCCACATTGTTTCACCAAACTTTTCTCATTTTCTGTATATTTGTTTATATTTGCAGAATTTGTAAAAGTTCCAGTTATGCATCTAAGCATATAAAAATGCTTAAGTTACTTTGGGAGGATTCATTCTGGTCATTTCTGTGTTCTAATTCTCTCAAATCTCCTCATGGTTGGTAACACTTGTTTTTTTTTTATTGAATATGCTTTTCTTTCCTGTTCCCCCATTTAATTTGAGCAAATTTGATAGCCATGGGCATTTTGTTTTATTTTACCATCTGTTTTCCATTTTTATTAAATAGTTATAGTTTATTGTTAATTGAAATTGCAAATTGGCCATATTATGTTTGTACTATAATAACAGCATTTGGATTTAAAACTCTGGGAAAGATTGTTTCCCAACTGTTCTCACTATGTGTGAGGCCTAGAGCCTTAAAATTACACCTGTCCTATGGGGCATTTCCTGCTCTTTGGGCTGATCTCTTACATAGCCGTGGTTTTGTATAAAAAATAAATTTTCTTCCTTTGAGAAGAGAAATGTTAAGTTTCGAGGACAGTAGCCTCAACCATTTTTAAACAATAGAAGTATCTTGTGGTAACGTGAGACCTTTCAGGGCCTGGTCAAGAAGTCTTCCTTATTTCTGAAACAGCCAGCTATACAAGGAACATATCCTGTATTGCAAATATCTTCAGCCAGACTTGAGAGAGGCTTTATTCTATACTCTTTGACAGTCCAACATACTATTTCTAGACACATCAGAGAGGTGTTAGTATGTCTTGGGGGGCTATTGAACACTATAAATTTTCCCAGTGTATCACAATTACAGGAACACCTGTTCTAAGTAACATTTCACTGAGCCACCATGAGAATTCAGTGTTCAACAGCCCTCAAAATTTCTCATTTCTTTCCTGTGGTGAGATGCTTTAGTGACTTCTCTCTGGACCATAATAGAAAACAGTTAAGGTCAGTGGTTCAATACCTCTTAAAGGACAACTCCCCTCCCCCTCACCCCCATTTCTTATTAATAGTGCCTTCTTGACACACTTCTGCTTCTTTGCTTACCAGTGTCTGCTTCTTCATGTCTTTATTTTTGTTTTGTACAGCTGAGGAAGAAAGGAAAGAGACTGCAGATAAGAAACTGGTATAGTCTCCTTTAACATACACAGATGCTATAAGGAAGGAAGGAAAATTTATATAAGAGAACAAATTATCAAGTTAATTCTGAAAAAAAAGAAGTACTATGCAATAGGAGCTGTGTCCTGAAATATTTGGAAAAGTCCTGTGATGTGGGTGAGAGCCCTGATTCTGTATAAAGTTCGTGGAGACACAGATTCCTTGCATATTAATGGCCAAGATTAAGTCCTCAATTCTAGATATATTCTGTGGAGCTCCAGGTGTCATTTAGGCCACAAAATTAAGGGCCAGGCTTTCAGAAGAGAAGATCCTGATTGCTGAGTGATACTGAAAATCTGACCAAAATGTTGCAGATTCAGTTTCTGCAGTGGAATACTTTGGTGACTCTGGCTCCTGTCTAGAGCATTAAATGTAAGGTTGACCAGGTCATTTTTTGGGTGTGGGACAAAGGAGAAAACTGATAACAAATGCATTAATCAAAAGCACTAGGAAAAAAAGTCACCATAAAATTGTGGAAAAAGAACTACACTGGGAGACTGGTCTCCATTCTTGCCAGGACTGTTTCTATTTAGTGTTATCTTGGATAGGATGTTCTGTCTTTTTCTCTTCTCATCCCTTGTCTTGAGCATGTCTATTTGTGCTTAAACATGTTGGGATAGAGATTGACTTTTCCTATATATACACTATCACACACAAATTTTACCTGGTCTCATGATGCACTTTTGCAGCTAGCATTTTATATTACTAGATGAAAGGCATGAGAGTGGATAATGGGAGAAAAATGAACCAAACAATATAAGATGCAGTAAAAGCAATAAACAGGCACCCTTCGTGGGCACAAGCACCTGCTTCTTCTCCAGTGCATGACAAAATCACTTATTTTGCCAGCTGTAACTCGAAACATAAAGTAAATGGGCCCCAAACTGAAACTGGATGAGGTAAAAATAGCAAACAGTTTATCCAACAAATGTAGCCCTTTTTCCGCTTCCCAGGTGATCTGTTGACAGGCCCAGGTTCTAGTGAAGGTATTCATTATTTCTAGTTGTGTGAAGAATGCTTTTTGTGTATGGGATACTTTGAACCTATTTGGGTATGAAGGACCTAGTGAATCACCATGCGTTGTATTTTTAGCAAGGAGGGAGAACATCAGGTGAGAATATATAAACTTCTCTGTTAAGTTCATGTTCAAAAGAAAAACAGACATTTTGTTGGACATTCATGTCCATAAAAACTCAAGTGTGAGGAGTATAAAGATATGTCCCTCCTGGAATGGAGTGGGGATAAAGCCATAAGGTGTGAAACCTTAATTCATTACCTTGATAACAATGATTACTAAAATATAAGAACTAGAGAACATGATATGAATATGACATATTTTTTCTAAGTTTATATAAAAAGCTACCAGACAGACTTAGTTTGATTTTGCAAAGTAATTTGCCATTTATAAAGTTAATGAAAAGATTTCCCTTTGCAACTCTGAGAGAAACAATAGATATTACTAAGTTACTGTCCTTTTTTCATGCCTCTGTTATGCAATGTGCCACTTGAGTCATCTTCAGTTACAAAACCGTAGTCATTAAAGTGTAGCATGTTTAAGACTCCTGTCTTCTGGAATCCACTGATCCATGCAATTGCTGTCACACTGGAGAAGACAATGTTTGACTTGACATTAGTTTCTTGTCCTTCCACGTTGTATATGACATACTGGCTTTTATTTTGTATTTTACTTGCAGGATCATGGCATTTTAAAGAAACAGAAGAATTCTTGTTTAGTTGTCAGTTATTGACTAATGCTGGAAAACTTTTTGTTTTATACAGGGAATCATAACAACCACCGTTTCAGGTATATTGGCTTTTCAAGCACTTCAGAATAAGTTTTGTGTGAAGGTTCATTTGAGTTAGCTCTCAACATGGAGCAACATGGGAATGCAAAGGAAGTCCTGGGTGCGTAATTCCTCAGCAGGGAGTAGATGAGCTAGCAGTTAAGATCTCAGTTAGGCCTTTGAATTTCTGGATTCAGTTTCTACCTCCCCCTCCCAGTTCTGTGATACTGTCTCAATCCACTAAATATTTCTGAGTCACATTAAAAACCCTGTAATTTACATCAGAAAAGTTAACTCACAAAACTCATCTCTCTAAAGAATAAGGCAGTTATCTGATGAGTATTGATCTTTATGGGCATGAATAAGGATCCAGAAACTGCTCTTCCTTCCTAGCCTCTATTTCCCTGTGTTAGCTAAAGAGCACTATGAAGATAAAAATTGGGATCTTCATAGAGCCCATATTGCATTCCTTGTTAGTCTTCAAGCTCTCTTAGGGTTCTGTAAAAATCCCAGCCAAACTCATTAGTGATCAGGTCCGCTCAGAAACAATAGTGATGGGAAGTAATGTGGTTATAATTCAGGATGTCTGGGGGGGGGGGTAGGGAGCACATTTAATTTCCCTTTACTGCTGGTGATAGATTTTTGCTGCTTCACCTTTCTGTGCTACTAGTCCCAGGAGTCCCAGTTTCTAAACAACAAACAGCTTGACTTGCAGAAACTTTCCAGTCTCTCTGGGGAGGACCAGAAACTTGCAGCATATTTTAAGCTGTTGTTCGATTTTCTGAGGGGAGAGAATTGTCTCTAGGCACAAATTAGTGCTACCAGTAGAAGATGGAGTTCAGCCGTTTATATACTAATATGCAGCAATTATGATAAAACAAAACTCATTCTGAAATTCTGCTGTAACTATGGTAACCTACATTCAATGTACTCCATTAAAAATATAAAAAAGTCTCCCCAGCAGGAGAGAGTAAATATTATCTATTATTGATTGATGAAGGTTCCAGACTGTGAAAAGTGGTTAATATATTTTTGCAATGAAACACATTTGTTAAACCTTCCTTTTTATTCATGGTTATTGTCTCTTTAAATAGTGTCAGATAGTTATCATTAATTTTTACATCTATTTTGAATCATTTGTTGCCTTCATTATAAGGTCTCCATTTTACAGTGGGTCTCTGAGAAATTCCTTGATTAACCTTGTTTCATTTAATTTCTAGTTTGGGACATTTCCATTTGTATTTCACTGAAACTGACAGAGTCTACAAACCCAAGTGCAATTTGTATACTTATATCATTTCAGCTTTAATAATAATAATAAATCCTCAAGGATTTGACTATTTAATGGTGAACAAACTAGTTAGGCAGATATTCTGTTGCTTTACTTGCTAGCTGTTATGGCTTTCAAGTTATTTAAGTTAAATATTGCAAATTACCCGTGAAATAAAAACTTCTGAAATTCAGATAGAAACAATAATGTCAAAGCACAATGAGATGTGTGTCTGGGAATGCAAAAGAAAACATTGGCAACAGTGGGTAGCTACATTAGCAAAATGCTGCCTGTGCCCTGAGAGCCTACCTGCTCCCTAGAGCTCCATGCCAGGCACTGCTGGAGCACGAAGCATGATAGCCGTGCTGCACGGCATCCCCGCCAGACTGAACAGACCCAGGACTTGATTTTTTCATGGGACTATTTCCTATACAGAGCTCATTCAGCCATCTCCACAATACTCTTTTTTACCAGTTTAGAGAAACTGAAAAGGATTTGCTTGGAGATTTGAACAACTAAATGTCAGCTGTGTGTCTTAGCTCACATTACAGTCAATAGAAATTTAATCTATACAGTTAACAGAGCTTAGCAAAGGGTCAGCTGACTGACAGCTGGGTTTGCAATTTAGCTGCCTAAAAATAGTCAGTTAGAGCTGTTTGAGAAGCCTTTTGGTGTCTCACCCTCTCGTTGCTTGTCTAGGAAAGCACTCGTGTCCTGTGTGCGCTGTGACATATTTGCCAGGCCTTTGCAGATATCACAGACACCAGAGGCTGGTTTAAATGGAATTAGATACCTTTATGAACTGAGACACTGACTGAAGCCCTTGAGCTCTACTCACTATAATGGGAGCTTAACATAAGGGTGACAGGAGACACCCAGCTAAAGACACCTTAATTTCAAGCCAAATCCCACTCATGCTACATATTCCATAGCTTTATGAGTATGACATGAGACAAAGAGGGACATATGATTCATACCTTTGTAATGTTCTGATAAAGGAGCAGTATTCTGGCTTCCCTTGTCTTCATTTAAAATAGCCTTTTCCTTCACCTGAAGTGACTCAGGGAACACTGTGCCACAGTCCACTCAGGTAAGTCAGAATAAGAGCATTACACAACTGATACCACTTGTTACTGAATTAGCTGATACATCTTTTAGGAGAGATATTAAAGGATAGCAAAAGCAATGTTAAACAAGTGGCATGGAGAATTATTTTCTTGTTTTTAGATCAAGATTGAAATCATTGGTAGGATATTATAAGAAACATATATTGATGCTACCTCTCCTGAATGAAAAGGCTTAGGTCTTCTGCACTATGTCCCACAACTACTTGCTGCCCACAAAAAGGAGCTTCTCTTAGCCATGCCTATGGTGGTACAACGCAGTGATTCTTACTCAGATCTACTTAGCTTTACCTGTAGCATTTTGCTTCCTCAAAAGAAGGAGAAAAAAAAAAAGGAAAATAATGACGATAGAATGTGAAAAAAAAGTTAGTTTTATTTTATTCATAGCCCAAACCGTCTATCTGCTTGCTTGGTTTTGTTGTATGAACTTACAGAGAAGTGATGATATGGATTACCAGGCTGTTATCCTGAATAAAAAGTGCTGTCGTTAATTCTCTTCTGCTGCAGCTATGGGCCATTATTTCCAATGGTTGTAGCTGTCACTTCCAGTACTGTGACCCATCAGGAGATTTCTCAGGAAACTGAAAGAGTTTACACAATGGCCTGGCAAGAATATAATTTACAGGGCAGAAGAAGGTACAATTGCCTACTAGTCTCAGATTTATTCCTCATTCCTACTGCAAAGCTTAAATAAGTACAAGTAGATGTTCTTTTCCTACTGGTGAGCTGTCCACCTGTTGCTCCATGGTTGCCCGAGAGCTCCTGAGACAGTGTATCTTCTATCCATTAGCTGCCTGCTGCTGTTAGTGCTAATGCAGCCACGAGGGCTCTGCTGGCATCAGCGTCGCATTGGTACCGCTGCCGGCAGGCAGGATGCATCACCATGTATGTTTCTGCTCCTTAAGTCCTAGGGTAGCTGCTCGAACCAGGTTTCCAGCGCAAAATCAAAATATTTCACAAATATTTCCTCAAAATGCTCTTCCGTACTTTCTACTAGTGCATTAGCTACTAGCTGAAGGCATACAGAAAACAAATGCAAAAGAAGGAGCAGTTATAGGCCAGATTCATTTCCACTATAATATTGTTTGCAGACTTTTTTTTTAATGCCTTTCCTGATCTATGGGCAGATATTGGCTCATGGAATATTTGGGTCTGCATTGGTGGGTTTTACTATTGTCATGGATTTGGTTGAAAGAATGGAACATAAAATTGCCTGTCTCTTTATTTTTTATAGAAGTTACATTGATTTGGGTAACGGCTTCATATAGCTCTCCAGATATAAACAATAGCTCCTAGTCTCTAGGTTTGTGTCTGTGTTTACCTTTATCTCCTCCAAAACATATTGGATTTATTTAATAGATCTGTTTGGTCCAGAAATCAAAATAGATCACTACTGGAATTAACTACTATTTACTAATCTTATTCTACTAGCCTCATTTTTTTCTCCATTCCCATATTATTCAGTATGTTTTATTCTATGTTTACGGTGCTTCTGTTATGACTGAAGAGTGACCAGCAACTATGATATGTTATTGTTTTATTTCTTATTACATATTAAGAAACCAAATAACAAATAACAGAGTAAAATTATCATGAAACTTTGTAGTGATATTCCACAGCTCCTGTAGTAAACACAGCTGGTCTTGATAGACTACAGAATCTACGATTAACAAAACAGTACACAGGAAAAATAATTATTAACATAGTTACATTATAATATTTCACATAGGTGGTATATTCCTTGAATCAGGGACTATATTTAATCTTTCCAAATAATGTCTGGCACCTTATGATACTTATAATTCTTAAAATATAATGCAAGCATCTAAGAATGAAAACAAGCTATGATATGAGCAAAATAATAACAGAATCAGATTATTTATTTTTTCTTATAAAAAACACACACTGGTAGAAAGCTGACCACTCCTGCCCCATATAAACAGCTGAAAGAACTGCAGAGAAAGGGGAATTAACATTTTTTAGGATATGCCAGAATTTTAACTTTTTTCAAGCCACTTATATAATAAAATTCAAATGTATTTAATTTTGGTTAGTCAGTTTGCTTTGGAATCCAGTTTAGTTTTGAAGTTTTATACAACATCTAACAATACATGAGGATCACTTTTGAAACCGAAATCAAAGTATTATTTTTGAAATGGTAAAGGGTTTATAATTTGGTCTTACTAGAATGCTTTCCTTGTATCAGGTTTTAAGGAAATGCAACCAAAATGTCGGTGCTTTTACAAAGCATTTTGCCTTTGTTCGATTGGCATTTTCTGAAGGAAAATATTCATAAGAGTAAATTGCTACAAAGTGTAACCTGTAATTGTCATCAGGGTAGAGATCTGAGGAGGGAGGGAAGGAGCACAGATCCCTTGGAAAAATTTCTGCCTATTCGTGCTGACTTGAAAACAAGATGGTTTACATATCTATTCCTCTGAATTTAAAAGTCAAACTTCACCTGTGCTGGGCTATGTTTCACAACCAAACAAATTTTAACCTGGAGAAACAACATTGTCAGTGTGAAATATCGTAGGAATGATCAAAATTTAAGGAAGGAAAGCGAAGCTGAAAGAGGATCCCTTCCTGTTTTGTAGCACTGGATAGTATTCCAAGATGTACCTTGCCACTGAAAATATTACCTCAGAAGCATTGTTATGTTTCTGTCATGAAGGTGAAGGAGGCACAACTCAAAAGGCCTCAGGCAACAGGGAATTACGGAGGACTTTCCTATAAGTGAATGAAATATAATTACACTCCTGAATAGATGAGACAAAATATATTTTGGGTAAAGAAAGGAAAGCTTGAATCACTGCAAAAATATATATGACACAAACTGGCTGTGCTGTGTATTTATCATTAGGAAGGGTGGTAAATTAATGCATACAAGAGTAGGAACCTAGCCAAGCTTTTTTTGCACATTTGAGGACAAACCTAGTTTGACATTAAAAAGAAAAAAGAGATTAACTTTTGTTGGTGTTGTTGTATTACTGATCAGGACTAAATCAGGAAATACATGGCTGATGAGAGACCACCTGACCATATGTGCATGTGCCACCCCCCCTCCACAGCCCCCTGAATATATATACCCCCCAACACCCAATTTTTATACCCAGGAACCACTCTTTAAGACCGAGCTGTAAGTGAGCTATTCAGCTGAATTTGTTTCACCTGAGGCACGATACCTCATTCTTTGCTTACTCTTGGCATATCACTGATGTGAAGTAAAACGCATTAAAATAAGCTTCTTTCACTAAGCGTGCGGGTACCTACCACAGTTTAACTCACTGTGATATTCCGTGGTAATTTAACTGTGTCTGCACTCTTGTATTGAAGCGTTTGGTTGTAAAATACATCCTGGAATTCAGACTGATATTTTCCTCTTGTTTAAACTGCCATTGAAATCATTGGAGTTATCACACCTTACTATTCAGTCCATGCAATCTCATTTCCCTGTTTCCAGACACAGAGGAAAAGTAACTCCCATAACTCCCACAGACATTAACTGAGGTTACTGGGCTGAATTCAGATCTATTTGAATATCCTGCAGTAGGAGAAATAATTCGCAGGTTAGTAACATGCTGGCATTGCATTCTACTGTGGGCATGATTACCTTTGATGTTTTTGTCCTTGCAAAGATAAACACTCAAAAGCAGTTAATGTAATTACAATATGGTTAAACACATCTAAGATAAGAAAGAAAAATAAAAGACAATTCTGTTGAAGGATGACTGCATTTAAAAGAGTTGTGTTTTTAACTAACATTTACATCATAAAGTAATACATAAATATAAAGTCCTAAAATCAAAAGAAAAAAAATCCCTCTAAACCACTTATGAAAGTAAATAAAATTTAAGAACTGAGATTTAATGAACATGTATTTTGCTCAAATGCTTTTTCGGTGCCAGTAAAAACAGTAAGGGCTTCTTACCGAATGTAATTTGAATCCTAGAACCCCAGCTGAGGGGAGGAAAATCTTCTCTCTGACACATGGACAATATAATTACAGAGATCTTATTCTTGAAACTGATTTTTTTTTCTCCTCAACCTCCTGCCCAAATAATGGCTCAGCTAATAAAAGTTGTGGTCAATGTGTACATACACTCTACTCCTTCAAATCCTAAGCAATTTTCTCTTCACTCATATATGAGAACTGTTCATGATCTTTCTGTTCAAATAGTCAATGTCAAAAGGAAAATCTCTGAAGATATTAAAGGTGCTGCTTGTATCAGTAGGGAAAAATACTTCTTCAGATAAAAAAATTTTTGCCCTTAGAAGGCTTTCAAGACTATATGTGTCTTAACCTAATTGTATGTTCAGAGCCTTGATTTTTAGTGCCCATTTCTTTAATTATAATAATGTAAGATTATCCATGATTCATGTAACATTGACCCAAGATATAAAGATATGAGATGTGAAATCAAATTATTTGTGCTCCAGCAAACATGACTTACTCTAAAGACAACTGCTCATTGCGTATAGTCCTATTATGTGAATGCAAAGTCCTTGTAAGTCTACTGCATCCATGCAGAACTAGGTCATTATTTAGGGGGCACATTTCTAAGCAGAGACATCTTGTCTGACCCCTCTCTTGAAGAATAGGATTCTCTAATCCAAATTTCCTAGACCTTTAAATCAATGCCTTAGACTTCTAGAGACCTCACCCAGTCTGAGTATTTGCTTAGACATGTTCCTTCATAGTTCAAACTGGGCCATTGATACTCTGGGATTCTGTATGAACTCCTTTGGGGATAAAATGGCAAAAACCAGGGAAGATATTCTTAGTAGAGAAATTTCTTCACTTCAGTCACTTTACTTTTAAAAGGCAAAGCAGATTTTCTGCTTTTCTAAAATATAACAGACATCCTGAAATAATGCTAATTCCAATTCTGATCTCACTATATCTGCATCTCCGAGGCTTGCTGGTCTTAATGCTAGGTGGAGTCTTTGCATAAACTTTACTATCTGATGACAGGACCACTCTTACAGAATCATCTCTTTTATATGTGGCCTATTGCTTTTTGGCATGACCTTTCTGTCACTCTAGTCATAAGGTGGATTCCTTTATTTTGAGAATCCACTGTTCATAAAATCATAGAAAAATGAGGTTGGAAGGAATCCCTGGAGACCACCTAATCCAATCCTGTGCTCCAAGCAGATTCAACCCCATCCAGCCTCTCTGTGCAACCTCCTCCAGGGTTTGACCATTCCCACAGAGAAAAAAATTCCCCTGGTAGCTAATAGGAATTTCCATGTTGCAGCTTCTGTCCTTTGCCTCTTGTCCAATCACTGTGCCCCTCCAAAAACAGTCTGGCTCCATCTTCTCTGTACCCTTGTATTAGATTGTTGAAGACTTCCATAGGACTACCATGAGGCTACCAGCTGAAGACTTCCGTAGGACCGGAGCAGAGGTGGAAAGATGATCCCAATGAACGGCTTCAGATCACCTTGCAGTGGCTGTGTAGTAGTGACCTCTCAACACAGTGATGAGAGGAAACCCTTGGTAAACTCTTCTGAATACTTTTTCATCCCAAACCAGGTGATTCTTCTTGTGCAAGGAGATTTCCATTTTTTTCTCATTTCAGGAGAACCTAATGGAATTGTTTGGCTTCCTCTGTCTGTCCTGAAGGTTCTTCAAAATTAGCAGAAAGTGAAATCGATCAGAGCCCTCTGGGTAGCCAGCAGAGCAGCTGTTATTTCAATGTTCCCCAATAACAATATATTTGAGTTTGGAAAAAGAGCACAGTGACAGAAAGTTGCTGACCATGAGTGGTGACATCTTTTCTGAGCAATGCAGTTCTCTACAAGGCAACTCAGTAGTTTCATTTTGTAAGTTTCAATGTCATTAAGACATGTGTTCTACTCATACTACAAAATGGGTTTCACATTTTGATGAAGAAAACATATGTTTTCTGATTAAAAAAAAAAAAAACCTAAACCCCATATCACTCATGTAATACATTCATTCTGGCAAGACAAATAAGAAAACAGTCTTTAAATTCTAGTGTAATAAGAATGGAATCCAGTGTAAAAATAAATTGGAGACAGAAATTAATCATTGCTTTTCTCTGCATGATTTGCTCCCTAGCCCCTCTGCAAACTTTCTAACACTTATTTAAAATTCTTCTTTTATCCTTCATCTGTTGACATTATTTACATGCAGAACTCTGATGTGTTTACCATACAATTAGAATAGATCTTCATTTTAATTAAATATCAATTTAGGATCACAACTTCAAGCTATTTGTCAGCACTGATAGTGATCAATAGAAGGAGATGCTGAACAAAAAAGACAAAATAGATTTTCTGAGTAGTCAAATATTTTTCATTTCTTCTCGTACCCCATTTTTAATAGGGGATGAAGAGATTAAATTTCCTACATCCTTTTAGTCATTCTGTGGCACATATTTAGAAAGCTGAAATCAGAAGCTAATTGTCTCATCATTATACTTAATTGACATGCTACCTTTTTCTCTGTAACTCACCATGACAGATTCATTTAACAGGGATGCGGTGACTGCTTGTCCCGGGAGTAAAACTTTCAAATAGCTGTGGGAAAGTTCCTAAAAATAAAGCTCAGTTAGGAACTTAGGACTCGAAACAAACCCCTTGGGGCTATGCACCCACTGTTTTGCTATTGCATATGCCACATCACACAACCTTGTAATTTACAGCTTAACTATATATCATACTCAGTTTACACTTATTTATTTTTATATTAACATCATTTTTGAGCTTCCACAGTACTTTGACTCACTGGAATCTGTCCTGTCATGATATATTTATGGACATACCTCTGCTCAGTCTTCATTTTGCTGTATTGAACAAGCAAAGCTCTTTTATTCTTCTCTCGTAAGATAGTGTCCATGTTCTGCTCAGCATCCTAATAGCTCTCTGCTCCTCTTGAATTTATCTGCTTTGAACAGGGGTGAATGAGGTTCAACAAGGGTGACCATCTGCACCCATTCAAACACATGGCTACTTCCTTATCACCACATGTTTTAGCTGGCACATTTTAGTATTACAGTTGCCTTTTTCATGCTTGCCTCACATGGGCATCCTGTATTGGGCATCCTGTGACTGAATATTATATCCTACATCTTCTTTTATGTTATTTCTAAGTGTTTGGTTTCATTAAACTGCAGAAATTTTTGCTGTTGGTCCAAGAATGTATCATCTTCCTTTTACACTGTTAAATTTTACCCATCTATTCGTCTTATGATCATCCAGTTCCTCCTCTGTGCTCTTCCAGTCTTCCTTTATACTGATAATTGTCTCCAGGGTATTTGTCACTGGCAAGGTAAATATCATTTGGCTTTTTGCGAAAAGGCTTAGTTCTTTATAAATTCTCTACAGCCTTTAGGTTCCCTCATAGCATGATCTCTGTTTGTCCTATTTTTTAACTGGTTTCTAACCCATTTTACTATTCTTGTGCTAGCTCCCATTTTCTCCTGCTTCACTGATAATTCTCTCCTCTGGCTAGTGGATTAAATGTTTTACTGAGAATGGAGAGATTAGAATTACCCCATGCTTTTGTCTAAGAAGGTTACTTAGCAAAGAGAGCTATCACTTTATTCTGGCACAGGCTTCCTCTGCATAACTCCTACTGCAGTTTATTCCATCTATTTCCGTGTCTTTTTTTTTTTCCTTCCAAATTTGTTTTAAACTTTTGTTTGATACTGAAAGCAGGCTTTGGGCCTGGCTTTGTTTGTTTTACTGTTTGCATCCTTTCCCTGAATATAGGTGTAACTCACATACAATCTTAAAAAAAAATGACTGTCATGTTAGCAAACTCTTCAAATGCTAGAATGAACATCATTTTGTGCCTTCAGCTTGAATCTGGTAACATTTTGTGTTTTTATTCAATCTTTAACATGATAATGAGTTTTTCCATTCTTTCTTTCTTTCCTATTATTAGCGCTTCATTTGCCTGTACATTTCCAAAACCAACATCCACATGAAAATGGCAGCAAAAACTTAGCTTGTACTGAAAATATTGTGTAAAAGGAACTCAAGTGAGGAGAATTGTATAATGCAGAACAACTGCTTCAGGAATTTTTGCATTCAAAGTATTGCAAATAGTGATTACAGACATTTACATACATTAAAGATAATTCTTTCAAACATGTAGGACATTATTCCTCATCAATCATATATAAAATATAAAAAAATATATAAAGATTACATTTTAAATCTCAGCATTTCTTTAATTTAAAATCTTGGATTTCAAAGACATGAAATTTAAGTAATGAATTTTCATCTTAAAAGGCCTTTGTTTTTCTAGAAAAGTAGGCCGAAGAGCAGGAGGGAGAGAAGCATAGCAGTGGTATTTGTAATAGCACCAATTAGCATGGTGCACTGGGATAATATATGGACGGAGACTCTACAGATTTGTAGAGAAGTTGGGAAATCAAACAAAGATGAAAATCACTAATAGAAAAGTTTCCTTTCTTTGTATTAAATTCAAAGATGTATTAAATTTGTAGGATGAGATTAAAGTAGATGCATTTTAATACTGTTCTTACCTTTAATAGGCTCAAATTCTAACAGAACATTTCTGATAATTTATTTTTGTTTTATTTCTATATCTACTGCATACCAAATTTTCTTTCATTTATACTATTCTAGTATCCACCTGTATATAAATGTACATGCAATTTGTACGTGTATAAGTGAGTGCATATGCATGCATGCGTTAAAGGGTGTTTATCTAGAAAATTCCATATTTTTTATTATCAACAGCTTCAGTTAATGAAAAACAAAAAGTGTGTGAAAGAGGAAGTGAAAAGACAACTGCAAGAAGGGACAGAAATGGAATATCAGTTAGTAACTAATTAGCAAAATTTTCATTTGGCAGGGCTCTGGCCGAGGAGCTCAAGATCTTGTCCTGCTAAGGCAAAGAGTATTTATTCCTTAAAAGGGTATATTTGATGTAGTGTATGCAGTGATCCTGTGACTGGGACACAGTGATATGTATATGGTTCACTCTAGCTGCAAAGAGTGCGATTGAAATTCTTTTATGGCTCGTTAAATAGCTTCTGTGAACCAGCTTTTTTATCTGTGCCAAATGGTATTCCCCTCTCACATATAAGTATCATATTCTTATGTGAATATTTGTATGTCCTTGTTTATAATTCACATTTATATGAGTATCCAAGCAGGTGAACTGATAATTTTCCAGTACAGTTTTTCACAGAAAGCAAAAGTCAAAATTGGAAAGTCTGAAAACCTCATGAAACAGATAAGTGAATAAGGCCATAAGAAATTCATTTTGAGTTTTACAATATTTGCCTAACTTTGGAAACAACAAAATGTAATCAGACCCAACTGCTTTTTGCTTCCTAGAAGGTAGTTCTTTCTTAAGATATGCTAAATGAACCTGACAAAAATATGATTGAATCAAAATCCATTTCGTCATATCAAAAACTCACAGCAAAGTTACACCTGGTTGTAATATTGTCTATCAAGATCAAAGACATTGTGCTGTTTTTGCAGATTGTTAAATGTATTTTTAGATATGACATGATAGGACATCAGTGATTAGGAATGTTCAGAGTTTAACATCCAAATGATAATCATGTTGTCTTTCCAGAAGCGCATGAATTAATTAAATCAGAATTTTATCTAGTCACAAATACCCTGGAAACTTAATTGCTAATTAAATGTTCACAATAGAATTTTATTTTATTCTAACTTGGTAATTTGGAAAAGTACTGGGCCAAAAAAAAATATCCATATAGATTTTAAAATATTTTATTCCTGTTGCCAGTCGGCTGAAAAATACCAGCAGGTGAACACAAAGTGGGACTTACACACCACGTAAGTTCTGCAAATACGGGCATTTACTCCAGATTTACTCTAATTTTGGCTCTTTGAAAACTCTGCCCTGGGTGTTTGGCATTGCAGAAAGATTCCAGCTTGGCAGGTGTTTGTTCTGTCCTTTATTTTAATATGTTTTGGCAATTTCAAACCTGTTTTGAGGAAGGTTTTTCAGGGCTGCCTATTATGAGACCCATCAGCTATCTCTTCCTTTTCCCTTGTGTCCTTCAGCTTTTCTACCTTCACCTGGTTTTTTGTGGTTCAAGTAACATATCATAGATAGAAATATAAACATGAATTGAAAAATCACTTGTTGATCTATCTAATATCATTCAAGAGCATGGGCATGGATCCAACAAAGTATTTAGACTCCTTACTGTTATTTAGGTTTCCAATGTTCTTCTGAAATCTCTTTCACTGACGTTTATTACCTCACAATTGGGGTGGACTAAAAGCATGCCCACAGGCAATTAAGGAAATTCAGCTAATGGGTGATAATTTATTAGGCCACTGTAATTCAATTCCATCCTGTTATGTGCCTTAGCTCTTAGCAAGCTCTTTCAAATGAAGTTAATTCAAAAGCTTTACTTAGTATGTTTATGGTGGCATAGACAGGCCTTATCAAATTTCTCAAGGATATGTTATTACATAATGTTTTTAACAAAATTACAGCCTTCCTGCCTATCCTTGCAGACCAGGACAAAAGTATTACCTAAAGCTATTAAAAAAACCCAAACTGCAATTTCTCCATTATAAGAGCAAAAGTGCCATATATCGGAAGGGTGATATTTAAAGTGAACTCTTTCCTACATGTGGTGACTCTAAGCATGCTAACTAATGTGTTCAAATGTTTTTTCAGAGTTTCTTGTGTATGGTTGTATATATACCACAGGGTCAAGTGGCGGGTAGCAGCTGCTGGGTAGTGATGTACCTAAGGCCACGTCTTGTAAACTTATGTTCAAGTGAGTCATCCTCATGTACGTGAATGTTCCCCTGACTGCTGAAAATTCATGTGCACGCAAATTGTGCAGAATGGTTCTGAGTGGCTTTTGCTTTGGGTAACAGCTGAATTAGAAAATCTGTCTCTAAGTGGCTTTCTCTTGAAAAGATTAGCTTGCTGGAACATTAAAAATGCCAAATTCAGCAAGAACAAAGATATCTCTGTGGGTGAGTGTGACTCAAGTTCTAAATTACTCACAGTGAAACAGGTTGGCAATGGCATTTAGGGAAGAGCAGGTGTAATGTTACAATTAAAATACTTCACTTCACAGTCCCCCCCACAACCTCTCTGTGAAAGAAAAAAAATCAGGATTGATGGTTCCAAAATAAAAAATACTGTAAAGAAACCAGAAACCAAGTATGTATCATACTTATTTCTCAGGAAAAGGCAGGGAAAGATTAATGCTGAGAAGCGCTCTACGTTTTTAGAATAACAGTGGTACTTTCTAGAGTCACCCAAAGGATGGGGCTATGATGTGCCTGTTAAAGAGTTGTTGGGCAGGTGGAGGATAAGAATGAATTTTGTTTTCAGAGTTAGGAAATGCCAAAAATGTCTGCTAGCACTCACAGCTGTAAACAGTTTCAAAATACAGAAAAAAAAAAATCAATAGAAAAGAGAGTCAAAGCATCCATATGTATCAGAACTAGCACAGTAAATTTTCTGTATTTTGCCCTCCTTCTCTTATTTGTGTGAAAAGATATTTCGCCATAAAGATTGCTTCTTTCTTTTTGGGAAAGCCATAAAATAGAGCCTGTTTCATGAAAAGTACTCAAATGAGGTTTGGATGTACTGTGTACACATTCTTCATATAGAATCATTACATTAAATAATCATTTAGCAAGGGACAAGATATATCAGTGAAAAGGGCTAGCTATGTACCAGTGACAGACACAGTATTTCAGCAATTATAAGTCAGACCAAACAGATCTCATTATAGGAAGCAGTAGCTAAGAACGGCACAACTGTATGAAGACCGTATTGAAAGCTGCACTTCCATTGTACTTGTGGCTGTGATTTAGAGCTGAATTTTTATGCGGGGTGCTGTTATGCGTGTCTACTTGTATATAAGAGAAAGGAAGATTGAAATGGATAAAAAAAGAAAGGGATAACAGTAATGACAGAATGAATCAGTCATTTAATATTTGCAAGCATTTTTTTTCAACAATTTGTTTCAATGAACAAACAATATATTATTCTGAATATTTTTCTGTTATTTGTCCAGCTGAAATTGAGAGCTGGATGATATATACAGAAAGTTAAAAGAGATCAAGATTTGAGAGATAAGACTGTGGTGGCACAAAGGACTATGAAAATGTATTCATTGTCCAGGGAGAAGGGATGGCGAACTTAATGTTGAAACTGTTTTAGAATGGAAAATTGGACTTTTTCAAAGAAATGCCTGCCCACCAAAAGTGACTGAAAAGGAGATGGGCTCTTGAAAAAATAAGCTTTGATGAAAAGTCAGTAATTTAGAAATTTGCTGCCAGAGTACCTCAGTATGCTGCCAGAGTACCTCAGGAAACTATAATACAAGTATCTAAGTGTTGAGGAGGCTTGATGCAATTGCCTAAACATTAACATCTATTGCCATGCCCTGGCCATGGGACTGGCAGATATATGATACAGCACCCTGCAGGAAAACCAGGCTCTTCTGGAGAGGGAGCCGGAGGCCAGGTGTGATTGTTGCAGGTGTTTCAAATACCACTACATGCTTGTGCTAAAGCCACCAAATGGATACCTAGAACTCTTTTATCAAAATAGGAGCTTAGAAACCCAGCAGACATGTCAATATCTACCTGCAGGTTTCTGCAGTCTGGAGCTGTATCCTGCCCTTATGTTTTTGTTGGTTATGCTCCCCAAACAGACTGTATCTTCCATGATTTGTTTCCCTTTTCAATCAGAAATGAAAAGAGAGCATTTAAAAGGTGGGGACTTTGGGCCTGAGTTCTCAAAGGATAGCTCTGGCACAGCAGTTTGCATAGGCATGCTATTTACACAACACTCAAGAAAATTGTTTATTCGAGTAGTGAGTATTGATTTTTCTGCTCATAGCTAGCCTTTAATTAATTGAATTCTTGCAATATTAAAATAACAGAGGTGCAAACAGGCAAAACTGAGTCCTGATCCCAGTCCATGGGTTATACTTTTGACTACAGTACTCACTGGTTACATTTTTCAGTGTTAGGCTATTTCTGTATATTAGCTATCTCCTGAGGCCTTCCCTGAAATGACCATCAGATCTTTTCACTTAAAGTTGCTTGGAAAATAAGGAGACAACAAAGCCAAAGGTTCCATCTTCAGTAGCAACAGAGATGGGCACTGAGATGTGTGAAATGACAAAAAAAAAAAAAAGACAAAAAAAAAGACAAAAAAAATGACACCAAATAATATGGCCTTTGTCAACAAGATTCCTGAGGAACCTCTGGAAGAAATAAAAACTGTCTACATCTACTGGAGACCCTGAGGCAAGGTATTTGGTCTTCCCATGGCATGCCTTCTGCTACAGTTAATCTTCTCAGGAAGATTAGATGGTGCAGGGAGATATAAATTATGTATAACTGTACTACTTTGGGGAAATTTGGTCTCCTCTGTCAACTCAGACTACTCTGGAAATTTCCTGCATGTTTTTATTGGCTACTAAACTGCCTTACTATAAGGCTGGAAATGATAAGCTTTTTGATGTGAGAACTCATGGGAAAATACCTTCTTGAATTGCTCACAGCTGTGTGAATGATGATATTGTCTGCTACTAAAGAGAAACCAGAGATATGGTCACTATTTGTTATCAAGTCATTTTATACATCATTTTATCGCTTGCATTATCTCCAGTACCTAGAATTGTCTGTTCAAAGCTTTTCACCCCTTTACTGTAAGTTGCTGAGTTATTGCTAGTGAAAATTGCATTTCCTCTTGAAAATGTGTAGTGATGTAGTTAATCAAAGTAAACAGTAAAAGGATGCTGAACTCCACATAAGTTACAGGTCTGATTCTGTCACCCATACTTCTGTTAAATAGCTCTTACTGAACTGACTAGTCTTACTGAGGATAATTGAACTTTTCAGATGAAAAAATGTTACCCACTATGTATGGGAATTGGAGAGTTTGATTCTGCATGCTAGGTGCTTGGAGAGAACTCACAGAGAATTCTGAATTACAGTAAACAGTAGTGATAAGTAACGCTATTTTTTAATTTTCAAGAATAACAGTAAAAGTTTTCATCTCTTAGTTTTCCTAAACTTTTTATGTCTGTCATGCAATGGCTGGTGAGCAGCGACTGAACTTGTCTAGTGATGCTTAAGTGTCAGCACAGCTTGTCTCTTTAACAGTAAGGAGGTACTTTTTAATAGCCAGTGGTAGCTGCTACTGAACTTTGCCTGTCCTGCAGAGCAGGTGGAGAGATGATTTTATGAGAGGCACTGACACCTCTCACAGTCTGTTTTTGTGGTAGCTTCTTCCACTCAATAGTGACAAATGACACTGCCATCTGCAACTATTTGTTAGGCAAACCAGATTTGCAGTTCATATAAGTATACATTTAAATATTTGAAATCTAGCAGATGAGATCCCTTGATAGTTAAAAAGAAATTTGGATTTCAGGCAGCATATGTTATAGCTTCCAGAAATCAGCTCTTAAGTTAACAAGTCACTGAGTTCTTCAAAACTTTTTAAGTGCTGATTAACAAGGCAACGCAAACCTTTTACAACTTTTTGCCCTTTTCCTTTATTAAATGCCTGACATTTAGCAACATTAGTTGATGGAATATGATGAGTCTTACTACGTGTGCTGTGTGATGGAACATGATGCAAAACCTAACGTGAAATCTGAACTGAAATATTGCCATTAGGTTGGACACCCACTGTTTAATGTGATTTTTTTCTGAAGAAAATTACTCACAGGAGCAAAACATTCCAAGAGGATGTGTATTGCAGGAGGGTGGCACAGACCTACATTAATCTTTTTCCAATTAGAACTGGGAACAGCTCTGGTGCCTGGAGGGCTTCAAGATTTCCTCAAATGTTACCTCTCCATCAGCAGCTTCAAGAGGGTGTTTACTCACAAAAAATAATTTTTCTCCAAATGAGTGAAAGTGAGGGTGGAAAGAACAAAACAATTCAAATGTTTGAACTACAATGCAAACAGCCAAGGCAACAGAACAGAGCAGAGCAAACTACTAGTGTGCTAGGTAGATACTAAGCAATAACAGATGTTAGAAATACAGTGCAATAGTTATCTTGAATAAAACACAGGTGTATGTTTTAAGGGAGAAGATAGAGGAAAGTATGGAAGTCATGTAATAATGTTGTGTATCAATGATGTGTAAAGACTGGAAAAAAGAAGGACTTGAGAAAACATAAGCTGTTAACATCAGAATCTGTCAGGGATGAATTTCAAAACAAGTTCTGTTGAGGTAGTACTAGAAATAAAATATAGATGACTGGACAGAGTTAAAAGTCTCTGAGTATTGTCAGGGAACAAAATATTAACAGATATTATCTCATTACAGGAGACTGCATCTTCACAGATACAAACTAGAGAGCAAGTGGTCATAGAAAGGTAGAACCCAGCCATTTCTGGATGTGATATCCAATGGGTTTCCTCATCAAGTACGAAAATAAACAGGAAGTCATATGATGATATAAATTTGAGTGTCGATAATGAATAAATTTTGGAACAGCCACAGAAAATAAATTTAGATCAAGCTGAGTTTCAGTTCAAAACAAATGGAAGGAAAGCAACAATGGGCTGCTTTCAGTTTCAAAGGACCATCTTCTGGAGATTATGGGGAATGGTTAGTCGAGTCAATGAGACTGAAGCACTCATGAACTTGAACTTGAAGAAAGCTTGACTTTTTTAAAAGTCAGTGGTCTAAAAATTATTTGAAATTGTACTAACTGTTCATCTATTTTTGTTTGGAAATCTTATCTATAGAATGTTTTCCTGTTAAGATGATAGTTTAAAATTATTTTTGAACTCAGTGTATAGTCAGTAAAGAAAGCTAAAGTTTATAAATCCTAAAGTGTAGAGTTGCAGTAGGACTTGCCAAAATTCAAGTTTTTTTAGTACGTGAAGGAAATTAAAGAACACATTGAATGGTTCTTTAGCCAAAAGTAAAAGGGGCAAAAGGTGTGATTTTTCTAATGTGGACAGCATATAGTTAACATTTAAACAACCTGTGACCTAAAGTGGCTGGATAATTTGCCTCAGTTTTAACACAGATAATAAAACATGAAGGCCAACCCAGGATGGCCTGTGGGAATGAGGTATGGAAATGGAAATGGCAACATTTAATTCAAATAATTTGATATAATCAAATGGATGATCTCAATAACAGACTAAATGTGAAAACTAGCACATAAAATTAGATAATGAGGATTCAGGTAATAAGTCTATGCAGTGAGGAATGGTACTGTTCTTCACAATACGCCAAAATAAGTTTTGAAGGATAAGAAAAATTGAGCAAATGATAATGCCAAGCAAATCTAATACATTTTTGGATAAGGCAGTATATTAGACTTCTAAAAGAAACAGGTATGTCACATGGGAAATTATTAATTCATATGGAGAAGATGGCTGTAATTATACAAAAATTAACAAATTGACCAAAAGATAAACAACATGGGATTGTGCTGGAAAGAGAAACTACTTATCTGAAAGGAAAAAGCCAGCAGAGATCCTCAAAGGTATTTGAGGACTGATATTAATATTAATTTTTTTCTTAAAAACATGAGGAGGAGTGAAGATGCAAATGAGGGAGGCATTGTAATTCAAAAGATCGGTTTATTACTGTAGGAAGAACTAGATGTCTTTGAGGATGTAATTGTAAAGTTGGATGAAACTTAATTGTACCTGATGCAAGGTCATGGATGATGATACTATCAGGTGCAAATTCACCACCTGCAATTGACAGAGATAGATTAGGCGATTTATTACTATAAGAATGCCTCAGAGCCATGAATGAAATGTAGTTGCGAAAAGGACAAATGTGATGGGAGAATGTTAAAGATGATAGAGAAAGTAGAGAAATACTGATTATATACTATAAGGGTGAAAAGCATACTTTTCAGAGTTGTGAAAAGACTATTTTGAACAAGAGTATCTGTAAAGAAGGCTACCAGAATAATAAGTAACATTATGAGGTTCAGTCAGGAATTCTTAGTCACATCTCCTTTCAAAAGGAGAAGCCAGATAACTTGCCAAACAAGACCAAATAACACTGTAAGCCAGCCACTACTCTATCTTTGCAAAAGCAGACATATGGCGGACAATGGGGATCCAGAGATGTGTTCAGCTGGTGTTACCTCTCTGTGAGACCTGTGTCTCACATCTGATCTAACAGTTTTACAGATCTACAAAGAGCAGCTGGGAAAATCTTACAAATTTCTTTTTCTTTATTGGCAAAGAAATTTTATTGTTGCGGATATCCATTCCCATCTGAGATGTTGTCCACACATCGACACCAGCCGCCTGAGATTGTTTTAATTAAGGGGCAAAGGCACATATAATTGAAAACCCGATGGTCACAATAGCTATTAACTGTACTGGGTTATCTTTTTTCTTAGATATTTCTTCTA
Organism: Apteryx mantelli; assembly: GCF_036417845.1. Lineage (NCBI taxonomy): Eukaryota > Metazoa > Chordata > Aves > Apterygiformes > Apterygidae > Apteryx > Apteryx mantelli. The sequence continues at coordinate 36,837,474 of NC_089978.1, forward strand.
GAATGATACATATCAGTTGAATTAGAAGACCCCATGTTTTCCCAGAAGTAAGGGCTCTGTAAGTGTGACTACAGCCAGAATTGGAGCTTTCATGAGTCCAGAGACAGCACAGATTTTATTGGATCTGAGACATCTTTAACAGTAGGAGTCCTGCTAATACTAACAGGTAAAAGGATACATTTTATTCAGAAATAAGCATCTGTATACAATATGAGAGTTTGTGCTCAGTCCTGGGAATAACATCAATCCTTTGAAACTCCTTCCAGCAGAGATAGCTTGAGATTAAACATTGTCAGTGGTGAAGACGGAGGTCTGAAAGGGACTCACTACATAGGAAAACTTTCTCCAGGCAAAATGGAGAGGTATTTTTCCAATGAAGAGGTTGTTTCTTGGACTGTTGTCTGACCTGAAACATCTTTAGATGATGGATTTTATTTCTGCAAAACCAAGAAAACAGTAAAATACTCAAGAGCTCTTCTCTCTGGCACCAGTGTAGGCTTTTAAGCTGAAAAGAGACTCTTACTCTAATCTCTTCCAAATCCCTGCTAAACATGGTCTGCAGGATGTCAATGCAAAAAAACCCCAAAACCAAAACCAAAAACCATCTAGCTAATCTTCTCCCAATATATTCAGCACAATGAATCTTTTCTGGGTATCACATTTGAACATGACTTTTTTCACCTGAGATCTGAACTAGGGCACAGTCACTAAGTTGGACCTTGAAACCAATATTTGGCCAGGTCCTCAAAGCACCAGAAAATACATTGCAGATTAGCACTTCTTTCTTTTCTAAACACTGAAGAAAGGTCTCCTACGGAATACCCTTTTTGAGGTGCTTTTCTCCCAGACATATGCATATACAGAAACCCTTGCTATACACAGTCAAGATGTTTTGGTTTTGTTCTAGATGCTAGAGAGGTCACCTGTTGTGAATTGCTGCACTCAAATTGGTTCAATGGTCTGAGGACAACAGAGAGCTAACCATATTGTGAAGCTTGCAGGACTTCATGGCTTAAGTGCTTGCTTGATTTGCTTTTATTGAAGATCAAGAATTTTAAGAGTGACCTAAACAGGACTGGAGTATTAGGCAATCCACCGACTACGTTTTCCCAATTAAAGGATGTACAAGAGGTGTGACTGATTTAATTTATTTTATATGTTTGCAATATGGACATCTACAATAGTTCTGTTTATCTTAGGCTCTCTTTATAGATGGTAGAGAAATACAGTCACTTTTAGGGGTGTGCTTAAACTGAACTGTTTGAGAGGAAACATGCTCTAGTTTTCAGTTGTGAGTTAGACTTAGCATTCTGTTGTATTTTCATTTAATTTGCTCGTTATTCTACTCCATATTCAGCAGAAGAGCTATTTGCTTGAGGTGAATTTCAATTACCTTCTCATCAGTTGTTTCTTAAATATTATATTTCCTACTCTTCTTCAGGAGATTTCTCATACATTATAGAATTCCAATCAACATTCCTCAGAGCATTCAGCCTTCTTTCACTGTCCTCTTTCTCAAAGTCAAAACACTTCTAGTACACAGCATTCTCTCTTGAGTATTTTGAATTCAATGATAAGCTAATAAGTAGATCCAGGATGCTCTGTATCTTAAATGTGATTTCTCATTCTTAGCTCATTTCTTAGGATCAGGTGTGAAATAGCCTTGGACCATAAAACCTGTTCAAGGAATTACTGAAAACAAACCAAGTTTGTGCTAAGAACATGTAACTTTTAAGAATGTGCTCTTCTTTATAATTGCTTTCCTGTTATCCTAATCAATATTAGAGTAATTAAAATGCTCATGATCAATGTTTCTGCCTTGTTCAGAAGGTGTCTCTTATCTTTAAAAGGCTGCCATGATCTACTTTTTCTAACCTCACTAAAGGTTCTTTGCCAAAAGTCATTTGACTCCCTATTTGGCTATAAATTAGACTTAAACTGCCTCTATTGTCAGAAAAAAATTGTATAGGTTTTCCTTTCATGCTACTTATCATCGCTATGTAGTTTTATTTTCCAAGAACCGCAGGATATTTTCATAAGATTGTTTTAACTTTTTATCAGGTATTTTTATCAGCTGGAATCTGATATGCTTTCTCCAACTTCAGTGAGACTAAGGGGCCTATAATATTCAACTTGAATAAAGGTGAAAAATCTATTTCTATTTTTTAACCTCCACCTCTATACTTACTGTCCTTGCTGCCAAATATTTAGCTTGTGGCGTGCTGCATTCCCCTGGACTGTGAGTTTTGCTTGGAAATGAAGCTCAGCATTCCAGCAACTATAAGAACTGAATAATCCCGGCTTAGTTTGGGAAACTTTAGCAAAATATACACTTGTACAAAAGCCCTCTGTGGAGCTTATCTAAGCATCTGAACTTGGGTATCTAAAAGTTAGACACAAAAAGGTGAGCTACGCACCTGAAGCTCCCTTTCTAATCAACACAGGGAGATATCCACTTCCAGAGAGCTATTCACCTCATCTTCAGAGAGGGACCTAAGTAGGTTAGATAATTCATCCTTTGGAAGTGCCTGACATCTACAAACCTGAACTATGTGAGGTGAATCCCACGCATGGACTCTTTTCAGCCTCACAGGATCAGCTGAAAGGCCTACCGTAAAACTTAAAAAAAACCCGTCTTTGGGTGCCAACCTTACTTCTTTCATTTGCTTGCTCATCTATATCCCTCTCTGCATCCTGGCATTAAATAGAAAACTGTATCTGGAGTCCAGCCGCCAAATCATTTCATTACTCTAACTACAGCTACAACCATTTCAGTGTTCTTTGGTCATCCCACCAAGTAAAAGTCACATCAGTATCTTTATTTCCAGGAAATGTTTCTAATCTACTCTCTTTATTGTGGTGCCTTTTTCCTTTATATCATCAGCTGAACATGCAGAACAGACATATCAGGTCATTCCCAATTTTCTAACCTATTATAAAAATTTTATTAATATCTTCAGCTTTTGCAGACTTACTCTTCTCCTTTATCTCAGCTCATCTGACAGAAATAACTGTCTATAAAGTGCTCCATTGACCCTTCTGTTACCAATATGTCTCTATTATGTTCAACAGCTTTCTCACATGCTAAGGTACACCCCCCTCCTCTTGCTCACACTCACTGATATTCAGTGCCTCAGTTCTCTCAAAGACTATTGTTCCACTCTCCTCTTCAGAAAACTCCTATTACGCTTGCATCTTTTCCAAGCATTTACTCAATCATTGCCCCTTCTATCATCTTACTTTTTTTGCACAGTGCCTCAAAGGTACTCTTTTTGCTGTTCATTCACAGCTTGTACTCCTTTCATGATGTCATTGCTCCCTTTGCATTTAATACTAACTGCATGTCATCTATTAACCTGTCATATTCTTTGATCTTCTCAAGAAAATCAACCAGTTACTCTAATTTGGCTGTCTGATCTTCTAGTGCCACAGCTAATTGACAACAGTCATGCAAAAAGTCTTTTTGAATCTCCTCAGCTTAATAGCCAGGAACATTTCACAGTCAATACATTACATGTCCTGAACTTCACAGATGCTTCCGAAATGCAACAATTCATGGCTAATTTTGATCTAACTTCTCAAGTGATAAAATAAAGGCAAACAAATGATGAAAATTAAGCACACTTTTGAGGAAAGCTTGAACCCTTTTATGCAAATGTAACATCTTCATTATAAAAGAAAACATAAAGGAACATTCTTTATGCTTTTAACATTGAAATGAGGGGGCCTGAACTGTTTGCTGTTCTCTTGATCTCAAAGAACAATGAAGAACTTAGTTCTGTAAATTCAAATTTTACAGATTATCTTGTTAAAAAAAAGCAGGTAGCAGACATGCTGTTGTCTGTTGCATTGAGTGATCTGAAGTTGGTGCCCAGACACTGAAAGACATATAAACATGTTGGCATGTTGCTAGACCCAAGCTAAAAGCCTTGCCCTGAGGCTAATGTGACTACTGCTTCTAGTTGCAGCACTACATCATTCTGCTTTCCCTGAATTGTGTTTCACTATATTGTGTAGAGAGGCCCTTAAATATTTGCCCAAGCATTTCATTTTTGTCAAGCTGGTCTATAACAGGATAGGAGGGCCCTTTTACATTATTTGGATAAACTGGGGAAAACAGATTACTTCTAAAGAACAGGACTGGATAAAACAAAGAATTAGAGACTAATGTCATTGCACATTATAAGTACGATTGTTTTGAGTGTCCTAATTGTCTATTCCTCATTTTAAAATAACAGTCTATATTGTTTAGTTTCATATATTTATTAGTATAAGTTTTAAAACCTTTTAAAGTTATTTTCAAAAAGGTTTTTTTTCCCACCTTTACACTAGAAAGAGAGCAAATTTATAGCTTAGGAAATATATAGAAAGGGGAAAAAAAAAAAGAAAACTAAAATTTGCCAACTGTTTTGCCCTGCTTTTCAGTTAGTTTGTCTACCTGTACAAGAAAATTTAAATAAAGTGGATACATTGAAAGAACTCTTCCATTTATAAACATAAAACGTATACACCTCATCTAAATTAAAACTCTTAAAATACACACATACATTTGAAGAACAGCCTGTCTGTAGAGCAAAGTAATTCATTAATTAATTATCAATTTTAAATGGAAATAATTCTCAAAAATTAGACTGTTTTCTGACACAAATTTAAAGGAAAAATGATTAGAAATAAAGGAACTAACTTGTGTTTTTGAAAGTATATCTTTCTAATACTAATACTAATTAACTTTCATTGCCTTTGTCAAAATGACCTTCAGGAATCTGTGGACTAAACCTAGAAGGTAAACAAGAGCATATATCTATGAACTGTACTTCTGGATAGACAACCTATCAGACTCTAAGTCAGTGTCAGATATAGAGCTCTGAGAAAGGTAGGCATAATTCTTCCTTTCAGACTTAAAGCATCTTCTTTGGTGCCCCTTTCTACTTTCATTTCTGAAGGTCTTACAAAACTGTTGACAGATTAAACACTGACAAGTTTTTAGCATCAGGCACAGAACACATCTCCCTCATTCTGCCCTACAAACAACTTTAGGCTTTCTCAGTGTGGGAATCTAGTTTACAAATTTTAGTTTAATGCTGAAGTTTTTTATATATTAAAATTACTAATTAAAAAGGAGATATTAATATGATTCCTGTATGATGCACCATAAAAAACATGTCTGTTTTTTTTGTCAAATTTGTTGATTTTGAGAATAAAGTCTATAGATTTGGGGAGATGTCTGTGATGGAGTTGAGAAATAGAGGAGGTTTTCTTAATAAAAATATTTTTATTATTATGATAATATCTTGAGACTTCGCTCAACAAACAGTTTTTATGACTGAACTCCTTTAATGGCAAACATAATTTCAGGCAGTGTGCAATATTTCAGGTATGACAAGGTTCCAAGGTGGTCTTTTCAGAACCAGAAGGAGTAAAAACTTTTTGTGGTCAATACAAAAGCAGACATGATATTTAGTTTCGATAATATTCTGTACTTATATCATGTCATATATCTAGATCATATTTATCATACAATTTAAATCATATTTATTTTCATTTCTTCCTGAAATATTTCCTATAATCACTGTAATCCTATATTATTAATAATTAATTAAGCTTTCTTCAAAGAAAAGCAAGGAAGTTTCAAGTTAGATGTTAAGAATAGCTTGTGAAGTCTTAGAATACTGAAGGACTGACTGTAAGAAATTGCCTGTAGAAGGTTCATTGCTGGAAGTTTAAAGAATAGATTAGATAAACATCTGCCTGATATAGCTTTAATTGATCCAGCCTTGGGTAGCAGAGATGGACTGGATGACCTCCCAAGATCTCATTCAACATTAATTCTCTGTGATTCTTGCTAAGAAGCTGTTATGAAGAGTTCTAGTAATTTAATCTTTGAAACCTGGAAAAAAACCTGAAAATACTGTGATGTAAATTCACATCTGCTTCTGTATAGAGATACCCTACTGGATCCACTTCAGTGATTTTTTGAGTCTGTTTGGTCCTACATACTTCCTTTATTTTATTTAGTACTCACCAATAGGCAACACTTAAATAGAGATGCTAAAGTTTTCTGGCATTAAGTTTTTCACTTGTTGAACTTGTTGAATTTGTGAGTTTATTTTATGCAATGATGTAAATTGGCAAAAATATTCTTCCTGACCTATATGGCAATCAGCCTACACTCTGAAGCATGACATTTGATTACCTTGTCTTAGCTTGCAGAACTGCAAATGTTATTAATGGTCATAAAATTATCCAACCCTTTTAAAAATCAGACACAGTATTTGACTTGATGACCTTCTGCAGTCATGAAATCCATGTTCTGATTGAAATGATATCGGTCTGAAGGATCTGATAGAGTTCTGGTGCAAGTGTCACCACTCTTCCACTGAGGTGGAAAAGAATCTTAATAAGCTGTTATGCAGGCAATGTAAGTATCTTTGAGTTTCACTGTTCTCTGATTTATTCACGTGACATAGACCATAAGTTTGGGAAACCTTGCATTTTCTCTTGTAGTAAACAGTTAAAAGGGTAATAGTTCACTAGTCTGTGTGCCCTTTAGGAGCTGCATCCCCTGGAGCAGATACCACTTGAAAACCAGTCCAGTGATTAGTGTACATGTAGCAAGTGTAAGCATATTTATGATCATGATCATGATCATGATTATGATCATTTAGGACACAAAAAGTTTTTTATTTAGTTTTTTCTTGTGTGAGGAGCAAAAGGACACACCTTTATGTATCAATCCCTTTAAAACAGGAGTTGCCAGAGTGACTAGTATTGCTTGAGTACCGAAAAGAATTCCTATTAAGTTGGAAACCTGATGGCAACATGTCAACACTATGAATTATTTAATTGCCAATTATCTGAAACACCTATCTGATATGCTTATTGCTCAGATTTAAACCATTTTTTATTAAGGCCACCCCCAAATCCTGTCAGCATGCTAGCAAAACTGAAAGCCATCAATAATCTACCATAATCTAACACAGTTATATGCCTTTTTTATCACAGTCTGCAGCAAGGTATCAACTTAAGCACAGGTGATGGAAGATGGTTTCAACCATGATTATTCTTCAGTGGGATGTTCAGGGTAGTTAGGCTGAAGTAGCCACAGAATCCACTCACTTCTCAGGTGTTCAAACTACAAAGCTTCTGTATGGCTGGAGACAGTCCTCCTTTTTATAAGACGTCCTTTTTCAGAGGAGGGCTCAGCTCTCCTAATACAGTGCCAGACCCACCGAACACGAGTATCTCTAGGCATACAGACCGAGTGAGATGTGTCTGCCTTTACTGTGTGCTCACAGGGAGGCTTTATATTGCAAGTATGGAGAGTCTGGTCTGCCTATGGACTGGCAACAAATGCGCAGAGGTGCGAAAACTATGTCTAGGACTCTCATATGCCTTGGGAGACTTTGCTGGGCGTATGGGTCTTCTTTTAAACTTTAGATCACATATATTAGGTGTTTGAGGTAGGTAGTCTGTGTAAGGCCCAGATGCATAACATCAAGAATATTTTACTGTTTATACTCCTCATTACCATCTTACTTATTTGAAATATTTGCAGCTTGATCCCTGTCAGGCTTCCAAGTTAAGAACTTGAATCCAGTTTACTCCAGAGTTCGCCAAAGGTGCATATATTTTTTCTATTCCTTGTGTCCTGATTCCTTCTCTTTACAATGGCTGAGAAATTTCTGTCTAGCTGCTCCTTATTTTTCTAGATAACTTCAGTTCACAGGAAAGAGAGGGTCAGGAGCTGGTGGATACCTCAGGTCAGTTTGACATTTTAATCTCTGTAGCTTGCTTTTTATATTGAATCACTACGGAACATCAAATATGAATTGCAAGAGGGCTATTCTTTACCAGGCTATTGCTCACTGTAGTGTGTACTGGTAAACACTCTAGATTGGACATTTGAGAAATGAATAAACAATACTGAGATCTGAAGTTGAAGGAGAATGATTATGTTCTTACTATATACAGCTGTTAGGTCCCTGTCTCAGAGAAAAAAAAAAAAAAAAAAAAACAGGTAGAGCAGCCCTGGGTACACAGATCCCTCTCTTCATTCAAGTCTGTTGGTGACTCTTTGATTACATTATGTATTAAACGGCCTCATATACTCAATCTTTTGATACTCATATCTATTAAAAATTCCTAATTTGGCAAGGATTAAGTGTTGTGGGCTCTTTTATTGTGAACTGAACCAATTAACATTTCATTGCTGACTAGTCAATTTGTTATTTGTAGCTGTGGCCAAATTTGTGCATTTGAACTTTAAAGGCTTTGTTCGTATGGTCTGTAGCGCAGCAGAAAATGACAAAAACAGCTAAATCCTCTGTAAATAACATAAGCTAGAAAGGGGCAGCTTGTTGCTGAACTAATATGATCCCCTTTCTGCATTATTGCAAGCTTTACTCATTTGCTGTTGTTTATAAATATCTGCAAAGTACAATCCTGCTGGAAGCCATTTAGACATACTGGAAAAGCCTGGAGACACTAATGAACTTGATTCACTTGTCAACAATAGGTGCTGAGTGCCACTGGAGATGCCACTGAGTCCCAGCTGGCACCCAGCGGCTGCCTCATGAGGGTACAGATCTTCTTTAAGTCCTGTGGTATGTCTGCCAGTACCACATCTCTGATATCCTAAGACATCTCAAATGGCACATATGGCATAGGTGTTCAGCTGAATTGAACTCCAGCAGGTAGGGTTCAGATTGAGGTTGGGGAGGCCTAAATATAGACTGTAGGACAGAGGTGCAGGAGGGAATTTTGTTGCCTAACATAAGCACTTAGGGTCACTGCGTACACTCTAGGGTATCTGACACACCATCTTGGACTGAGAAGATGTGGCCCAAGACTTACAGGAGATCCATGCGTTTCTGGAGGGGAAGATGGAAGTAAGATGCAATACCCTAAAATGACACTAGGCACCTCTGTTTAGGCAGCTGAATAAAGACCAAACTGTTTAATAGCAAGTTTATTCAAGAAAGAGGGAAGTAGCTAAAGTGCCAGATATGTTATGGATTAAAATTCTGGAAAAGGAGAAAAATATCTATAGTTCTATTTTTATTTCTATCCTGTTTGTGATTTTGTTCATATCTGCTTTTTAATTGTTTATTTTACCATGCTTATACCTTTTCCCACTAAAATATAAATGAGATTACGCTTTCTATTTAAAACATGTATTTTCTTTAGGCATAAAGTTTATTTCTATATTTGTGCTACATCAAATGTTGATATGACACAGGAGAAAATTTGTTGGGACTGCTTATTTATTTGTGGATTAGCACAGCAGTCAAGGCACACTGAAATATTCTATTCATTTTTGTACCAGTGAAAACTATTTGTGATCTTTGGAAATGGAAAGAAAAACAAAAAGTAGATGTCCATGCTGGATGGCAAATGGTGCTCTTGGAGAGGTCCTCATGCAAGAAAGGAATGATCAGCTTTTTGATGCACCATTTCTAAATGTCTGAGTTGCTGTATTGCAGATTGCAGGAGGGTCTGTTCTTCGTTCTTGGTGATGATGATCTTAGTCTGCAACAAACCAACATGCTCAAAAGCATTATATCAAGTATGGCCTGTGTGTCCCTCTTCATTTCTCTGATTCTGTGCATCTTTGCAGAAAAGTTTTTGGTTATTGCTTGTATAACTGCTCAACATGTAGTGGATCACTTTGCAGTTGTATACCACCCATGCAGTGTTATAAGCCAGCCAAGACAGCCCTACCATCTTTGAACATCACAAGTACTTTTTATCTGTGAAAGGTATTTGTAGTGCCTTTGGCCCAATGTATTATCTGTTAACTACACTCTAGTTATGGACAGCTTTTCCATGCTGTGGATGCTTTAACAACCATTAACCTGTATATAAAGTGTTAGTCCAAATGATAAGTAAAAAAGCAAAAAAGCTATCAAAATAAACAGTTAATCTTTCAAAAATTAACCCTCAGTATTTTTGGGGAAAGCAAATGCTTAAATCTCATGGGATTCCTGGATAATCCCTTGATGATAGCTCACTCATAGCTAATGTTGCCAGCTTGAGTGCATCCTGTGATATTTGACAAGTGTGATATTTTGAGCCTAGGATGTGCTGAGTCTCTATGAAACTGTGTCCTCACAGTTTCCAGGGATGAAGCTAGGTTTCTGAATAGATCCTTTTGAGAAAGTTCATATTTTCTCAAAAGGAGGTTTTCACTTTGTTTATGCAAAGATAATCTAGAAGTGTGGCAACAGCAGCCAAAAATTATACCACGTGACTCAGCTATTTAAACCCTTGAGTATAAAGTCCCACATCAGTGACTGTCAGCCACAACATGTGCCCACAAAGATCACAATGTTAAATGTATTCTGCTAACATAAGCATAACTGCTTTCTGAAAAGTATAGTTGACAGGAATAGACAATGGGAAGAGGAACAGAAGATCGATTTTCTGCTTGTTAGTGTAGTCCATCTCTCTTCAGAAACATTTTGACACAGCAGGTGTTTTTAAAACGCTGTGACCAAGAACTGTAAATACCTTTTAGCATGCCCATGACATACATTAATAAAAAAGCAGTGTGTTTTGCCTTCAGGGTGATGGACTTTCATGCTGTCAGCCTCCCATTTCTCTTGGTTCATTGTCTGTTCTCTTTTAAACTAGGACACCTATTGTATAGACGGCTATAAAAAGGAAGATATGTTTCATCTTTTATAAGGAGGTCCAAGAGGTAGTCAAAGACAAGAATAAGTAAAAGATGTTTTGTCTTATGGTGAATAAGAATTAGATCTCAATATCATAATGCTGCACCACTGCTATCCCTTTATTTAGGTTCGTTCTATAGCACAGGGGCTCAAATCCTATTCAACCTTAACTTCAAGGGTAAGTGCTTTCTTTATCAGCAAAAAGAACAAACTTAAACCAAGAGTCACATGCATTTGGAAATTCACAACAAATCTCATAATGAATTTTAACTCCCAAAGGAGAGCTATTTGAACCCATACCCAGAAAATCAGGAGACAACCTACAGGTGACATCCGTGTGGAAATGTTTTTTTTTTTCCCCTGTCTATCCTAGACTTGTATTGTCCAAAATTTTTTCATATAAGTGAACTGTATGACACAGAATTTGCAAGGACAGTTTCTGAATGCATTAGGAGGGTTAATTCCCTGGAGCAGTCAGTATTCTTAAGTGTTGAAAGATTTTGAAAAGGCTATTATTTGCTTCAATGCATGGGTAGCATCAAAACATTCAAAGGTTCAATATTTTTAAGCATTTTAAATCTATTTTTGTGGCTAAATTGAACTGGAACAAGACAATATTGTGTGTTTTACACTTTCAGTAATATGTGGTGCAAGGTTAAGTTGTGCTGATGCACTGAAACTTGGAATTTCACACAGACATGAGTCACTGAAAACCCAGATATTTTGTTGCTGGGTGAGCTTTTTCTTGCAGAAAGACATCTGTGCTGTAGTTCAGTATACAACAACATTATCTGTAAGGAAAGTAGAACACTAATTATTGTGGAGGAGTGGAGGTCACATAAAGTTACAGTGTGCTAACAAAACTGATACTCAAAATTGGGAGCCATTTTCAATCCATCAGAGGACTGAGATATTATGTTAGGAAAAACTGCAAGATCTTGCTCATTATCTAGTATGTCACTAATGAATGGTTAATGATTAATAAAAGGATTTGTAGGGGTATACACTGAAGTGGTTCTGAGGACTGTTACATTAATGATCCACAAACTACTTGCATTTCTTGTACAGGGTGGCATTTTTCTCTTAAGGAAATATGTCTTTTGGGAGAATTAAAAAAATATAAATACACCCATACCGCACTTAAGAATCAAGCTTAATGCTAGCAGGAACATTCTGACATGCTGAACCTCCAATTTTACACATGCTAAGCTCTGCAAAACCCCAGATGAGAAATTTATCTTTTGTTAACCATGTTGGCTATGAATATTTATGCCTTTACATCTCTTTATATGCATATTCCCTTTGTCTGGGTCAGTTCTTCCTCATGCTACTCTCATTCTTGAGCTAATCAAAATGTAAAGATAAACAGCAACACTGTAGGATGGATACACTTGAGGTGTGGAAAACCAAGATTCAAATTTTTGCAATGAATTAGGCAAAGAATAAATAAATAAATAAATAGATAAATAAATTAGGCAAATGTGTAATAAATTAGGGATCTGTGATTGATTCTCTCCACCACAGATGAGTGTCTTAACCACTGTATCCCTGGCTGTTCTGGAAAGGCGGGGTCATCTTGTATGAACCCCACTGGTGGACCCCAAGAGTGATACTGAGTTCTTAAGCCTGTGTACTTGTCCTGTTTGCATCCTGACTTCATATCAGAGTGACACAGAGGTATATTAGCCTCCCCTTCGCTTATTCCTCTGCCTCCCTCTTACCCCTCCCCGACCTGTGCCCAGTTCCCATAGGGAGAACATCTGCATGCAAAGGATCACCAGGGAAACCAGTGTGTGTTTGAAGCTGTGCCCAGTTTGGATGACTGATGGACCAAGAACTGAAATAAATTGACCATTTAATTGTAGGTACATCCTTTTCCTCTCTTTTCTTCAAAGAATTATATTGGAAGGTCTGATTTATACATGCAGCAGAAGGCAAACAAGCTTTGAAATTTAACTGTTTTGTTAACTGGAATTTCAGCTTTTTTTTTTTTTTTTAATCTCAAACATAGTCCACCTCTGACGGCTTTCTTTTCGTACAAGAAGGAAATATGCTTTAGCCATTGCTCAACAGAAAGTCCAAAATCACCTGATTCTAAACCTAGTGTCATGCACAGCAACTGCTTTCAGATACAGTCTTATATGCCTTCAGTATAGCCTCTCTTATTCATTGCCAGATAAAAATATCCTTGCCAAGTTTACCAAGCAGTTCAGAAAGGCTTTGCTTGAGTGATCTTTCCTTTTATTATTAATTAGTTCCTCAGCATTTTTCATGTGCACAATTGATCAGTTTTGATTTATTTTTTTCTTGTTTGTTGTCAATAGCTAGCAAGGAATCAGGAACTTTTGGGGGGAAACTCCCCCCAAAGAAATAGACATTCTCACGATGGTTCCCAGTTTAAAATTACATTTGAGACTTGTCTATTAACTATTTTTTAATCTGACATTCTGATTTTGTGTTGTTTATTTTCTTAATCCCAATGGTATGTAGAACCAAATCAAATGCTCTATTGAAACCTAGCAATGTATGACTAACCTCTGTTATAAAAAATGGATATCTAGTTAATTTGACAAATTCTGTTGTCCATAAACCATGTTGGAGGACATTAAATATGCTACCCTCAATTCTTTATTAATCAGTTTCCCTATTTGATGTTCCATTGTTTTTCCTAAGATTGATGCCAGGAATACAGGCTTATATTTACCCAACCAAGCTATCCCATTTACTTTAAAAGCAAATACTGACATAACTGTCACTTTCTTCTTATGCTCAGGAACTACCCCACCATTCCAAGATTTGTTACAAATAATTATAAATGGTCCAATAAAGCTTATTAACTGTTCTAGAATTCTTGGGTGCATGCTATTTTTTAATAAAAGACCCTTTGCTTGAATAGGTGCTGTTTGGCATATATCCTCCTTATTGTTTTAACTGTAACATTTCATCACCATCTTCAGATCATATGACTACATCTGTCTTTTACCCAACCCAGAGCTGAAATATTTAATCAACATTTCTGTCTCTTCTGCCTTGTTTTTGACAACTCCACCATTTCCATTAAACAACGGACAAACACTACTGTACAGTTGCTTTTGCTTCAGAGCTATTCAGTCTTGTTTTCAATGTACTTAACTCAGATGGCCATAGAACTCCTCATGTATCCTTTTGTCTTCAGTATCAATTTTCTGCTGTTTCCATTTCTATCCTAAATTAAAGCGATCTAATCTATTCAGTTTCTCCCTTGTCTCCCTACCCAATCTGTTTACATCTGAAATTTAACATTGACTTCGTTTCTCTTTTAAGCTAGACTGGTCCAGAATAGTTTTTGTCTTGGCTGCAGTTCTTAGGTCATCTAATAAAATGCTTTTAAATATTTATGTTATTGTTCACATTTTTTTCCTTTTTAAATTCTACTTCTACTGATCTCGCACAAACTTGTATTGATCTGTTTGAAACTGGCCCTTTTAAAGTAGCAGGTTTAAGAATTATTGGTTGCGATACATTCTATTTGCATGGAACAAATGTAATTGAGTTATCACTTCCACTTAAGGAACCACTAACTTTTGGTCCTGGGATGAATTTTGATTTAGCTGTCAAGATGACATCGAGTATAGAATTCTCTAAAGAGAGAAGCAAAACTTTTTGATTTAGAAAATTTTCATCAATCTTTTTTTTTCAGAATTTCAAAGGTATTTTATTACTGGCAGTGTCAAACCTGTAGAGCTATGTCTTTCAACTTGATATTTACCAGTGAGAAGTTTTTTTTTTTTTTAACCTTATACAGTACAGAAACACTTTTCCCTCTTTCCTCTCCACAAACAATGTAAGTAGGGGTTTAAAGCACTGGTCATTCTGCTCCTTAGGGTAGTTTCATGGTCTGTAGCTGCTTGCAACTAATTGCTCTCATCACACTTTATGTTAGAAGATTGATCTGTAAACACTGAAAGCATTTACTACATAGTTTTCAGTGAGTTGAAATCATTTATTGCCACATATTGCCTCTTCTTTTCTCTTGCCACTGTGCTTTTCCTAAATTGCTCATAGCGAGTGAGTTTAACATTCCTATTGCACAAATCTTCCTACAAGTTCCAGTAATATCAAATAGGTCAAATTCATTCTCATAGTACAACAATTCCTATTCTTCTTGTTTACCACACAAGCTCCTGCCATTCACGAATAGGCAATTAAAGAATTTCTTTTCTTTGTGTCATTCAGTGTCTTGATTAATTTTGTTCTTGACAGCTTGACTGTGCTAAATGAATGTTTTTTTGCTGCCCCCTTTTTAATCTCCCCTTTTGTTGTAAGTTTAATGCCATTAATGACTAGTCTAGTCAGCTTGTCCCCTGTAAAACTGATTTCCCCTTTAATAAGACTGAGGCAGTGCAAACCACATAACTCCTCTGTTAGAAAATGTCCCTACAGTCCATCAAACTAAAATCTCCTCTCCTTTGTACACCTCTCTAATTGGCAGTTTATTGTTAAAATCTCCTGATTTGTGCATTAATTTCTGAGACAGAGGCAATCTCCAAAAAGCTCATTTGGGTATTTTCATTTTTCATTAGCTTTCTGAACTCTCTGAAATCATCCATGTCCTGTGAGGAGACACATGAAGCATTGCCAGTACCAATACATGCTACTACTAAACTAAGCCTCTCCCACTCGGTTAAGTTTTATTTTTTCTCTTCACTGGGGAGAACTTGAGGCTGTATAAGGAGGGATATCCTAAAAGGCTTGTAGGGAACACTGGTATCTTCTGCTTTAATTCGCTCATCTAATAATTTCTATTAAATAAAGCTATTGAAAGTTTCCTTGAGAAGTTTCCCATGTTTGCAACAAACTTTTCATATTTTGCAGGAGGAATGTCTTTGGGCAACAGAAATGTCTTGGCTCTGTTGCATGAAATTCCTTCCAGCTTTTGCTCCTCTCAGGTACCCTTTGGTCCAAGCACATGAACTGAGAGGAGCACTTTTGTTGCTGAGGAAAGGTAAAGCACACTGTTCCCGTAATTGCCAAGCTCTCAAGGTCTGTGGAATACAAATGGAGAGAGAAAGAGCTGGACTGACTTCTTCCACATGACTGCTCCTTTCTTTCAGTGTGTGAACCACCATCATCCCTTCGGGATAATTCTGCCCTGTAGCTGCCATCTAGTTTAAGTCAAGTTAACAAGAGATCTGTACTGCTGTGCTACAAGATCTAGAGGTAAAACAGCGCTGTATAAGGCACTGTATATAATAAGCAGGTTGTTGAAGTAGTGCATTACAGAGCTTGCTCTTTACCTTTGTCTTTAAAGAACTCTAGAAGAGCATATTCATACACAGTTAACATTTTAATGTAGTTTTTATATAACACTTTAATGTAATGTCAAATACTTGAAAGTTACGGAATAGTCTTAGGTTGCTCGTGTAACCATACTCACGACCTCTTGTGCACCATGTGCTACTAGTAAAAGGATTTTGTATTACATTCGTAAATGCTGCATCCCAACTACAACACACAAAGTGAATTCTTTAAAGCTCCATGACAGACATAGGCATGATTTCCAAACTTTTAAGTAACACAACATAAGTAACATTATTTATGTAATTTTTGAATGATGTTGGTATGTGTTTAACTGTATATGAAACTATGGTGCCCTTGGTAGTAAAATTACTTGTCATTAAAGCTATGCATGCTGTTGATGCTACTAGTTGCCTTTGTTAGACTAATAGAAAGGATGGGAAACCACCGTACAGGCAGAGGTAGAGAGCAGACACCCAGAAAATTTGAACTCTGAACCAACAAACTCTCCGCTACCTCAGGCTAGTACTTCAGTGCTAGATTTCAGCACTGCAACCTGCCAAGAATGGACACAGCCTAAAAGCCCTATCCATCCCATAAATGTTCTTCTGAACAAATCAGTTCGGTACTGCCAGCCACTCTCTGGGCTGCCAAGCTTGGCAGTGATGCTACAGTGCGTTGAAGGCAGCACTTGCTCTGTTTTGTATTCTTTCCTTTTAGGAATTTTTGGCACATCGGTCACTCTAGATTGAACAGCAATGCAGGTACCCAATAGAGGAAAGAAAAGTTCAAGGGAAACCTTGTGCCTTTTTCCCAGCTGAGAATAAGGGCAAGTGACAATTTTACCATTAGAATGTAATTTACTTACCACACTTGTATGCACTTTAGCACTGAAAACACCTCTGAGAACATGATTCCAGTTTCACTATGCCTCAGTTTCCTTAAGCCTAAAACAGGGATGACTTCCACTTCAACAATATATTGCCAGTAATGTTTGTGAAGTTGTAAAGTGTTTTGCAGTCTTCACATACCAGGTGTTCTATCATCATGAAAGTTTATTAGTTATGAATTGCATTGTTTTGTTTTAACATAGGCTAGGAGGCTTAGAAGTTATTGCAAAAAAAGACTCCAGTGAGGTTTCAAATTATCCTTTTTTTTTCAGAATAGAATTGTGGTAAAACCTCATCAAACCCCTTCCATTTCCTTTTGTGCTACTGCTGATTAGTTAAGAAGCAGAAGGGAACATTACACTGTAAAACATCCATTTATCTGCCAGTGTCAAGTTCTCCTGACATGATGTGCTAATGCAAAGCACATTAAGCATTAGCAGCAGGTGCTCCAGACCTAGCAGCTCCTAGACAGGCATTAAGAGGCCTAGAATGAGTCAGTGTCACTCTATAGTTTTAAACTCTATAGTTTAACCTAATATCAACCCCTTAGGGCACCCCTATCAAGTGCAAGAGAAATGAAAGGTTTTAAAGGCTATTAATCCCTGTGACTCTACATTAAAAGAGCACAAAGTTAGTTGTCACAGGTCTTTTTGTCATTATGATATTGTGGTAAAATATGAAGTATTCAGTGTTCCTGCAATTCTTTCTTACATCTGCTTAAGCATGGAGGTCTTTTGTTGATACCCTTACAATGCTGAGCTGTGATACCTACCTGCTACTAGCTGTTACATGGTACTCTCTGAACTTCCCCTTTCCTCTCAGTGTGTTTTCTCATACCTATGCACATGAGAAGCAGCAAAAACATCTTTAGAAAACAAGCTTTGAACTGAAATATGTCCTGAGTAAATAAGAGAGCAAACTCTCTGCCTCCCAGGTAGACACCATTAAAACATGTGTAAGAGGCATTGAATTAGAGCTGAATCTAATGCAAGGTGTTAGCTTCTGCTGCCACACTTGTTATCTGGAGCCACTTTATTTCTAACGCAATAGGTGTTTCATTTTGTGTTTCTTACCTTGAAGTTGTTGAGACTCAGGAATAATCCTGTTGTTTTAGAAATCTCTCACCCAGTGTTTGCCTGGGAAGGTGTCTCAGATAGCTGGTTCTCTGGCAGCAGCTGCTTCAAAGGGTCTGGCAGCAGTTTGTGAGCAGCTCGGGTTTTACTGGGAGTGGTGACAGTTACACGATTTCAAATCCTTACCAGAGTCTGAATTTCTATGTTTCAAATTCACTTCACACACATTCAGTTCACAAAAATTGTCCAACCATCAGATCACCACACTGGCAGACACCCTGGCTTCTAGCCCTACCTCCAATAAAAACTCAGTCCCTTTAACTGAACACCCCTGCTTCCATATTTGTAAAAAGGTTCAGGTGGTACTTATACCAGTAAAGTGTTTTGAGAGCTATTGATGGAAAGTCTGTGCAAGTATTTGTTGTTTTTATTAGCTGACCTGCATAGTAGCAAAGATACACGGTTTACAATGTGTGCATTTGTGTATGTGTATCTGTGTGTATGTATAAAGTAAGTGTGTACAATTGCTTGGCTCCAAGGAATTAGTCAATATTTTAAACTTTGTCAGGATGCTCTGAAATCAATTGTAAACATCAGACTTTGGTGTTTATATAAACACAATCCTATTTATTTACAAAGGGCCTGGAGAAAATCCTGTATCTCTGAACACAGCAGATATAAACAGTAAGAGCATAAACATGGAATAGCAGTAGTTGTTCCAAGTCAGATCAAAGGTCCATCTGGCCACAGTCTCTGACAGTGGCCAGAAGTGGGTGCCTGCAAAAGAACAAGAACAGAACAAGTGTTTTTAATACTTCCCCATGTACTCCTCTACCTACCAGCAATTTGTGGCTCAGAGCCTACTGATAGGTTTGAGAGATTTCTCATCTATGAAGTTGCCCAGCTGCTCCTTGAACCCCTCTACAGTAAGGGCTTTGAAGCAAAAGTTTTGGCAGCTTAAAACCACAGTGTGTGTAGAATCACTTTGTTTCATTTGTTTTGAAGCTACCAACTGCTAGTTTCATTTGATGACCTATAGATTTTGTACTAGAAGAGCTAGCTATACTTAGCCCATACATCTTCCTGTACTACTTGTGGTTTTACAGACTTATATCATAGCTAACTTCCGTATTCTTTTTTCCAGCCCTGTACAGAAGCTGCTTCATACCTTTTACCCTTCTATAAGCCTTTCTAGTACTGCTATATCCTTTCTCAAAGGTTCTCAGACCCTTTCTCAAAAAGGGTCCTTCTCTCTTTCCTTGAGAAAGGAAAGTCCTCCTTTCTCAAATAGGAGGACCTGAACAGCACACAGTATTCAAGATATGCACCAGGATTTACACATCAACACGATGATGTTTTCTGTTATTCCTTTCTAATATTCACTTAGCTTTTTATAACTACTGCTGAGCACTAAGGCGAGTTTTTCATGGGTCTGATCTAAGCCCAGGTTCTCATTCCTCAGTAATATTAGTCAGTTCAGAGCCCATTCTTCAGTATGTAGAGTTAGGACCTTTTCCTCTCCCCTGATCCTCACTTTACATTTACCTGTATTGAATTTCACTGTATTATTACTTAGTCACTTAGTACTTCTGGATTAGTCTTGGTAAATGAAGCAGGGCCAAGAAATGCTCTCAAGCACTTTGCCACTGAGACTATCACCTACGCTAGAAAATAATGATCATCTGGCCCTGAAGGCAAGTGGCATGGTGCTGCTTGTGATCATGGGACTAAGTTCTACTCCTACCAGAAAGAGGGTGGCCTTGTCCTTACTCTCTTTTCGGCATGTATATGCTGTCTTACACTAGAAAGCATCCCTGTTTTTTTGCTTTTCCCCAAATTGCACCCAGGCATTGTATGGGAAAGTGTCAGGGAGCAAACTAACAAATAATAAAAATATGGGCAGTTGTGTGCCAGAGCCTGAGCCTCTGCTCTGCCCTGGTTTAGGCCACTGCATCACTGCTGGCACGTCCTCTGATATGCTTTTGGCCCCTGCCAACTAGTACTCTCCAAACCAATACCCATTCATTGTTTGGAGACAGTATGTAGTAGGGATGATTCCCAATAGATGCTATGGATGAGAATGATTTAGTTTTGGTTCCCTCCATCCTACATAGTTTTACAGATGCCCAAGCACCTGTACAGATTCCTGTGGGACATGACGCATGGCTTTCCCCTGATGAGAAAGCTGACCGTTTACTCCTACATGCTGTTTTCTACCTTTTAACCAGTTGTTTATACATGAAAAGACCTCTATCTTATTCTACGGCAATCTGTGTTCCTTAACAGCCTTTGGTGAAGGACCCTGTTAAATGTTTTTTGGAAACTACAGTAGACTCTGTTGTCCACATGCTTGAAGACCCCTTAAAAAATTCCAGCAGCTGTTATAATCATGACAAGAGCTGTCTCTTCTTAAAACCTCTGCTTTTTTTTTTTCAGTATGTCACATTTATCCAAGAGCCATATTATGTTATACTTTCTCATAGTTACTGGTTCACCCAGTTCGTATACTAGATTTACTGTATTATCCCACTTTTCCTTGTAACTTCCTAAGAAGTGCCACATTAGTCACCTTCCAAGTCTTCTGATAACAAGGCATCTTTAAGTGAGAATTGACATACCACAGTGAGTCGTTCAGCTACTTCAGCCTTGAATTCCTTTACAGCTGATGATAAGTGACTGTTCAATTGATCCATTTGTTTCATAACCTCTTTTGTTGATACTTCAATCTAAGACAAATCTTCTGATAAACAAAACTTACCAAATGGGAACTTCCTCAAATTCCTTCACAGTGCAATGCAGGTACTTAAAATACCTTAATTGTTTTCTGTCTGGACTTAAATTCTTTGTGTGCTCCTGGATTATCTTTTAGCACTCCAGCCTCTACCTTTTCTGCTAAATAAAGGAAGAGCTGGGAGTGAATCCTTGTTCCAAGGCCAAGCAGTACCAACTGACTTGCATCCACACTGCTTAGAGTAAACTGGTCGCAGAGATGGGATTTTGAGGCAAATCAAAACACAGTCAAAGAGTGAGATTGGAATTAAACAGTAGGGTCTCTAGCAGTCCAGTGTTTGAGCTTGTTCCCTGTCCTTTTTTATTTATCAAAATAGATGTAGCCACAGACGCTCTAGCAATCTTCCTGCTTTGATGTGTTAGGAAAAGGATTTATTAGGAGATTTTATATCTTTTTTGAGTTCTTCCTCCAACTTTTCTCAGGGTGATAGGGGCCTTTATCTTGTTGACAGGTTCCACAGACAGCTTTTCACTTCATTTCATGGCCATCCTTAGAGATGTTAATCTCAGTGTCTCCTGACATTCTCTTCCTTCCTAGTTGTGGTGCCCAAAGCTTAAGACAAACAAATGCCCAGCCATTGGATTTGCAGTCAAGAGTAAAAAAAAAGCTGTCTCACTTTCGCTGGGTTACTTCACTCCCAAGTGCTGTGTCTCGCCCTGGACAGTCACTTCTATTATCTGAGCACTTTTAGTACCTAAAGGAGTTCAATGGTTTCTTCCACTTAGCCTAAATAAAAGACGGCTAGCACTCTCAATGGTTTTAATAATGTCTCTGACTGTCTGCAGTTCAAAGACAGACTTGTTAGCAACCATTAACACCTTCCAGTACAAAGTATGATAGCTCAGTAATAACAAAATTACAAAATCTCAAAAATGAAAAGTGCTACAGAAACAGCTGTACTCATCTATCAGTTTTAACTGCTTGCTCTTCTTTCTACTAGCACAGTGGGATTTCTTCTGTGTCACTACTAGTCTAGTGGCTCAGTGTGTGTTTATGTGTGTTTTGCTTTCAGGTTTCAAATAGATTTAAATTTTTTTTATTCCAAAATTGATCATAAAGAATTTTAGAGAAAGAGGTTTCATTGTTCTTACTCCACAAATTTCCTGAAGTTTCTTTCCAGTTGCAAAATCGTTTTCACAAGGGTCTCCATGATACTCAGGTCTGAGCAGCATGGGCCTCTTGCCCTTCTCATCATGAAGCATGTGGCAGTATAGGACCTTTTATATTTGCACATAATCAGGAAGAAGTGAAATTCAGGAGGTGGCTAATTGGCAGCCACTGCAGTTCTACACTGGGCTCCAGCACACCCACAGTTGATACAGAGTTTTTTTTCCCCTTGGATCACTGGTCACAATGTCTACTTTTAACTTCCTCTTAACTTGAATTGGTTGAAAAGAGGTAGGAAACATTGCATATGTTTCTCTTACACACAGGGCAATCGAAGCATTTCAATAAAAACATTTTATTTTTCAAAGCACTCACTAAGTACATCTCGTATTGAACTTAATGAAGGCAAATGAAACCATAAGGGTGTTTAGATATGTATTTAACTGACTAACTTTTGGAACTTACAGCTGAACATAACTTACATACAGTGTAAGGCCTTGCTTTACAAAGACCACATTGTTATTGAAAATATTTGTAAGTCACAATTGTTTTCTTTTGTAGAGACCTGATTCAAAGCCCACTGAAATCAATAGAAAGTTTTCCCACTAGAATCATTGATTGGGCCATAGGACAGTGGTGTGCATACATCATCTTTACACACCATTAAATCCCTTCTCATACTGAGCTGAGACGTACACAATGAGGATTTCATTCCTGCTTGAAAAATTGCAGTTGTGAAAGTTATCATAGTGTCTCCAATGAAAACTATGTAAAACACAAATGGAGCAAAAATGTTAACAATTCCCTAATGTGTACCTAGATACGTGTGTGTCCGTGTAGATGTATTTATGTCGTTAATAGTCTCCATGCACAGAAAGAGCCAGCATGATAATTAAATAAATAACAAAAGAAAAGCTTAGAGAGAATCCACGTGAGGATTAGGAGGAGGAATTGAATCAGAGCTGATTTCCTGAATGGTGAACTATTTTTGTATAATTATCTTGTTAAGGAATGAAGGGTCAGCTACAGTAACGTGCTCAAAGGACTTTTTCACTGAAAAAATATATATAGTCATGCAAAATTCTTTAAAACATCCAGTTAGCAATGGCATGAACATGAACTTGGTGACTAAAGCAAAATAAATGGTAATTGAAGATCAAGCAGTGAAACAAATGTTCACCTATCCCAACTGAAACTCTGTTAAAGTGAAAGTGGTTCCAGGAGACTACCTGTACCACACTAGACCCATGAAATTAATTAGAATCCTTTACTCATGGATAGATGTAGGAAGAGGAAGTGTTTCCCTCAGGATTCTGTCATTAAGTCTACTTTTTCCTTCTGTATATATTATTGGCATCATGTTTTCTAGCCTTCTGTAGTCACAGCTGACTTTTTCCTCATGCCAGATTCTGCCACTAACTCACACTGAGTTGTACCAATTCTCAGGCAAATGTTCACATTCATTAGTCCTGTGGAGTCAACAAAATTGCTACTCCTCTACTCACTATGAATAAGGGAGGTAAGTTAAGATTTCAAATAAATGAGCTTGTCACATGAAGAAGCAGCAACAGTAAGAGGAAGTGCATCTGGCACCTCATCATCATGAACATTGCATCCATTTTTTGTGACCTTGCCTCTAAAAGGATGTGCAGATGGATAATAAAACTGACTGGCGTAGTGTGTACTGTGGGAGAACAGAGGTACCCGTGTGAGACAGCATTGTAAAGCATAGAATTACTTGCAGCTTTATTCCCAGAAAGTTGGTAAGAAAAATAGAGCAGCTACCAGAGGTAAATTAAATCATGCAAAGATTTTCTTGTGAGCCACTTGTTTCACTCACAGTGCTGGAGACCACTCCTTTCTCACTTCAAATCATAGAACACTCTGTTACAAATATAGCTTGCAAGTAATTGTTTTACAAGTGAAAAAACGATATTTGGAAAACATGCATTTTGTTGACTGCTAGTTCATTTATTTTTAGCTGTCCCTTAATGCACTTGAGACTTTGGGAAAATAAGACAGAAGAGGCAAATGCATGTGACCAATTGTACACAGATCTCAGTTTGAGAACCTCTGCTATTGTAAATGCCAGGCTACTGCACCTATTTACCCTATCCTTTACTACAAAATCAAGGGTAAGCTCCTCAGGGTAGGGATCATGTCATCCGGGAACAAAATCAACAAGATGCATTATGTTTGTTTGTTAACTTTCTTTCCGCTTTAGGTCACTGCTGGATGCAGGGTATTTGACTAGATTGAGTACTGACAGTTAGTCCAGTATGAAATGCACTAAGAAAATTGTCAACAAGCTGCCAATTTCCGTCCTGCAAGATGATGCCAGAATACATTTGAGGAGCGCACGTTTCCAACCTGGCATTTATTTTAGACTGCCAAAGATAAAAGGTTACAGACAACAGAAGACTTTAGCAGTGTCAAGAATAATTCATTGCCCAGCACTATGACATTCGCTGATGAATATGAGGAATTCAGCATCGTGTCTTGCTAGCATCTCTGTTGCAGACATTATTTTGGACTTCTGAAAACATTGTTCACATGCGTAGAGCAATTACTGAGTCATACCATTGATTGTGTATTTATCTCTATTCTTATGAGCCTTCTAGTAAAACTCTGTGAAGCCTATTAGGCTAAATTTACTGAGTGGTGCCCTTCTTTCCTTGTTTTGTTTTGTTGATTTGTTTGTTTGCTTCTCAGATAATCAGCTTTTGGTCTGCGTGCAGGCTGTGTTGAAGTCTGTATGGAACAAATGATCCCCAGCTCGCTCTAGCTATGCATTTGGTTCAGTAAGCAAGCAAGCAGAAGTATGAGTCTGTAGCCCAGTGATGTATCCCACAGCCCACGGGTTCAGCTGTCTGTACTCCAGGGCTCAGGTCTGTGAAGCACAGCTGTGTGACCTTGGCTCAGCTTTACCGAGAAAAATTGTTGTCGAGCTGTGAAAAAGTATATAAGCTAAAACCACTCAAGATAGGAAAAATAAAAACAGAGCGAGAAGTGAAATTGTTGTGCTGGTAATTGTAACTCAAGGACTCAGGAGAAAAATACTGTCACGGAAAGGTCAAAAACCCTGAGAGGAAGTGCAGAGAGGTGGAAGATGGCAACAGCAAGGCTGAGGATCTGCCTGTTCCACAGGGCAATGGAGGCTGATGCGTCCCCATATGACTGGCCAGCCCCGGAGACTCACCTGGTACATGTCAGGGGTGGCGAGCAAATTAATCAATCTGTCTCAGCTGGGTACTATGCATATTAGTCAATAATTGTCTTGTACTCATTAAACTGTGTATAATGCTGCTTCCAGGTCTCTACTCACGGTAAAAGATGCCCAAATAAAAGCAACACATCAAATAAAAGATTACAATGGCTAGCCTGTTTGAGGTAGAAAAGGGGCATTCTAAGGTGTGATGAGGTAAGATAAGGTGTAATAAGGCATGATAATGCAGTCTAATGTATCCACCACTGTGGGCCTTTCTGGTTTTGTCCAGAGATTGTTGAATGCAACATATATTACCAGTCTAAGAAACCAAACCTTAAATTCAGTACTTCCCCTTCACTTTCACCCAAGTGTTTTTTCTGGAAATTGCTACAATGCTCTGTGCTAAACATAAAGCTGTTAGTGGGCTGAGTATGCTCTTGCAAGGCTGAATACATCTGCAGTATTGATGTGAGGACTATGCATGCAGTTACTTTACTGGGGAAATTCTACATGGCGTGGTATCATACTGCCAAGGAGAGAAATAGGGGCTATAAGCAGAGAGAAGCACGACATTCAGGTGTCATGACTCCCAGTGCAGTGGCTGTGTCAGGATCCAAGGTCTGGTGGCCATGGATTGCAGCCAGTCTGAATCATGCATTGCTTGTTTGAACTTTGATGCCAGAGCAGCCTCCTAAACAACTTTAATACCTATCTGTGTCATTCAGATAAACTCATTCCTGTTCCAGTAGAATAAAAGAAACACGGAACCTTTCCAAGAAAAATCACAGTTCAATAGTATCATTAAAGCACATTTGCTTTTCATTTTGTTGAAGACTTCCCACTTGGAAAAGGTATTACAGAGCTGATGTTTTTCTAAATATGGATATACTGCATGGAGGAGGAAAGAATCTATTTGTTTTGTTTCCTTTCCAAAATGATTTCTGATGTGTGTTACTGAGACTGTTTGCAAAATAAGAATTCAGCAGATCAATAAATGTAAATAGTTTGTTAAGAAAGTACATGACTGTCGTTGAAAACAGAGATTTGTGGCTTCTCATTGGAGAATAGATATAGTTTATTTTTTAGTTCACTTAGCTAATGAGTAGATAAAGAAAAGACTTTTGAAAGAAGTGAATGATCTTCAGAGAGTTTTTTTTTTCTGAGACACTGTTACAGCAGAAGCCTCTGAAACAGCATTTGTGTCAGCTAAGGGGAAAAATTACAGCACGTTTGTGATAATTTAAAGCATGTATCACTAACGAAGATAAAGAGAGCAAAGTATTTAAAGCTTAATGATACAGCAATAGCAATTGCCCTGTGATAATGAACAGTGCAGATTATCAGGCAAAACTTAATGAATGCCTTGCTTACAACAAGCTTTTTATAAACAAATACTAGTTGAGCCCTCTTTCAAAATTAGTACTGACATGAAAGCGAAATGATTTAATTAAAATATGCAAGATAAATAAAGACTTGGGAAAGGATGCTGCATATAATAGTCTGGCAAGTGTTTGCTAACAATAGGCTTTCTAAAATTACTAAGCAGAGTATAGTGCATACCTGGTTTGACCCACAAAATTATTTAGCACTCTGAGGACAGCTTTTGGTCTGTCTACAGCTCAGCATGTGCTCTACATCGGAAGGAACCTCTTTTATTTCTTTCTGCCAGATTGACACAATCTGGAGGTACATACATGACAATAAAAAACATTGGCTGCTGTGGGGAGAAGTGAGGAAACCCACTGTACCCACTGTGGTGGTTCAATGTGGCTAGGGTAATGCCAGGAAGAGTGGTGTTTTGTTGACACGATTGTCTTTATCCTTTGTAATTTGTATGTGTTGACATCAGCTGCTATGTTCAGACTTTGGTGAGAGTTGCAAGCAGATCTTTGTTTTGCAGGCTGATGTCAGCCAGGTGAAAATAAGATAATTAATTTAATGATTAGTTAGAATTCAAATTACTTTATGCAGAGCTAGTGGCTGGTAGGGGCTCTCAGAGCAAGGAAACAGAGAAGATTCCTGTGACATTTATCCTTGTTCATGTGACAAATATGGTTCTAAACATCTATTGGTGTCCTGTAGACTAAAAATGTTTGATATCTTTTTTCTTGGTAATATATGTGGCTTCACTAATGAAAAAAACACTGATTAGAAACAGTTCAGCACTTGGAATTTACAGCAAGATTTAAAAATCAGACCCATACCTGTCTGGGCTTATTGGAAAGGTAAAAAATGAAGTTATAGACTTTGAGAAAAAAATGAACTGATCTTCAGTCACAAATTCTATTTGTGTTAAAATTGGGGCCAGATTTTGGTACATTGGAGCCAGAGTCTGGTCCATGTAGCAAGGCTGTACTGAAGATACAGCTTGTATAATGTTGCCCATTTTAAAATGCATATGCTTCTCTCTGTCACTCTCTCTCTATGTACAGCTATATATTTTAATCCACTATGTGTGCACACACACAGCGAGTGGAGGGTATTTAAAAGCACTGAATAGGTGTGGGAGGGAAAGAAAAAAAGCTTTTTGTAAATAAACACAAGCACACTCACACACATGAACATATGCCAAATTATAAAATGTTTACAGAGCTGTGAGCTTATTGGGTCAAGTTTGTTGATTATACTATACATTCAATGCAATATTAGGAGAAGATCTTTGAGGAGAAAAAAAATATGCCAACAGCATTTTGTAACCGAGGGAGTGCTATTCTTTTGAAACATTACAAGAGCCATTACTGCTAAGTGCAGGTGGACAACAGAAGCTCATTTTTTCCCTTGAAAGTAGGCCTTCTGGGAAAAGGACGGCAGCTCACTAGAGTGGCTTCCTCCCCTCCCACAGAGCACTGTGTTGGGGTCTTCAAGGCCAAACAACGCGGTTACTTGTTTTTTTGTTTGAAAATAGATTCCAGCTCAGTAACGGCATGTTCCTTCCGCTACAGCAGTCTAAGCTCCCTCAGACAACCATTTTGGTACTGTTGGAAGAAAGACTGCACTGAGTAAATGTACTTAGCAGATTTTTTTCCCGCTCTCTGGCTGGTGAGCATTTCTCACTGCTTACAGGGAAGCGGGTCAGTCTCCTCAAATAATTTGTCACTAATAGAGGAGGGAATAGCAAGCTCAGCATTCAGCGTCCTGCAAATGGCATTTGCTGTGCATGAATTCCCTCTAGTTATGCCCATCCTAAAATTGAGGTTGGATTTAAGTTTTCCTTTGTACCAGAAATGGAACTGTTGTCCAGGAAAGGCAAGGCAGAAATGGGCAACAGTGGTAGTTTCCCAAATAGACTATATTTACAGTATGTTCTTTTGAAAACCATCGGGTCCATTCAGAACTTCAGTCTAATTCAGAATGAATTGTAAACTGAATCTAGCAAATACATACTGCATGTATTTACCCATTTTTTAAAAAATGCATTGTGCGCTGCTCTGTTGTTTATTTCTGGTACTTCTAAAGGTACACTGCAGAGCTCCTAGCACAACCCTACCAGTGAGAAAATTAGTTTGAAACTGGAGGAAGTAGCAGGAAGCTTTTGGTAGAAAAAGAGTCAGGGCTAAGAAACAGAGTTTAAGGACATGTAGACATGTAGTTTAAGGACATGTGAAAAAATAATGACAAAAGTAAATTTTCACATCCATCAGCCTGAGCATTTGCACTCAATCCCATGCACTCAGTTCCAAAGTTAATCTAAGAAACAAACAGAAATGGACTACATGAACAGTCTACTGTTCAGAACAGCTCAAATTTGGCAGAGCAAAGTGTTCCAGTGACTTACTTGCAATCCAGTTGTTGGCTGAAAATTGTTTCTTGAATTTATTTGGTTAAATTCAAGTGATGTCTAAACTCAAGATCAGGTTTTGGGCAGTCGATGAAAAGGAAAGGAAGAAAAAAGAATGAAATTCATAAAATAAATTGCTTGTTACAACTTACTTGCTTAGTTCTAATTTAAAAAAAACACAAAGGAAACACGAGGCCATCTGTGTGCGCGTAACCTCAGGGCTGGCAATGACTAGGTAAGTTAACAAACAAAAATCTGCCTACTGGGGTTAACAGTTGTTGACAGTGGTGAATGTTAAGACAGGTGATGCTCAACAGATTTGGCAACAGCAGAAAATATTGAGATTTTAAGCTAGCGCTTTTTTTTTCTCACTGTGTGACAGTTTCCAGTATCAGAGTGCAAAACTAGACCAATGGGAGCACAAGGCCGGAAGATGTTTCCTGCTGCTTAGGCAAAGCTTCTTGTATAGTTTGAAGTGAGATCATGGCAGTGAGCCTTTATAAAGCTTAAGCAGCTATTTAATGGCTGCTATTTTATGCCAAATGCTGTACTAAAGGTATAAGGAATCAAGCCATTTCCAGAGATTTTATGTGCCAGGAAACTATACATACTCCTTTGATTTTTCAGGATATACAAAGCATTGTAGATTGCTGGCTTAAGGCACTAGAGTTCCAGTCTTAAGATCTGGGTTTCAACCTCCTTGGAGAGATGCAATATCAGTAATTTAGATTTCAATCACAATATCTCAGCATCTCCAAAGTCATCTCTAAGGCCACCACCTTCAGACCACTGGTCAGTGTCATTTTTTCTAGGCAAAAATTGGACTTAGGAGGCACCACAAGCTCATCACTGAGGGCTTTAACTGTCAAACAAAACAAAACAAAACAAAACAAAACATTGTCTTAGAGTGTGACAGAACAAAGATATCAGATGTTGTTTTTCTTTTCCCTGGAGTGTTCATTTAGGGGAGTTACTTCATTTTTCCATGCCTGTCTTTTTTTTTTTTTTTCTTGTGTTGGAAACATCTCAAAGGAAAGAGTCCCTCCTGGTATACACTTGTATGCAATAGATTCTTGTTGCTCAGGAGCTCCTTATACTATTTTCATGCAAATAATTAAATAGACAAATTTTGGTAACATGAATGAATTAGTATAATCTTGTTGAGACAGCTGAGGAGAAGATACGGATTCAGGTTCTTATATCATAGTATTCTTCAGTTTTTTTGTTTTGCATAAATGTGTGTAGTTGGCATTAAGTAAATAGGGTTTACTTGTGTTACATGTAGACTTTTTGATGTTGCATTTTCACCAAATAGTACAAGTGACAGAAGAAGCCAAAAGTAATAATGAACAAAGCAAATTAATCCACTTCGGTTTTGCATGAAATCCAGTTTATAACTGGAAAACCTGAGAAGAGAACTCTCAAATCCGTTGGAGCAGGAATATACCGCAAAGGAAAAAAAAAATGGTGAGATATCATAAGTACCTCCTGTCTAAAAGAAACAGGGAGTACTAGATCCTGCAAAACTGCTGTGTCATGTAGTCACAGGTTAAGAAACTTCTGAGGGGGAAATGTCTAATTAAATGAGTGATCTGTCTTTCCTGTGAGGGAAATAATCATTTTGCAGTGAGATTGCTCTAAAGGTTACACATGCATTGGCAATATTGATGCAGAAAGTACAGAGCCTTTATCCATTTAAAGATGTGTTTGAAGAGTTGGGTTGTACAAAAGGCATCAAATTAAAGTTGCTCAGCTTGTAAAGTGCTCACCTCTCAGAGCACCATTAGTATTAAGGGAGCAGATTAAACACAATTTAGATCACATTGAAAGACTAAAGTCAATTTAGCAGGTATATAACCATGCATGATAATGGTCTCTAAATCTACAGCAACAAGGTGAGGATATGCTTGGATATGCAGGATAAAGATGTGAAACTAAAATAATTTCCTTTGAGGACTATAAAAAAGCAATGACGAGAAGGCAAATTTTAGATGCTAGTTTGTTTAAGTATGTAAATTCAATGGACTGATCTGGAAGGGACATAAATCTGATAGCAGTTTTATATATGGTCTGCAGGGTATTATGAACTTGACCTTTGATGAAGTAAGCTGGTTCTTAGCTGAATGGCGTAGTATTTCATTATTATTTGCATGCCAATAGGAGCGTGCAGATGCGATATGGGGAGACATGAAAATGTTTTCTGAAAAAGCATATGATCTGCTAACCCCTTTTTCACTCAAAATTATAGACTGGTTTTAGGTAATTGACATTGCTTTTTTTTGTGTGTGCTAGATTCTAATCTGTTGCCCATCATGCTGGAGTGTATGGGAGGCTCTCAGGGGAGAGGAAACTTTAAGCTGTGAAATCACATTGTAGATTAGAAGGTGTATTTATCTTGGCAACACATAGTTGCAAAGAACATGCAAGTGAGAAACCAAGATAGCAAAGACTTTTTAAATTGGTATAGTGCTGGGATATCAGGGGGCCTAGAACAATAAACAAGCATTGTGTCTGTCTATGTAAGTTTTATCTGATTAAGCTGAAAATTATCTAAATTATTCTGTATTACATAGCTTGATGGTTTACTCTTATTTATAGGCATAAGTACAGCATGTGATTAGTCACTTAATGTTCAGTCTGATCTACCTAACATGGATGCTTAACTTTTGCCTATATTTTAGGTATGGGGGGAATCAGGGCAGAACCCCAAGAAGAGAACAGAAGGACTTGTTCAAGGGGAAAAAAATGAATATATGACTGCACAGCTTGCCATTGCAAATGATCTAATGCTTCAGGTAAGCTGTCCTTGTACATAGTTCTCTACACAACTGCACTTACAAAACTGCTTTTGCCTGTAGATTGACTTTGCTGCCCACCTCATCTTTGTTGTGCCCTCCTGCCATGAAGTCATGGGGGCTCTGCTACCATCTTCTGTAGGCCTTTTATCAGCCCTGCTAGAGCAGCCATGAATAAATATTTCCCAAGGCACCTCCACAGCCTGCTTTCTCCTTGGCCGGTGCTGCTGCCGGCCCAGCTCTACCTCCACGTGGAGTCTGGACCAGCAAGTCCCTCAGCTCTGCCCAGACCCCTGCTGTCCTGTCTTGCAGCCCTGCTGCACTCTCCTTGCTGAGTGTGTTGCTTGTATTAGGGCTTGTGGTAACCAGCTCCAGGACTTGCAAGAGCCTCCCCAGTGCTGGCTTTCTGAGCACACGCAAATGTGTTAGATGCAGAGACTCCTCACTGCCAGAATAAGACGGGGCAACATTGCCTCTTAATGAAGAGCTGTTGGAAGCCTTTAATTTGTTAATTTCTGACAGTACTATGAAACAGTAGCATAAAACCAGAATACTTATCTTTTATAGGCAAAAATAATAATAAAACCCCCACAATGGTCAGATAAGCCACTTACGGACACTTTGGGGATGTCCTGTAGGGTTGGACTAGAACGCATCAGGCATAACCTTTCTGTTGCTAGCTTCACCTAGGCAATTCAAAGTCAGCTTTAAGTGCATGGAAGCTATCCAGTATATCCATACTGCTCTAGTTCTTATGCTGTGCCTGTATAAATGCTTTAATACGTGTTTTGACCCCCTGTGCTGTTGACATCATTCTTAACTCTCATAGAAAGAGGATGTTAAAAGCCTCAGTGCTCTGAATTAACATCCAGATTCAGTTAGTTAGTAAACTGTGCGCTTAACTGCAAGCAGTAGTTATGCTGTGGCAAATGGGATTTCTCACATATACTAAATTAGAAAAGTACTTAAACATTTTGCTGAATTTCAGCTTAAGTATGGATATTGCATTCTTCCTGATGAACAGTGTTGTATTGTATGTCGGGTGTCATATGTCATATGTAACACAGCGTTACATGCAGTAAACTGAGCAGAACTGCAAATGAGAAGAAAACCTTTCTGTACAGAAGGCAGGGGGTTAATTAAGCGGCCCATCAGGTGTTTCATTTTGATCAGAACACAAAAATAAATATAGGTTGCATGGTACATTAGTGTGTCTGTCAGAGATGGTGGCTTTGGCCAGGCACTTAAAGAGGGCAAAATATTCTAAATGAATTTTTAAATAGCTTCTTCCAGTCATTAAGCACAGTTATCACATCCATATTTTATAAATGTAAAACACTGAAGTTCTCAAAAGTCTGTTCTCCGCAGTAGTTTTTATTGATGATCCATCTGAGCTTCATTTCCTAACTGAAAACCCTTGTTGGTCAATTTATTCCAACATAACACTATTTGGTTGGGTAGTTATTAATCCTGTAATTGTTCATGGCATGCCAGGAATAATTCAGCTAATTATTACAATATGTCTTACTTTACCATGCTTCCACATGTCAAAATGGCCTCTGTGCATATTGGAAAAATTCAAATATCCAATTTTACTGAAGATATAAAAATTGATTATTAATTCACACACACAAAAAAGGAAAATTACACTTTTTCTCTGCCCCACATATAATTTCTACTGGTCTGGATACATTTTTGTCAAATACTCTGCTGCTAACTTTGATTGATCGATTAATACCATTATGCAACAAAACCTAGGAGTGTTGCCCTCACTGAACATTAGTTTCAATTATAGGATAAGTATAACAAAGCATGCTGGATTGTAATAGAAAAGAACTTCATTTTTTCCAGTTCATTTTATGTGAAAGAAATACTACTGAAAAAGGGAGACTAAGAGTTCAGTTATCCTGGCTAAAAGAAAAAAGTTATATATATGTGTTTGTTTGTATATATACATATATGTATGTATTACTTACAGTATGCATATTCTGATGAAGTTAAAATGGATCATAGTTAATTCTCTATTGTTGAATTCCCACTGATAAAGTGCAGTTTGTTGTTCTTCATATTTTTAACATTTGAGACCATATCTTGATTTCAGTCTTTAATCTCTCATTGGCTTAATATGAGTAAAAACAGGATCTTATGGAGTGAAATTCCCTTTTAGTTCATTATAGACACAAGAAAATCAAAAGCACAATGAATATCACAGAGTTTTATAGCTGTTTTATAGTTTTCATTAGCACACTTCCATAGTACGAAACAGTGTTCTTAAATTGTATTCAGCTGGGGCAACGAAGCTCCCCAGTTCCTTATTAATGAACAACTTTGAGTACAGTAACTAGAACAATATTTTGCACAGTGGAGTTCCGTGCTGTCATATATGCTGAAGCAAGACAAGATATTCAAAAATCATAACCACATAAAAAAAATCAGTAATTTTTATTCTTGTGAGAATTGTCCCAGAACATTGTTCTCAATGTATGATTTTTTCCAGAGAAGATGGCTCACTCTAGGCCTCGAATATTGTTTATTTTCCATTCAGGGACTTATCCAGAGATGTACAAAACACTTTTGAGAAGCTTCTGAATGGAGAAGGATTTTTTTCCGACAGATATATCTTTGAAGCCGAAAGATGAGGCAAAGGAACAATGCTCTGAAAGAGTAACTCAGTTAAAAATTAGCTATTGAAACCAGTGAAAATAATCCTGTTATTGTGACAGTTGCTATCTTGACCGGTAATGGGGGTTTAATCGGGGAACTCCAGAACTAATGTGATAAATCTGAACAGAGCCATACTCTGTACGTAGCAGTTAATGCAGAAAACTACCCTGCTCTCAGGGAGTTGTGTAACCCACAGCAGCCATCTGGTTTCAGTGCCAGATATAGTTAACTCACATTTTGGGAGAAAACTGTCAAGCCACCAAACCATTTGAACTTTTTGATTGTTTTTTTAAAAAAAGCTTTGTAATTCACATCCATTTTTGATACAGAGCCAGAAACTTCAGATGTCTGTATGGTTTGTCTGAACTGTGCAGATCCTCTGAGTTTGAGAACTGTTTAGGAATGGGCTTTCTTCGAAGATTTTCTTATGTTTTCATTGGTGGTTCCAACTGGCATCTCACTGGAACCACTGTCATGATGTTTTGATATTTGCTGTCCTGAAAAGGAACCAGTATGTGAAAAAAGTCTCAACTCCCAAGTGAAAATAAAAGCTCTACTTAGCCACGCTAGAAATGACAAAAAAGCTTACAAACAAATCTCCAGAAATAGAGAGCTTCCAGAGCTGTCTGCCTCTAACTGAGCATAATAGTAAATTAGTCATTTTTAAACACTATAGTGTCTAGACACTGTGAATGCTGTGGTTAAGTTACTGGAGTCTATTTTCCCTTTCCTACTTGTAATGGGACTACAGTTCAATGATTACTTTTCCTCTTATGTAACTCTATTTTTATTAGTATTTTTTTAACTTGGGATATTGTGTACCAATATAATATTTAGGGATGAAAAGTTGCAGATCTGCAAATGCACATCATCTGCAGTGTCACGTATCATAGATGCTCTTGAACTTGTAAAGTGAGAAAGCATTTTTGGTGGGACTTCAGAAGGGAGCTGGCTAGAAAGCAGTAGAAACCTGTTTCTATTCTGCTAGAAATATTTAAATTTTCATCTAGTTTTCAGTTCTGAACAGAAAAAAGTTTAAATTTGTAAATAAAGTGGGAATTCTGAATTAAGCAGGAATTCTTCTAAATTTTTGAACATGAAATCATTTTATTCAATATGAAAATATATTTATTAAAATAATTTCAGAAAGTAATACTCTTAGTAATAGTCCTACAGTGACATATAATCAGCAGAGAGTATAGGGTGCAAACATGTACTAATAGCCCAACATATGACACACCATAACAACATCTTAACATTCATTATTTCAAGTAATATAATCAAAAACGATATGAAAATGAGGTTGAAGTCTAAATAAAATGGTTAATGAAGCTATCAGCTGCTTAGATGCTATAAAAATGAACTGAAAAAGTCAGAACAGGGTTTGTAAGTTTTCCTATCCATTTAAAAAAAAAGTTATTTTTCCCATAAAGGATTCAGTTTGAACAAAATCACTTTTCCCTTTGGAAAAGTACTGCTAAAAATGTTTCAATCCCTTTCTACTGGAAAGCTTGTGCTGTTTTCAAGTTCAAAAAAACCCAGCAGTCAGGACAAAGAAGATGCTTTTTAGAAGTACCTGATCTTATCTCTTCTTCAAATTGATTGTGTTTCTTCCATGAAAAATGCTCTATTATGAAAGAAAATTGAAAAGTAGGAGACAGCCCATCTCATACTTGCACTGTGTTTGATTCTACACCCATTGACTTAATCACGCTGAATCGGGGTCTTTGGGCCATGGCAGAGTGGACGCGGGGAATGTTCACCACTATAATTTCCATTGCTGACTCCATGCGGCTGCTTACTGCAGCCGGTTCAATTCATTGCTTATGCAGTTACAGAAAAATAAGTGTATATCTATTTGCATATAGATTGTATATCCTCCAAAGTGAAAAACTTCAAAGAATGAGACTAGCAATTGCCACCTTGCATATTGCAGGAGGGTCTTTTGTTTAAAACACAGGCCTAAAAATTAGGGGGGCACTGTTCTATTCTTGATTCTGCCTTAAACGTTCTCTGTGACCTTGAATAAAATATTTTAGGACTACTTTTTCATAGAGAAAGTATGTGCGTGCAATCATAAATGCACTGCTGCTCTAATTGTGCAGAGTTTTAAACACAAGGTCCTTTCTTTTCTATTCTTCATATGTAAAATAAGGTCAATATCACTCCACCCACTTTATAATAACTAGGATGGTGTTATGTTGATCTATTAGTTTGTCTTTTTGTGCAGAGCTTTGAAAACCACATAGTTTTATGACAGTTATATATAATTATTATCAAAGGCAGGTAATTTTTGTTCCTTGATCTCTCCTGCTACATATTTATGCCATTGTTTTTATCATGATATCAGGAAAAAAAATTGGAAATTTTGCACATCTATGGACTTGATAAGGGACTTGGGGGGCATTCTGGGGGGAGGGAGCCCTAACCAACTTCTGGATAAGGATGCACATCATCTCCTGATTGCATATCTGAATGAGACCTGAGTGCGCACCATCTTTTGTCTTCTCCCTACCACATTTCCTTCTTATCCTACAGAGAAATATGAGCACACGGCAGAAAGCGAGCCTTGGCACCCTCCAACAGAGGCTTTCATTTCAATGCGCAGGGAGCCAGCACTGGGAAACACATCACGGAGTAGATCAGTCCATGGTTTATGTGCAGCTTAAGCAGAAAATACTCCTACCTGCTTGCACAGGACCCTTGTGGTAGAGTGGTGGTAGAACTGAGACTCCGGAGACCTGGATTCTGTTCCCAGCCAGCTGGAGTACCCTGAACAACTCATTTTCTGTACCTTGTTTTTGCCACATGTAAAATGAACAAAGTGATACCAATGCACTTTGACAACCAAGTGATGAAAACCACTATAAATTATTACCATTGTTATTACTCTTGTTATTAGCGGAATTCTGGGTGAAAAGCTAGAAATCTGCAGAGCTGGTGGATATGCTGGAATGACTGTGCTGATTCTGGAGTCATTAGATGAGTCTTTGTACTGCAACAGATAAGTAAAAAGCAATAAAAATATTAGCCTGCCTCATATACACTTAGTGATGTGGGTTAGACTCTCCCATTCTTATTCAAGCTCAGAAGACTGCACTGAAGACAGTGATATTGCTTGGAAAGGAAGCTAAACATTAATATGAATAAGTGTGAAAGATTCTGGCCTTTGTTGTTAGTGCAGTTATTAAACCATATATTTCTAATACAATAGAAAAATGCAGGTTCTCAGTTTGTTAGAAATACCTAAACTGCAGTTATCTGTAGCACTTTTACTGACTTTATCTAGCCTACATTATAAACATTCCTATATTTTTTGTCCCTGTAAAGCTTCAGGCATCAACTGTGTTTGTGACCTAAGTGTAATCTCAAACTTGCTTTCAATTATTTCTAGCCCAAGAGACCTGGACTATATAAACCTAGTTTGAAAACCTGAAAAAACATGTTTTTATTTTTTTCTGTTTGATTCAAGTTACACATAGAGAGCCATTTCAGGGCAAAACATTTGTCTCTAGTATCTGGCAGTCTAGTATTTCAGTTTTTATGTACTAGACCAGAAACTTTGTTGAATTTGGAGATTATTGTTGTAATTATTATTTATAGCTTGCATTGCCACAATACCTTGGAGAGTCAATCTCCATTTGTGCTAGGTACTGTACAGAAAAAGCACAAAATAATTACCCCCCGCAACAAGGTCCCAAACCGCAGTGTAGAGTGGCCACTTCGGGATACTGTGGTAATCTTCTTTTTTTTTCCTATTCTACATATTACACAGGCATTGAGGATCCTTTGGAAGGAAGAAAAGATACACAGTGATGGTAGAGTGCAAGCTTTTAAATAGACGCAAATTGGTATTTTTATCTGTACAGTGGCTGTCTGTGAAACTTCACTTTATTTTAATTTGATTGGTCTCCTTTTTCAAATGAAATGTTGATTTTTTTGTGACATTTTTACCAACTGATGTATAAAATAGGATATATTGTATTTCATAACAGGTTTTTATGCTAGCCAAAATAGATTGTACAAAACCTAATGGTAAATAAAGATAGTTTAGTTCTGTCTTGAAGACAGAGTACTAAGAAATTGGGTCCATCACTGTCATTTTTCTCAGAGATTCCTCTCATCTGTCACAACACAGTAGTTATGAAAAATGAAACCATAAATTCAATTTAGAGGGCAATTTGCAGCTAATCTTTGGAGTAATTCCAGTGTGAATAATGCAGCAATTTGGATGCACGGTCAGTCAATTCAATCGCTGATTTATTAGGATTTAAGAATTTTTTTCTTTCATTAATGATAATTACCCAAGAAGAGAAAATAATTTCTCAGAAATTATCTACCTTCCCATCTGTGGTCTCAGTTTTGAGAAAGGCTGCAATGTTGTTTAAACTTATTATTGTAGGGGGGAGGGAAAGCTTTTTACAAAAGATATATGAGGTATTTAAATTCTGAACTGTATCTCTTTACCGCACATGTGTGAACTGATCAGCACTGGTTTATGACTGCTTTTATATGACTCCCATTAGAGCTAACATTTTGAATATCTCAGCATAAGGACACTGGGATTTGCTATTGATTTTCCACACTTCTTACACCTTGAAGATTGCATTAAAATCCAGCTCAAGCTAGAGTGACATTTTTTGTTCCTGCTTAAAAGTCAAATTTATTATCTGAGACTTTTCCTACTTATTAAGTCCCCACTTTGTGATACATTATTTATGTATATTTTTTCTATATCTTTCCTTTAGTTCCCAACGTCTTCTCTTGTTTTTGTCAGACAGCATCTACAACATAGGCATCCAACAGATATTATCTATATGCTTGTATGTCTGTGTTGCTAATGGGGGAGGGGAGGCCAGGGGGAAAAACAGCTTGTTTGACATTGGCATTGAGCTTTAGTCAAAAATTTTTGGCATCTAGAAAAGTACTGCTCATGAAGTAAGTGCCTTTGAAAACCTCCAGAGGAAGAGTCTAAGTTAGATGCTTAGACTTACTACGGCTTCAAAGTCTCCTACCTCTCTCCGCTGCTGATAAAGGAAAGTAGGTCCTTCAGGAGTCCTTGCTCTTGAGACACCTAAAAATAGCTGCTAGGTAGATGGACTGAAGCCTATCCTTAAACCTAACACATGGCCTTCTTTATTAGTGTTATGCCACTTTTTTCATCCTCCTGAGGGGAAGGTATCTCTAGTAACACACCATGGCCCTTTGTAGGGAAAGCATTTCATGATAAGGATCAAGGAGCATGAGCAGGGACTGACGTCACCCTCCATCAGGCCAGGATGCTGCAGAAGAATTAGCCCAAAGTTTTTACTGATATTCCCTCCTTTTTCCACCCATAGATTCTCATCTTTACCAAAATAATACTCTTTCAGTGTTTGTTTTTATTAATACTGTAGCATTATTAAATACTGTGGTATTAATTTGTCCACAGATATAAGCTATTCAGGGCTCTGATCAGAAGGCTCTGAGCTAAAGTGCTGGTTGAAGCCTGAGGTGCAATTCACAAACAAATTTGTGCGTCCAGATTTTCCAAAATTGAGGATGATGCTTCTGGCCCCAAAGATGAATACTTTCTGCCCTGACAGTATTGCAATAAGGTACCTAAGCAAGTGATCAGTTATGCTTGGCAAGTTTGTTTCATTGAAGTATTATGTTGCATAAGGATTGGCATAAACTGACAACTGAAATATACACTGTTCTTTTCTCATATTATTAAGTATCTTAAGCATTTAAAATGTGTTATTAAAGCTCCTGCAGCTTTCTTTTTATTTACAATTATATTTAGCTAATTTTTAGTTGAATTTCACACCTGACAGAAGAAATTTGCATATAATTATGGAAAAAAGGAAGAAAGACAATTAACATATTTTCACACATTTCCTTACACTAGACTTTGAGCTTTGTAAAACTGGTCTGTAAAACTGTAAACATGGAAACTGTTTTTGATTGCTGGAGAAAGCATGTGTTTGCCTTCTCTGAACACATCATATTTTTATACCTGTGAAGAGAGTTTAAGCTGGCTTCATAGGAAATTCGCACATTGATAACGATTCTCAAATCATCCTTAGTCTGCAAGACTGGTGGTATTTAAAATTTAAAATATTTATTTTAATTTTTATTTGAATAAATTTCTTGTTTTAATTTTTATTCACTGATCAGGTTTCCAGGAATGTACTTTTCATACTGTTTTTTAACCTATTTCTTCACAGATACCTTTTAGTCTTATAATCTACTGATCTTTTTCATTTCCCCTCAGCTAAAGGTCAGTTTTATTAACAATTTTCTATGTGAAGCTGCTAGAGAACAGTATTTTGCTTAACTGGCACAGCACTATAGCTTTAAATCTTCACAAGTAAAAGATTTTGTGTAGCCTTCTTAATGTTGCTGTTACATTTGATAATAATTTCAGACTGCATCACAGCTTTCACTATAATTACAAAAAGCATCTTGGTGAAGCAGTATTTAATTTATTGTTAGTCCATCTAAGTATCTTCCCTAAAAACATCTAATTAAGATATGAAAATGTCATATTTATTTAGTTCTAGGTCTCTGAACATTTCAGGTCTTTTCAGAACAGCAGTGGAGTTGATGAGCAGTCTGTGAAGCAGGGCCATTTTCAAGGTGGAACCACCTCCTGTGCTCACTTCCAAAAAATGCGAGTTGGTTTTCTGCCTCTAGTTTCTGTAACAAGGACATTTGTTCACTTGTTTTATTTATGGTGTAATTCCATGTACCTTGGCAAACACATGGTGATTGCAAGGGAACTGTATTGCATGTGCAATATGTGAAATACATCCTGGGCACGTCAGGCTTGCTGAGAGCGTGCAGTGGACATTCATGCAGAAACGCAATGAACATCATAAAGTTAGAAGGCCAGAGATTACTGATAATAATGAAATTCTGCCATTGGTATGAGGTGGGGGGACAGGCAGGTGTGATGTTTGTATAAGAGTCTGGTCCGACACTGGTATGTGCACTTTGCTGCAGGCTTTAGCAAATCAGAGCTCAAAACGGGTTTCAGAACCCAGTTCTTCTGTTTGAGGACTTGGGAGAGGCCTGAAAATGTGGTGAATGCACAATGCGAAGAAGCATCATCACGATTTCATAACTGCATACTGTGGAGCTGGCTTACAAGATGTGGCTTTGATTGATGCGCGAGGCTGCTCTGACAGGCGGCAATCTACACATCCACACAGATTGACCACCAGATCTCTTTCACAATACTTCTAGACTCCAACTAAGCAGAGAATGGGAGCAGGAAGCAGAGTAACCCTTGTATTAGCATCTCAAGATAGGTAATATGTTATACGAATGCTCTACTAAAGACCTGGGCCTTATGTTAATGTTGTCAGAAAAAATAAATAAGAGGAAAAGGGTGATCTCACACAGTGTTTTTCAGTTTAATTTCTCTCCCCGGAATACATCACCTGCCAGGTTAACCTTCTTATAGCTGAAACCCTCTGCAAAAAAAAAAAAAAAAATCCGACAGGTTATATGGCAAACTATCTCATAAGAAATTATCAAAGAAGGGGATGAACTGCTTCTTTCAGTTTGCTGCCAGTCTCGTGAGGTCTGAACCAAATATAGCATTCAAACTTGGATTTACTGTGACTTTGTCCATTGTGCTGATTGCTGAATAGCCTCAAATTGCTTTAAGTAAATGCTTTTGCGAACATTGCTCCTTCACTCGCTTATCAATAGGTTCAAAATCTTCATTAGTCAAGGGATAAGTACATCTATGGAATTAATTTATCAAATTAATATCTGTGTTGTTGGTCTGTATTCTTTCCATCAATTATCTTAACAATAACTTGAGATGTGTAGTAAGATTTGTTTACAAAAATATGAGATTTCGATAGACACACAGTAGGCTTTAGATAGATTCATGGTGTGCATGAAATTACATGCAAAATTAAATTATGGATGGTAGTGTGTGCATGGCATTGTCTGCTCAATGCCCTTAAGTATAAAATAAAAAATTACATGGGCTATTTTATTCAAAAACACACATAAAGGCTGGTTTTTATACCTAGACATCATCAACTGATTGATTTTAAAGAACTGAAACAAGTATTTCTATCACACCCTAGTACAAGCTATGCAAATACTTATATATTAATTAGACACAGCTGATCAAGTCTGAGCATTTCCATTTCATGAAAATTCTTGACACTTTCAATTTTCCCTGAGTCTGATTTTTTTAAAGTCAGTTTTCTTCCCAAATCCATTTTTAAAGCACATTGTAATATTTTACAAAATTTCAGTCTGAAATGAAAAT
This sequence comes from Apteryx mantelli, assembly GCF_036417845.1. NCBI lineage: Eukaryota > Metazoa > Chordata > Aves > Apterygiformes > Apterygidae > Apteryx > Apteryx mantelli. The sequence goes on from NC_089978.1 coordinate 36,880,008, forward strand.
TCTGCATGGAGGTATGCTTTTCTTTTTGTTTCTTTTATTATTTCACAACACATGAACAGAAATGCACAATATTACACTATAGTATATGAAACAGGACTGGGGAGGGGTTAGTTACTCCTGCCTTTTTGAATGTCAATATTGCTTGCAGACATCTAAATCAGAGCTAGTCACTTAGAATCCCTTTGGGATTAGCAGAAGAAGTAGGTACTTCTGGTGCACAACATCTCTCAGCTGAAGCTAGATATCTTAGTAAGTTAAATGAATCACACTGTAAAAGTACCTACTGCTCTCTATTGACTGTAAAATGAAAATAAATTAAATTAAAGTATTGTAACTGCTGTAGGTATCAAAAGTGAGGTGAGATAAATTCCACCTTACATGTCTTACTATGACATCATATGACAACAAAAATATTAAAGTATAATTGTGGAATGCAGTTGCTTCTTTATACATATGGCATGTATGGTACTATCTTAATTTCTTATTTCAAGCCTACTCTTTGGAGACTTGGAGGATGGAAATAATGGAAGCAATCATCAGGCTTGTGTTCATCTCATCTAACTTAAAGTATCTAACTAGGTTAACTTAATAATTAAGTTAAAAGCTTAATTGCCTCTGTAATCAATGGTGACAGATAGGCATCTCGAGAGTCATGTCTTAAGTTGGCTGAATTAAGCCTTTGGAGGTATCTCTTTCTCTAGCGACTTTAAAGGAGCATAGAATAACAATTAATATCAGCTGAAATCCCTGCATATTAAGTCCCAGGCATCAATCTAATCTTCTAGATTTCAGGACTGTCAAAGCTTGAGGCCATCTAAATTTATTAGATAGCTCTGTACTTAGCTTGAACCTCCCTGGGCATCTAACACTAGGTACCTATGCATGCTCAGAAATACCTGTCCTGGGAATTAAGCACTCATTTCCCACCAGAGCTCCACTGCAATCTATTTCCAGTCATCTAAGCTCTGTCTATGTCACAGGAATAACTTTCTAGAGAAATCTGATGTGTTACATGTGGTGGTACTCAACTTTTGCGTAACAGCTGAGTGGTTAGACCTTTCATCATGGAAATAGGAGTTCTGGAACATAGGCTCTTCTCAGCCAGGAGGAGGCCAAATCCACATCATTCATATTACATAATCACCTAGGAAGTATCCTAGGTAAATGCATAAATACACTTCCCTTGAAACAGAGTCCCTGAGCTGCCAGGAAAGCAACAGTCAAAGATGGTGAGCTGGCAGGAGGGACTTTTGCTCTACTAGTGCAGCACTCTCAGCACTAAGCTGAGAGAGAAGAGTTACAGGCAGTTTGGATCAGAGAGAATAAAACCACATAATATTTTCTGTTGGTTTCTTGCATGTGTAGTGAAGGTGTAGCCAGTTCCCGCAAACTGCTCTGCTGGAGATTCTGTGGGTTTGTAGGAAGAAGGATGTGCCTTAAACAGATGGGGGTGGGGTGGGGGGTTCTTCCTCTGCAGGCCTTCAGAGGTATCTATTGTTCTGTTGACTTCATAGAGAACATAGCTTTAGAGAATGCCGTTCTCTGCATCCTGCAGTCCTTCCTATATATCACCCTAGGCAGTTAAAAGGTATGTGAAAGAATTTCCAAATCAAATCCACTTAGACCGCAATGTAGGGCTTTCAATTTGGTGCCTAAAGTTAAGCAGGATGGATCTGTCCAATGTACTCACTAGTGCAGAAGGTCTTTTCAAAAATTTGGTGTTAGCCAGGAATAACTTTTCTAGGATACTGTGGCTGTTTCTTATGTTTATACAGGGTCATCTAACTTTCTAGATCAAAAAGTATGAAATTGCTTCATTAAGAGAGATTGATCTGGAAAAATAAGATGTTTCCAGTGGTGTTAGGTAATATCCGTTCATAATAATATTTCTAAAATTAGGACATTTTAATTATCATATTATGACAGATTAGCAGCAATGTAGATTGCCATATGATAACTAATCGGACAGGAAATATGTCTTGTATTTCACATTGCTGTTTAGATCATGAAATATTTGAGCACCAGGGACAGACTGGCATAGCACATCCACATTGCTTGAGTCCAGATTCCTCTAAGTTGAGTGACTGTCCACATGGCATGACACTTTGTTTTGGTCTCCTCTGTGGCCGATGTGATGCATGAAGGACATAATTGTTATGTTGTGTATGTGTGTGTGGTTTTTTTTTTCTTTTCTTTTCAGTTCAAAGCATGTCAAATGATCTTAGGGTTGTGTTGTAACCCACCAAAGCGATGTTTTACAGCATGCAGGAGATATGTGCTGGATGCCTGGGGATTGCTTGTGCAGCATACCATATGTGAGGGTGCAAAGCCTCATGGACTTTTTCAGTTAGTGTTACTTATTCTTTATTTGTGATTGATTAACTTAAAAACCACATTTCAAGGCTCAGTGCATCAGTGATCACAAGGTCAATGATACAACACTGAGGAAACTCCACATTTTTTCTGATGACTGTCCATACAGGACTTCACATGCTCTCTACCAGAACTGTATGAAGTGTGTGAGTTCTCGAGGAAAGTGGAGTGGAGGAAACCAAACCTCGTGCAGTCTCATCCATGCTGTCTCCAAGGAGCTGAGCCTGGAGTGAAGTATATTCCAAACCTTCCCTTGTCTTGAAGAGAGCTAATTGGAGCAACCCAAACCAGAGCCGGTGAGCAAGCTAAACAATCAAGCAATGCATTCAAGGTTGATCAAGCAGTGGCTGAAGTTGCTCCTTATTTAGCTACCATATAAGTGTCTCTCAAAAAATATGAATTTCATGTTGGTGGTTTTGCAGCCATTTTTGTAGAAAATCATCAGGCTAAGGGCTTTTATGGACATATTTGTGAGACAGAAAGCACTTTTGATGAAATATCTGAACTTCTGGACCCTAAACATTGGTTTTCATTGGATTTCAGCATTGTTTCTGAAAACAGAAGTGGTTACCAGCTCTGTGCTTTAAAGGTAAACTGACCTTATTGTTTACATATAATTAATCTTTTTGCACAGAGCAGCCTGGAAACTACATTTTGCTCCTCTTTGGTTGGACAGCCTAATTCTGTGGGTACAATGTATTTTTGAATCCAGGCTGTGGCATTAAGCAGAGCTCTGAGGAGGGCTACTCCTGCCATGCTGTTATGCCCAGTTCTGTTCGTGTGACTGGTGTATAACTTATAGCAAATGACAACAATAAACTGTGCTAATATGTGTTACCAGGGTTTCCCTCTTTGCTTTCTCTTTTAATTAATCATTTTAACACATATAAATTATATACAAGTACATATAAATAAAATATGTATATATAACATATATAAAATGTCACACATCAAAGAATGAAAAGAATGAGTTGCAGTTGCATCAAGTGATGTCCTTTGTGTGGGTATGAAGGGCAGTAGAAGTTGTAGGAAAAATTACTTCAGTTCTGGCAAGAGCGATAAGGATTGTGTGCAGTGTTGTGTATCCAAAGCTGGGTGTAGAAAACAATATCTGAATAGAGTTTGTAATAAATATGTGAGGATCAGAGATGGAGGTGGTCTAGTCTATATCAATTTTTTCTGTTCTAGCCTGGAACAAAGATCTCAAATGTTTTTCAGGTTAGAGGGGAATGGAGAAGGAAAGACACAGAAAAGTCTGTTTTTTTGTATAAATTGAGTTGATGAATGCATGAGAGTGAAAATAGGAGAAGAAACTTTCACTTCTGGTGCAGCAAGAGTACAAAATCAGTGCAATAATAATAATGGCTCACAGATTTGAATGGCTTGCAATGATTCCTGTAGTTGCCTGGATTACATATACTGCCAAATACTCTGAGGTGTATGAAAACTGTTGGGAATGTTGATAGTAGAACATAAAACTTGTTTTAAAACTCAAATGATTTTTATCAAAAGGTTTACTAAGGTTCATGGACCTTCTGAATGAACTTGAGCAGAGTTATGGTTTTGCAATGACATCATGAAAAATTTGTAGTGGCAATGTGAAACCTAGTAAAACTCCTCACTTATGGGACAATTTGCAGTCCAGCAGCACATACCACCTCCTGCCTATCAGTGGGACTAAAACATATCATGGCCCTTGTAACTTTGAAAATGTCTCTTTTTCAGATGAAATTGAGACTGCAGTATAGAGCTTCTTTGCATCTTTGAACATGCGAGAGGTGACTTGAGGAATCTACTGTGTACAGCTTACAAATTCTGAATATTTTATAAAAAAGCTGTATCATTTGGTGCCTCCATATGTGTGGAGTCATTTATCATCTGGCTAGATTCCTGACATGTTGCCCGTCTTGTCTGGAAGCAATAACAGAACTTCCACAGAAAGATGTCAGCATTAGGGACTGAGAAGTAGTAAGACAATAGATATTCTAAGGAAAACAGTTATAAAAATCTAGTTTGACAATGCTGTCTGAGGGAGTGGGAGTGGGAAGATGTGTGATGAATCTCTATAGAACAAAGACCAAAGGTGTTAGAGCAAGTTTAAAAGGACAAAGGCAGAGGATTTTAGATTAGATTTGAGATTTTATAATTTTCTGTGAAGTTCTCTCCCGTCCATCTGTCCTTGTCTCCTGAGCCTAGAAACACCCATGATATAAGCTACTCCAGTAAAAGCCAGTTATAATAATTTTCTATCTCTTTTTGCTCCTCCTATTCTCAGCCTCATTGCTGCCATCCACTGTTTTGTTACTCTTGCTAGTTTCATGAAGGTTAGAAATAGGAAGTTTATAGCAGAAGCAGTAGCTGTTGCTTCAAAATCCTACCAAAATGACTCCTTGGTTTTGTGCTGGAGCTACAAGATTGAACCTTCATAGCAGTGGCATGCTATGAATGTCTTCTCACCTAATGCATGTTCCTGTAATGATATAGAAGTGATTTACCCATAATGACCTTTCTGCAGGGTGAAAAAATAGCCTAGTCCTGGAAGATCATGGAGGGAAAAAAACAGAGGATTTTTAGTGGCCCACTTCAAACTCAGTGCACAGAGATTTTCAGCTACCTTGCAGAGGATGCCCTACTACACATAGGATGCAGGTCATTGCTAAGTGAGTGCTTCTAGGGAGCAATGCCTGGTTAGAATCAATGATTCATAGTAAAATAAAATTTGGGACTCATTTTTTTGCAGAAGTTATAAGAAACTTTGTTTCAATGCTCTACATTTGGAGGTAGATCTAGTCATATAGAAAGCAGGTGAGATTCAATGTTATGGGAAGCTGGCTAGGGTTGAAGTCTATGTACACCATATTAGTGCTCCAGAGAATTATGAGGAGAAAGATTCAGGAAAGGGGACGTATGTTCTTGAAAGAATATCAGCCCAAATCTGAAATTTACTCAGGATTTGTCAGGAAGCTGACATATGGAACAAGAAATAAGAATTTTATTTTTTTGTCTTGGAATAAAAATATACATACATATTTCCTAAAGTCTCTATGATTTAAAATGATTAATTTTACAAACTTTTGCAAAGTTTGTGTGGTATGTGTTTAACTGTCTCATATCTTGAAGAATACAATCAGTCCTATACATCTACAGGGAACAAAGTAGCATAGCCATTCCTGTTAAGTATGAATATAGATGAGTTGCCATATATTAAAATATAAAAGTACAGTCAAGGAACAAATATTTACATCTAAAACAGAATCATCCTTTTTGTATATGTGAGAAAAAACAACATTACTTTAATGGTAGAAACTTTTCATATTTTTTCTAGGTAAAAAAAAAAAAGTTTCTGCATTATTGCCTTAGGAGAATAATCTTTTTTGTGGTCATGCCTTTTTCTTCCATTTGCATTCACAAGGAGGTTCCTTTCTCCAGCACTTAGACTGATTCATCTGACAGAGTAGTCTTCTAAATGTTTTCCAGTAAATTCTCTCTTTCCTTGAAATATCTTTCCCTTTCCTTATATTAATATTAAATATCTTTACATCAGTCAATCTATAGGAGTTATTAATGGTTTCCTCTAGAAACCAGCATGCTGTAAGTTTACTTTCAGATTGTGTTCTTTATATGATGTAATACTCACTTGGTATGCCTCTGCTGCATTTAACAAAAGTGAATCTTGTTTAAAGTTTTCAACGTGTATTTTCCCCAAAGGAACAGACATGAAATGTGGGGCTTTTGTCATAAAAAAATCTGCTGGGAAGGCAGAAGTGATGAGGGTTGAGAATTAGAAGCAACTTGGTCTCTGTTGAGAAAACCCATAAAAGTCTAGGTTATCCTCCAAACAAAGTGGTAGTAGCAATGACAGGACAAAGAAATTTGTGTGTGCTGCTTTAATATGGTTACGACAACCATCGGTAAGGCACAAATAACCCTTATATTAAACTATTTAAAAAGTTTAAAAATGAAGGATACTTTTTCTTTTTGTTTTTGCCCAGCCCAGTTGCCAGAGCATCTCTACTCTTTATGAGAGTTGTCCTCACTTTACATAAGCAAACAGGAAACTGATAGTAGAACAGTGATGAAATCTGGGACTTTCAGGTCTGTTTTAGCACCTAAAAGATCGATTCTTAAAGCTGCTCTCTGGATCTGAAGTATCTTGTAATGGATGTGACAGCTCCTGTTCTCTGTCCTTCAGAGGAAACTATGTTCACCTGAACAAAAAATAGACATTAAGTGGTGCAAGGAGGGTGCTGACTTGTACCCTGCAATGAGTAGAAGAGTAGAATGGAATTTCTACATTCTGATGGACTGTGGGGAATTTTAAAATTTTCTCCATTCTGTATGAGAATTAAAGCCAAATATTTTGAAATTCTCTGAAGGATTCTTTTTTCAAAGTCACCTCAGGTTGGTAGAAACATTTTATTTCAAGAAAACGGAGACATTTTGATTTTGACAAATCTTTTTCACTACAAAATGTAGTAACACAGAACTAAAATATGCAAATTATGACAAAAAAAGTAAATTACAAAATGAAAAAATAAGAAATGAAAAGAACAAAAAACTTTGATCTGCAGACGCTGTCAAAGGACTTTCAACCTTGTTGACAATTTCTTTCCTTTTTTACTTCCAAAATTAAATTCCAGGAAAACCAACCTGATTTTACATAAGTTTTGATGGCACTGCATATTCTCATGGAAAATGGCTCTTTGGGAATGTCCCTGAGCAGCTCTGGTAATGAGTTTATCCATGAAACATTTGCTGAACAGGTAATGTCTACTGAATTGAATTACTGTGCTTCCTTTATAACACACTGATCTTTAGATTCATGATTTCATTTGTTTACTTTCCTCTTTTATGGCTAAAGTGAAACTAATGAAGGAATAAAAAAAACAGGATAAAGCATTATATTGGCATGCAGTTTATGTTTTCTTATTTGCAGATCTGCAAGCTTTTCAAAACTAAGGCAATAGAAAATTAACTGTTCTATTGAAGGATGCTGGGAATTGCTCTCACTCTCACCAGGGAAAAGTTTTATCTGTTGAAACATGGCTTGACTTAAGTTTTTATTATAATTAACTCATTTAATAGAAGAAGAAAAAAATACCTGTCAAGAAATTAGCTGTAAGACCAGTCAGTTCATTAAAAAAAACAAAACAAAACAAAAAAACCCTCTTCTGTCTCTACTACATATCACAAAGGGGAGAAGAGATTATTAAAAAGAGAAATAAAGTGATTACTTTGATTCATTATAAGATGATGTAGTAAATTTTACAAATGTTGTACTTCAAGTCATTCTAACAAAATAAAAGCCACAAGTCACTCATTCACTGAGATATCTTCTGAATATTTCAAATTTAGCTTTTTATGCAATGTGTGGCTTTGCTAGATAACTTGTTATGTTTTTAATTGTCTTGTAAAGGTAGAACATTGAACTTGTAGGGATGGATGTATCAAAAATATATATTAAAAAAAAAGCCCTCATTCTGGCATAGATTTCCTTGCAATACCACTACAGGATACTGCCAGTTGCCAATAGAGAATTCTTCTGATCATTACTTAACTGGGATTTTTTGGCCTTGCCTTGTAAACCACCTTCCCCTTCAACTACTTATTAGTGTTTGTGCTGCAGCAGCCAGGTATGTAATTGTGTGTTGCTTGTGGCACAAACACAGAGCAAAAGTACAGCCTCTGCCCCTGAGACCTTTCAATCTAGTTTCAAGGCAAGCAATAACAAATAGACTCAGGTAGACAGGGAATGTGAGTAGTCAATGAAGCAAAACTTGGCCTCGTGATAAGCAGCAGAATTGACTTATGTGTAGCTTAATCACCATCAAATTTTTCTGTCATGTCAAAAGAGAATTTTAAGAAGAGTTTCCAGTAGGTCATGGTTTTGGTATTTCTGCCCTCCTGAGTAATCTGCAGAGCAGTCATCTCCAAGGAAAGTTATGCAGAAAAGGCTCACTGAGATTAAGGTGTTTCCTGGGTAGGAGATCCTAGAAAATTATTGTAACCAGAGTTGTAAGAAGCTGCTACAAAGAGGAAAGGAATAATCCAATGTCCATTTCTAGCATGGTGAGGACTACAGATTTAGCCTGCGCTACAGGGGATTTAGGCAGAGGAAATATTCTTTATCCTTATACTAAGCATAGAAAAACACTGGGATGGAGTGTCTAGGGCAGCTTCCAAGTTCCCATCACGGAAATTTTAAATAAATTGTCGGTCAGAAAAACACCTGTCAGAGAAGACTGGTACAGTATAGTCATGAAACTCAAGAGTGGAAATATGATCTTCCAAGCCCTCTTCCAATTCTGTTTTCTGTAATTCTGGGTTGCCCACTTTATGAGCTTGTGTAAGAAGGCAGAAGAAGCCAACACTTTTAACCAAGCTCCTGCTGCTCATCACAGACCAGGACTGCTTCTTCTTGGCCCATTTGAAGGAAGTAGACGCATAGTTGCTTCCCAAAGTGATTCTGTTTAAATGACCCAGGTTTGTTCAATACGGGTATATTATGGGATTTCCAGCTTGGGTCATTTTGACACAGTGCAAGGATGCTGACAGATGTTAGAAAGTGGTGGCTTGTGAAAGGCTTTTGAGGTTGATCCATGCAACTAAGTTGTCAGAGTACCAGATCTAGCTGCAGCCAGTGTGACAGGCAAAAGGTGCTGATTTCCCAAAGTATACTGTTGACCAAGCAGTTGACAATACAGATAGGAAAAGGAGGAACGTGATTAAAAATTCTTATTCTAGGTGCACTGGCTATGTCTATATTGATAAATAAGAGAGGTCCAGGGATTGTTTCCAGGGCCCTGGGACCAAAACTGACTTATATTCACACTGATGAAGGTAGTCCTTTCTGGACCACAATGGGTCTGTCCATGTCACAAACCTCTTGGCCATGCATCTTTTCTGGACTCTGTGTGGCTGTCTTTCTAGACCTAAGACACTGTCCCTAAGTTTTCTTTACCAATGCAGATGCCCTAATGTGATTGATCTGACAAACAGAACAAGCTGGATGGGCCAAACTTTTAACTAGTTTCAGAGATCCTCAGATATAATCGACTGCTAAGTATGTTAAAGGTGAGCTCAATATCTGCCCAGCAGTTGATCTTTGTAAACCTGCTGCCTCCCACTGAAAAGCAAATTGCGTTTGACCCCCGTGACACAGGATCAAGCTCCTGAATGGCAAAATCATTGCTACTGCTGGCGCCTCCTGTGCCCTTTTTAGTTCTCAGAAAGGGTTTCCCCATTAGACATGGATAAGAGACATTGAATAAGGTTGTGATGAAGTTACTTACACAGAGTTTACTCTGCAAACCATTTTCCTAATCTGCTCCTTACCTTCTAAGTGTGATAACATATTAGCATTTTCATTTTCTGGACAACTTTAATGAAACCAGGGGCTATAACAGAGACAGCTAGACCTCTTTAACTGTATGTGCCTTTAGCAGCAACCTTAATAATTTGAAGGTATACAAGTCTCCTTAGACAACTGTCAAGTATTTTCTTCAGAGTACTTCAGAGCTCTATCATGCTTGTAAATTTACTAGGGAGAGTGTAGGATAGCTTGTCTTTTTGTGTGATACTCTATTCTGCATCTTGGATTTATGTATAGTGTAAATACTGTCGCTCCATTGACTTTACAGTAATATTCTGTTGAGACAGCTGCATCTCTTGGCCATGCACAGCAATGAGGTTGCACTCTATTCTTCCTATGCAAATAATTATTGTTTTTCTTTGCCACTTCAGACTGAATTACTGAACTAACTCAGTTTAGGGTTAACTGTGAGACCATTTAGAAACATGAATATCACATGGCTTTTCCTAATGAAGGTTATTTTATGAGAGTTCCAGATTGAGCACTGGCTTTGAGTTTAGTTCTGGAGGAAGTTCAGGGTGCTAGTTTTGATCTATGACACTTTTGATCATTTTGACTAAAAGTATCCTACAGGTTACCTTTCTTCCAATTCTTTCACTTGGCAGTTTAAGAACAAATGATTTTCTCAGGCTTATAATTCCTACACATCTTTTCCTGGGATTTAAGTATGAAATACCTGTAAAAAAGGTCCTTCATTTCTAGAAGCACTCCCTTTAATTTTCTAGCAGCCCATACATTTGTTGACCTTCAGAACAGAGCTGTATGTATCACTGATTTTTCGGTTCAGCGGTTCAAATGATGAAAAAAGTCATTTTGGGTCAACCTGAAATGAAAATTTGTGTGGTTGCTTCTCTCCCACCCTCAGAGAATCAAAAGCAAAAAATCATTTTGAATTGAAGGAAATACCCTGTTTAACCCCAAATGACATGTCAGATAAATTTTGTACCACTTTTATAATACAGAGGAAATTTGGGAGCAAAGTACTAAATTCACATGGGAAATTCCTTTGTAAAAATGAATGTATGATGATGTGTTCTTCTGCTTACCTCCTGTTCCTTGCCTCTTGTATCCCAGTGTTTGCAGCAGATTTTGGGGAAGTGGGACACACAGATTCAAATCTTTTCTCTCTCTGGTTTTAAATACAGATGTTCCATCTCTGTAGCATGCATATTGGTGCATTTCAGTCTTGCTTGCTGAAGCTGTTTCACTTTTTGTAAATAATTGGGTATTCATTTTGATAGACAGGGAAATAAATGTGAAAGCCTGATTCTTTAACTTGCTGTTTATGACATTTTAGCTTAGAGGTATGAAAGTCAGTGGAAGTCCTTGCTTCAGTGATAGTTTAACTACTTCTACAGGCTACAGGGGCTTTGAAAAAAGAGTTTGTTCCTGGAATATCTGAATGCCTAATGGTAACAGTACTTTTCTGTAATAAGGAAGACCCCAAGTTCAGGTTTATGATGCACACGGAGTAGAGTGAGGACTTGAAAATGGCCTCTTCTCCTCCAGCTCTAAATGTCTTCATCCATGAACAAGCCTGAGGAAGGACAGTTGCACTTTGAACTGACATCATTTTCGTGGGGCTGCTGCAGTGTTTCTGTCATGTTTCTGAAACATTATGTTGCTTTCACCAACCAGAACTGTTTATCTATCTAAGTTGAGCTGAATCCACAGATATTTTCAGCAGCTCCAAAATTCCTCTTTCGGTGAAAAAGACATTAAAACAATGTCTACCAGTTCTAGTTCAGAGCACTGCATAGTTACTGTGTTAAATCTATATCTTTATATCTGATATCCAAAATTACCTCCTAACATCCTTATAGTGATTAAAGACCATAGGTTATAGCTATACTATGCCACAGGCCATCTCCAGTGTTTGTCTTTAAAGAACATCAGAACAACTCTATTGTACAGATGACATAATGGCCCATGCTTCAGAGAGAGGCAGAAACCCCAGTGGTCCCTAACAATTTACCCTGAGGGGAAAAAGCCTTCCTGACCTCAAATTTGATGGTTAATTTATCCCTGAAAACTCTCTGAGTCTTTAAAGGAAACATTTACTCTTAGGTCTAATGTAGACATTGCTACCATGGGCTTTTAAGTTTGGTCTGTTATATTCCACCCCTTTTTCTTAAGCTTAATGTCTTCAGTGAGGATGCAGGAGACCCACATAAGATATTTGCTTTGCACAGAAGCGCCATTGTTCTTAAAGTTTCCTTGTGTCTTAAGTGCCCTATCTTCAACATTTTCATCTCTTATATTTGTTCCGCGTCAGGGTATAACAAACTATCAAGGCAATGGAACAGTTTGTTTTACAAGGCATCAATTCTGAGAAACTCTAAGGTATGACAAAAAAGGAAAGAGAAGAAAAGAAAAGAGAAGAAAAGAGAAGAGAGCAATAAACAGTCAGCTGTGTAAAATGTTCTATTATGTGATTTAAGATTATAAAGAGATAATAATCTTGAAGTACAAAATGTACCATTTTGCTTTATTGCTGAGAAACCCCAACTTTACCTGTTCCAGAGTTTAAAAAGTCAAATCTTTAATGAACAAGAAACCCCGCTGGTGTTATATTCTCTCCCTTGTTTCCTTAGAGTTATATGCCAAGGTATTTTATTAATCTGAGAATGTAATACAACACTATTTAAAATTTTGGAATCTTACTTTATTAAAGCTAATATTCAGAGGTTATTGCGAGAATGAGAAGGCAATTGTTTCAGTTGCATTAAAGCAACAGTAATGTTCATGCTTCCTTTTTAAATCTTGCTTTAGCAGAAGCCTATGCCAATCAAGGAAAACTCATTAATCCAGTTAACAACCATAACAACAGTTTTTCTTGTGGAATCAAGGAGGCAGAACTCTACTATGCATTGCCCATTAGCCCAATGTCTTCTGCCTTTTTTTTTGTACAAAATTCATAGCTCTGCTTTGTATAACATTTTCTTGAATTAATTTCATAAGTATTTCCTCAGGATCTATTTTGCCCTATTGCATGGCAGTGAGGAAGAGGGCCTGTGGAACATCTGACATGGTGTTTTTGCATTTTGTGGGCCCAAAAGCTATTCCTTCATCTTCTGAGAGGAAAAAAAACATGTCAAAAGAACAAGGCAAACTTCTCTTTTGGAGAAGGCAAATAATGTTTTTGTCTCCTCAGGTACCAGCTAGCTCTTTTGTCTTGCAAGATGTGGCTGAGGATGGTGTATTTTTTGGAGGAGTGATATTTTCTGCATACCCTTCAGACACGTGAGAGACGGGCCTCCTTTGCTCTGAAGACTGCTCATCATCCATGTAAAGATCTTCACCTTGAAAGCATAACTAAAAAAATAAGAATAAAGATTTTTAAGTACCTAAAGATATAGGACTCTAAGTCCCATTGACTTTCAGTCAGATATAGGTTGCTTTAAGCATAAGTCACTTAAAATTTTACTCATGTGCTTATTTCTGGCAAAACTGTATCCAGTCTTTAATTTAGGTAGAAAATCTCCACAGATGTACTGTCCATGGTCTGCAAAATTTCTTTTATCATGACAAACAAGGACTTCTTAACATACCAAGTAAGTATTCTCTAATATTCACCATGGCCTGGAAATACTGTGCATTATAACTCAGAGAGGTCAGAAAATATGGTTGTTGTGGTTGACATTAGTGATTTCCTCTTTCAATAATATAATAGTAACTTAAAACTGAGTGCAAGCTGTAAATAAATTGTTGCAAATATTGGCTCAGCATTTGATAGATTCACGTATTTGCATTTCCTTTAGTGGGTTTTTCCCCCAAAGACACTTGAATAATTGAGTTTTGCTGGCAGGAAAGCAAATTCTAAAGTTACAAAAGCAATACTGAAATTCATATACAGTGTACTCATGCCCTCAGTATATAAGTGCTCAGCAAATTGGGAAAATTAAATAAAGTCACATGCTTTTCCTGACCAGTTACAATGTACTGATACAGATAATGTAACAAGCATCAAATATCACAGGCTCATAGGGAACTGTTTAGGCTCAATCCCTGGTAAAAACTATTCACCAGAAGTGATCAGATGATTTTGATTAACAAATAAACTAGAAAGCAGATCTGCTAGCAGATATTCAGCAAACAGAAAATGAGGTTACATTCAGCAGATGAATTATTCATTGTGAATTATTTGTTCAGTTCTAATAATTACAGCAGGGAAAAATTAATTAATGTTACAGCAAATACTTTAATTTTGATAATAAAAAGAGACTCATTGAAATGAGCCTCAAAAAGAGATTTCTAAATGGAAGAAAGAATGGGACATGATGAAGAATAATATGAAGTCCCATCCTGAATAAAATTTGTACCTATGAGTAATTTTACACAGATATAATCCCACACAGATATACTTTCAGTAAAGTACCTGGACATCATGAATAGTTTTTTATTTACTTTCTCTTGCATTCTGTTTATGGGAAATGTAATTTTCTTAACCACAGTTCACAGATACACTTGTAGGATTACGTCCTAATTGAATAAAGTACAGATTTAGTTCTGATTATTTTCCTGATAATTTTATTGTCATTTCTTCACTGCTTGGGGTCGCAAATTCCAAATTACAGTTCTCAAAGCTTTACTGAATGGAGGGATTCTCAGCAATAAAGCAATCACAGTTTAAAACCCACTAAAATGATAGTATGGATCTCAATGGAGACTGTCAACAGGCTGATGACAGGAAATTTTTGTACTGATGTGGAAGGAATATGCTTATTCAATCTTCAAGGGAAATAATGGAAAACAATGAAAAAGTTGCTTTATCTCAGTCACCATCTTTATTGCTAGACCTTTTAAAAGAATAAATAGATTGCACAAATGAAATAAATGTCCTTGAGGAAATATCTTATAAGAAGTATCCTATAATATTTAAAAGGAAGACATCTTAATTATTACATTAACAGCTTTACAGAATGTTTTTTCAGTCATATAGGTTAATTTAGCAGAAAACTAGTGTGTTGAGGCATTGAGAACTTTTATTGAACCAAAATCTACCTTTCTTTCAAAATGGGATTTTCCACAGGAGAGGTTGACAATGAAATTTTTAATGTTTTCATGAAAATAAAAGTGATTAAAAGAGAATAAAAGAGATTTTTTACAGTTTTGGCATTAAAAATGATTAAAGATCCTTAGATGTTTTTGAAGAATTGAAATAAAAACAAAATCTTTTTGGTTTTGCTGACTTTTTTTAAGAAGAGCAAAAATTTTTCCTGACCAAGTCTAATAGCATTCTCTGATAATTTCGGGAGGTTGTTTAGAACTTGAATATGAAATCTCTTGTTTTCTTCATGATGCCTTTTCTGAATAAAAGGGACATGTTTAACTTGTCTGCTGCATCATTTAACTAACAGAAATTCTATGTGGTAATATGTTATTAAACTCATAATTTTAAACTGCCTTCCAAAAATGATCTGTGAAAACATGATTTGCCATCAGAATCCAGCTGCTCAAGAGCTAAGTAACTATTTTGTGGTTATGACTCAACAGGGTGAAAGTCAAGGGCAGCACCTGTCAAAATATGTGTGCTTCAAGCTGTCCCAATAGTGCAGTGGTAATAGTGGGATTAGGGATCCACTGTGCTAAAAAGCCTAGGAATATACAGTAAGGGTGTCCCTGTCCCCAAGATTTTTCCAGTATAATTTAATCCAAAAAGGCAGAAGTCATCATGAAATGGGGAGGGTCTGGAATGGAAGACGAGGATAAAAAAACCTCAAAGGTATGGCCATACAAAATGCTTGCACATCTAGTTTGATCAGCTCATGTTTAAAAGGTGAAAAAAAAAAAGAAACAAGGGCCATTTTGATACTACCTAAATGTTGGAATGCTTATTAATGCAGCCTGGACTGAAAGAGAGGATAAAAGCTTTTTTGAAATTGGAGTTCAAACAAATGCAAGGCAAAAGGGCTTTCTGCACACTCTCTTTCTTTCTTCCCAGGGAAGGTCCAGCCCTTAGGTCTGTCCAATTTTAGAATATGAGAGAACCATAAAACTCTTTTTTTGGGGGGGGAGGGGGAGGGTGTCATATTACCTGATTTCTCTCTCTCGTGGCACAATTAGCCTCATCTGAGCCCTGGTGCTGTTCCCCACAGCAGACCTCCGCAGTAATCTCTGCAGTAGGTCCGACATCTGCTGAAGTCACTGACTTAAATGGTTTTCATTTAACCTTTTTCATTGCTACATGAGACAGCAATACAATGGGGCACCTACAAGAATCAGAAGGTGGGTGTTAATTCCAGCCATCACAGTTCTTTGTGTAACCTTCGATGTGGTCTTTTAATCCTTGAAGCCCCATTTACTGCGTATGTAAAATGCCAGTTTACATCTTCAGTTTGAAGGTAGCATTTGGACTCGGCAGTTCTTTCAACCATTCACATTTCCACCTCTTCAGCCTCCTCTGCTGGCAGCATGTGCCGTGTTGGATCCCCTCCGTGCTCTTAGGGAACATGTTGAAAGTATCTAGGCCTCTCTGCTATATTTTTCCTTTTTGCAACTTTTTTTCCTAGTGCAATTTTGCCTAGCCTGTTGCAGCTGTTAATTCTCTAATTGGCAGTGAAATACCTCTCAAATTATAAGAACTGTATCACATGTAAAATATCAATGTTTCTATAACACTACAGTGTTGCAACCATTACATCAATGTAGGAGCTTCTATAACATGAGGTGCTCCTACTCATCCCTTTGATTTTCCTTTAAAAATACAGCTTCAGAGGGGAGAGTTTTCAATCACAATGCTATGCATGTTGTTAGCGTTCTCATTACAGTCCATACTATTTATTTATGGAGCGCTCGGAAGTGTGAGAGATGCTGTATGGCTCTGCAGACCTTCGGAGCAAGCTTTAGCTAGGGCAAGGAAAGTGAGAGACCCGAACAGTGGGTGAGTCAGTCAATTTCTTGTAGTATTAATTGGATCTGAGAGCAAAACTGAAGGGGGGGGGAACCCATCATTCAAGTATCTCTAAAACTTCCATGGACTTTACTGGCATTAGTATTGAGGACTTAACTACAGCCACATTCTGTTCAAGCAGTGATGACAATAATTTCTAAGACTCTGTAAAATCTTCTGTTTATTTTTTCCTTTCTATGCCTCTTCCAGGAAGATTTCTGTGTCAGCTGTGTGCCCAGTGGGGAAAGCCTGATTTTTTGCTTTCAGGGGATTGCTGATGCCTAACTAACAATAATAAAAGCAATCTGGGTCCCTGAATTCTCCCTAAGACATTGCAGCCAGCACCGGATGTTGTGCATTGCAGCTTGGCCTTTCAGAAACACTCACAGAAACAGACTGCACTGACTTGTCAGTGGCTATTCAATTCTTCAATTAAAATGTGAGCTGTCTCTTTTATGGTTCTGTGTTTTGCCTCCATTTCTTATTGCAGTACTTCTACCTGATGCAGGTTATTTTAACACTTGCTTTTCAGCAGTCAGTTATATATTGAGGATTTTTTGTCCTCTGGGAGGTGTGCTCAGTTGTTTTGTTTGATTTTCACTCTTTTTATTACCTGCAAAATACTAGATTCTGAAAGTAATAGCAACCATCGTTAAATAGTATAGGAAATAAAAAATATTTTGCTTTTCTTAAGGCTGTTTCAATCTCCTTTCCCCTTTCTACACAGACACATAAGTTTGTCTATGGCTTAGGAAAAAAAGCTTTTTTCAACTTGGAGATTTTTTTTTTGTCCTTTAAAGGTAAGCTTGAAAGACTATACATTGTATGAACAGAATAAGAAAAATAAGTTAAGCTCCAAGAGTCTGCTTTATTCTGCCCACTACATTTATTCCTGCTGTTACCAGGATTAAAATTTACTACTAGAGAAAGGCATAAATAAAGACATGTTCTTGGAAAATATATGTAAATGCGAACACACCTTTCAAAACCTCATTTGGCAGCTGAGATGCCTAAGTGCTTGAGCTAGAAGCTACTGTAAAATAGAGTGCAGGATGGAGAAAATGCATACAGAGTGAGCCAGAGGCAGAACAAGGCTATAATCCAGATCTATAGAGTACCAGTCCAGGGTAGCATCCTCTAGGCTGTGTTGCCATATATTTGCTTCAGTTATGTTTGTGATAGGGCATTTGTCTTTTCAGGATAGTCGAAATTTGCTAGCTGGGGAGCTGGATCTGTGTTTTGGGATCTAGTTCCCTCCTAGGATTTGCTCCCTGCTGTCCTTCCAGCAGCAGTAAATAACCCTGCAGGGTGTGCTGGGGAAAAGTCGGACTGCTGCAGACTGCTGCCGGGAGAGGAAGAGGAGGATGAAGAACTAAAGCTGCCTCTGCGAGGTGTAGGCAGCAGGTTAGCAGCATCATTTCGATGTCTGGGTCCAGGGGAGGAGGCTAACCCAGGGCTGGCAGTACAGTATGAGTTTGGAGTGCTCCAAAATCAATAACATACGTCTGCATTCAGCACCAGGATTTTCAGGGTGGGTAAAATAATATAGCCTGAAATCTACCTGCACAAACACCCCAGCTGTAATCATTTAAGAATTGCCTGACCTGTCAGGTATTGTTGGGCGCAGATTTTCCGGTGATCATTTAAAATCACAGCTGGGTAATTAGTCTCTGGAGGGCTGGCAGTGTGCTTGGGTGTGCCCCTATCACGCAGAAATGGTACAGGCACTCATGCACCACTGGGGAGTCCTGCTGCCAGGGTAGCTGGCAAGCAGAGATATGGCCAAAGAAAAGGCATAGAGGCTGATGCCCCCTGTTAAACAGGTGCTTGATCTCTTTTTCTGGGCACCTTGCAGTATTAAAGGCAGGTGTAATTTAAAACAGTCTGTGGGCTGCTCAAACACAGGCCGAGGGAATGTCTTTCACAGAGCAACAGACCTTTTGCACACCAGCCTCAACCTATGCAATTTGCTTGTACCTGAGGAACTGACCCCTTGAATGACAAGGACAATGATCTGCACTTGGCCTGAAATAGACTGAAAGCTGGTTTTAATCCCATTATTTCCTCCCAGAGTGATTTCTTATAAGAAGGGCCAACCTGTGAAGAGTGTAGCTAGTTAGCATATATTTCATTCTTCCTTATGTGTTTGTTTGCGTTGTTTTCCAGGCATGTGAATGAATGATGTGAGCAATGTGATTTGAATGCTTCAGTGACTGGGTCTTTTAAATAAAACCAAGAGGGGATTGATCAGTGTCACGAAAAAGCCAAAGAATCCCTTAAGCGGCAGCTCACATAACTGTGGGTTGCATAATTCAAAGCTGTCCTGGGGCATCTTTAAATGATGCATAGATTTTGTTTTCTTGCTTTACATTTTTGAGAGGAGAAAGTTAGATGAAAGTTTCATGTTGGTCACACTGGCACTGAGAGCTGTGAAGTGTTTTCCTTGGAAAAGCAGCTGCCCTGCCTGCCACTTGCTTAGAGTGAGGGGGGAAATTAGCTCAGCTGCTTTCAATAAGAGACACTGTCTGAGTGATGCCCTCTCCCTGGTTAATTAAGATACGTGTTGAAAAGGTAATGCAGGAAGACAAGTTCAAGCCTTTTGAAGTCACTATTAGACATTGTTAGTGAGGATTGTGTGAACATTCCCGGTTTGGCTTGGGAGGGGATTTGCAAACCAAATTGTGGTCTGGTACACAAGGGCTCTCGGAGGATCTCACTGAATGCTGCTCCCTTCAACAAAACCTGCATTGCCAAGCATCAGATGGTGCAAGGCAGTGGATACAGCAAAGAAATAAATCCAAGATAATGATTTTATTTGTTCAGAACATTTAAGTCTTTAAAATCAGCAAATTAAGACAACATAATTAGTCAATAACAAACTGTATTTGTTTAGCCCACCAGTCTGAAGAACCAGCGTCATTAAAATATCACCTGTGGGTTATGTTTAATTACCGCACTTTTTGAGATGGAGGTATATATTTTAATTTTCTGCCTTCTAAAACGGAAGTCAAAGTTTAATAAGTTGATATTTATGAGAGAGGAGATCGCAATTTATAGCACAAGCCCTCCTCACAAACAGCGTGGGTTTTACAACGCTGCTTCCCAAAAGCCACTAGGTGGCACAGCCCACTTACAGTTTGCTCGTGACGCTGTCGCAGAGAAACGCTGGGGCTGGGGCTGCTGCAATCACAGCTGAGGTAAATGTATAAGCAAGCAAAAGAAATGACCAGCATGAAAGATTATTATGGAGGCAAGAAGACCCTTCAGGTACCAAGCTGCATTCTTGACTCCCGCTGGCAAACTGAGGTGGAGGCCTTGATGCAGACGAGAAATAAATGGTTCTTGTAAGTGGCTGCGTTCAGTGAATGGATGGAGGAAGAAGGTGGCTGAGTGATCTTGCACCACTGTCCTAAGATAATTACATCCTCTGTGTGTGTGACTGACAATGTTGTATTCAGCCACTGACTTGCTTTCAATTTGCAGTTCCCTTTGCAGTTGGCTTAGAGATATTGTAGGGGTTGATAAATCTCCAAGTAAGAAAGGTGGGGCAAAAAAACTAGCTATTGTGCATAATGCACATCTTTTTTTGGCACGGTACAGAATTACAGCAATGCGATAATGATCATAGACTGATTGATTCTTGAATGCCCTCTCTGTACTCTCTTTGGGGCAGAGATTGGCTGTGTTTGTGTTTAGGGTAGTGCCAAGTGTGCTGGCGGTGCTTAAGCAGCACGTGGCAATTCATAACAGAGCTTAAAATTAAGTACACTTCAGTGATGTGCTGTCAATATATTAACATGGGGGAGCCCACCAAATTACACCCTGTAGCCTGTAATAAAATCCGTTTTTCCAAAGCAACATGCATTTGAAAAGAGGAGGGTGTGGTAAATATACTCATTTGTTTACCCATTTAAACAAAAAATATCCTTTCAAAGCGTGCAATGGAATGGCAACACTTGGCAAACAAGCTAACAGGCAAGGCCAGATTCTCTGCTGTGTAAGGGACTCCTTGCACCAGGAGCGTGGCTGTAGATACCCTGCGGAGCATCTCTTGGATATGAGGAATCTCCTGTATCTCCTTGGATAGAGGGGATTTCTAATTAGCCACAAACATGTCTGTATCTCTGTGCTGCCTCACGATGGCATAGAGGGTAATTTGGGAGAAGGAAAGGATCAAGGCAAACCTCTGGTCTGTTGTAGCAGTTGTTACGTCCCCTGTGGGAGCTCCCAACAGAAGCTCCAGGAAGACACTGTCAGGCAGCAGCTCTGAGGGAGTTTTTGCGTAACAAATTAAGAGGGTGACCAAGGCACTGGTAAACTGGTTGTCTTCTCTGGGGGTTTGGGGCTTACTGTCCGATTAGGCAGCCTGGGGTGTGCTTATCTGTTTTTTCCAAAGCAGGTAATAGGATATCGCACTCTCACTGTTACTTAGTTCCTGTGAGTATACAATTTCATCCTGTATTTCCTGAACCTGCAGGCAGTATTGCAGGTGGGTTAGGTCATCCAGGTATAGATCCTGAAGAAAGGATCCTGAAACCAAGCCTTTTCCTCCTCTTCCTCAGAGACGCGGTACAAAAGATGGGCTTGGATGTTGTGTGCATCTAGCATGCAGCTGCTGACAGTCCCCAACATCTTCCACAGCCATAAAATATCAGAGCGACTAGAGCATGAGCTCAGAGCCTGGTATGTGTGCATCCTGGATTTGATGCCCCATTTTTCCAGAAACTTCACAAACCTCCCTTTTGCAGGGTACAAGTAACTTTGATGTGAGGTCAGTCTTCACTCCTCTGCTTGAGGCTGTGTTACTAGGCAGTCAAAGAAGACAAGATCCCACGGGCTAGCAAACACAGAAAGGATGAGTTGTACAGCCCAGGAGTTAGCATGTGCACGTGGGAGAGGTCAGTCTTGGATTCCAGTTGTCTTCAGTATTTTTTTTTTTTTAATGCAGTGGTTGTTTCATGTAGGGTATATGTTAAATATTTCATGCTGCATCATGGGCACCTATGGCAACATGCCTGGAACTAGTCTGGTCATCCCGGGCGAGAATAGCTCAACAGTGCTCAGAATGGGGGAGAGTGCCATCAGAAGCTGAAAATCACCCCAACCCTTTCATCGGTGTGGAGGCAGGACTGCAGCCGCAAGCTACTGGCAAAGCAAAGACCCCTATCGAACAATACTGTGTGTAACATACTGTGCTTGGTTTATACTCTCTGCTGGATCCTGAAACTTTAAACAGTGAGACCTGCATAATCAGAACCTATGCAATGACAACCTGGGTTTTAAATAACTTTTGGAATATGCACAGTAAAATCACAATTTCATAAGGGTTTTATAACAGGAAAATTGGGGGTTAAAAAGTCACTGAGACAAAGCAGAAAACAAAAATCAAATGTCACATTGAATCACATTCATTTTGGTTGGTATAATTGGACTGTTTTTTATTTAGTGACATCAGAGAGGTGCATATGCTGTTCCCTTCTAAAGTATTGTCTCAGAAAATATAAATTCGCTCGTACAATAGAATTTTTTTATAAGGATATCAGTTTCACAAAAAAGTTGTTGCATTTTAGTGTGTATGGTTTCTTGTTTTTACAGCACAGCTTACTGCATTGTAATCATTGTAATTAAGGCTGCTGCTGCTTTTTTTTTTTTTTTTCTTAACAGCCACACTAGTATTTCGTTCCTGTGAGTATAGGATTTCAGCCTGTATTTCTTGATCCAGAAGACAAACCATCCTGAGTATTGCAAATGGGTTAGGCATAGATCAGTCAGGAATTAACAAGTTAGTTAATTTCAAGTGATTGAGCTTTAAACAGCTTTTGGATTAGCCCATTCAAATTCACCCCAAGCTGTAATTCACTGTGGTAAAACACAGTGATTCCTGAGGGTATATCAATTGCAAACCTTCCCTAATGATTTTAAAATCTCCCAAATGAATTGGTATATTGACACAGCTCTGTCCACAGTGGGGAATATTCGTAGTTCAACAGCTATAAATCCTAGAACAGTTGAATAATCTTACACTAAAACCAAGTCTTTAAATGTTATACACATCCACTGTACCTTCTCCAGCCATATTAGCTTATTTAATAGCTCTAACAGAGAAATGCTATCACTGTTGTTCGTGCTGGCAGGCTTACAAGAGGATGCGTATCTGGGGCGGCTACCACCACACCACCCCACTCGCAGCCCTGGTATCCATCAGCTCCGCAGGCACCAGCCTGCGTAAGCGGAATGAACTCCCTGAGACGCTCGGATTCCAGCTTTGACAGGGAAAACAGACATTTATTTTATATAAACGTATCATTGATCCCCTGGCTCTTGGTAATTCACCTTTTCTGAGTCTCTGAGCTCTTTTTCCTTTTTTTATCCCAGAGTCCTCGCTCTAAATAAAATTTTGGAGGAAAAAGAAAGTAATATGCTATCTATTGGCAGCTGTTAATTCATACCACCTACAACAATTCGAGAGTGAATAGGTGCAACAGAAGTATTGCCAGTATGAAAAAGTCTTGACTTTGTTGGGAAGAGGGCAGATTTATGTTGGAGGTTGAGATTCTCATGGTATGGTATTCAGCTATGATAGTGACAAGTGTTGATATATTTAAAAATGGCATCTTTCATAGCGTGAGTAAACGCAACATGCCACATAAGAACATTTAAGAGAATGTAATGTAAGAGAATATTTCTTCTAATGAAATTACATACATAATTAAGGCTATGGACCTCATTATGTACAAACAGTGGAATAGTTCTGAACTGTTCCAGACAGCTGTCTAAACAAATCAATGAAAAGTCTTGGTAATCTTTACTAAAGAAACCTCTTATGGTCTGAATATAAGTTTTTTTTCCATTACAAATAATGATCCTGTGGCTGCTTTTAACTTTAACTCTTACAGAGAGTGAATTAATGCAGTAATGGCATCATCAAACTTCCCTGCAGTGTAATTACAAAGATTTGATATGGGTATATCCTTTTTCTAAACAATGTCACATCATTTTATGCTGATCCCTGATCCCACTTTCAATATATCTAGGATTACAGTAGTGAATAGTACGTAAAGCAAACATTCCCTGCAATCAATACTATAAAGGCCTGTTTGAGTCGGCTGCAAGTGTACTTTAGAAACGGCCTCTTTTTAAACTATGGCATGGCACTGGAGATCAAGCAAAGCACTGAAGATGCTACTCCCTAAATTTACATCTCGGGGCTTCATAAAAGGGCATTCACAGTGGAAGACCCAGCAAAAACCCACATCCACTGAATTCTAAGGCAAGTGACAAAGTCTGTATACTCATCCTTGGTCTCAAATGGCCTGATCCAAATGTCACTGAAATTAATGAAGAGATTTTTGTGATTACAATGGGCTTTGAATTAAACATACATTACAATAAATATGAATATTCCTATTTAATTCATTGAAAATGTCTTTTTACTCAGTTGTATCTACCCAGTCCTCAAGATGCTGAAATTTAAAACTATAATTCAGGTTTATGAAGTTTATAGGTGTTCCGTGTTCTGAGAATACACTGGCAATTTTGTTTAGACTATTTCTGATCTAACACCTATCTTAAAAGCCATATACTTACCCACAGACTTAGGCATCCTCTGACTTTTGTCCATGTTGCCTTTAAAAAATACAGAAGATATCTTGCTCTTTTCTCTTCTCCAAATTCATTCTTCAGCTTATTTCTTTACTATACTGATAATGGTAAATGATAAAGTGAATTCTAAAGAGTGTCTTCTGGCATTAAAAGAAACAAATCTCAAAGTTGTTGTTAAATAGAAAATAAAAACTGGGTAAACTTACCTTAAACACATGCAAACAATCACTACCAAAATGTACATGGTTTCTCTGAGAATGTAAGTCCCATTACAGGAGATGGCTGCTTATCCTTACATATTGAGGTTTGCATAAAGTTCTCATATTATTTATCCTCAGTCAACAAAATGGAACTTTAATCCACTGGGAAATGTTTTTATTTCAACCTGCAGTTGCAAAGTCGAAAATTCAGCATTATTTGTGGCAATGGGAATACCAGAAAACATTTGGTAGTGTAATATAAGCTAGTCTCCTTGGACTTCACCTTAGGAAGGGTTAATTTGGGTGCCTAATGCTTAGTGTAATTTCCACCCCAAGCTAGACTTCCCAGTACGAGTGTACTGGGAGGCTGTGGTATGAAGCACTGCTTTGAGTGGAGTCTTCTCCACTCACCGTACACCCTGGGGAAAATAGCTCAGTTAAGGATCCCAGACAATAAAAGAAACAGGACATTGACACTCTCATGTGGGACAACAGCAGGAGCTCAGACAACTGCAGACTTATATCTGTGTCACTTAAAGGGAAACATTTCAGTTTGGGATGATAAATTGAACTATTTTTAGCCTTCTTTCTCAAAGAAACAAAGCTTTTGTGATTGTGCTCATTGTCTGTTTACCTATTCATCTTTCAGTCATTTCTCCCAGAGCAATAGCTTTTGAACTTTTTTGGCAATCTTGATCTTAGAACTAAAAAAATACTAATTTCTCACATGTTTCTTGAATGTAGGCAGCCGTGTTAAAAGAGGATACCCCTGTCAGAGCCTCACGGAGGAGGTATATTTCCAAGAGATGAACTGTTACCTGCTTTGTTTCACCACAAGGACGCCCATCGGCAGAGACTGGGTTCAACATCAGCTGGAGATGCCCAGCCAAACAGGGACAGAGCTCTGTAGACAGCTAAAGAGACTGGAAGGAGAAAGCAAGTAAAATTCAAAGAGACATGAGAATGGTATGACTATTTTGAGAAAACACAGGGACTACAAGATGCGGCTGAGGATTTAAAAGACACAGGGGTATGATTTGAAGATGATTGGGGATGTAAGAAATGTATGGAAATATATTTCACTAGTTTATTCATTTGCCTCTCATTTAATATTGTGTGTGTTTATCTTATCCAAAGCAGCAGGTGCAAATCCAAATCTAGGTTTGTATGTATTTATTATTTTGGATCAGATTAACCCCTAATGTGTGTTTATTGGCCCAAACTGAAACATGTCACTACAGGTAAGACTCATCTGACCAAATCTAAATACCAACAGTGCAGAATTCTACAGCAGACTGGGCCCTCTGCACTCGCTTTCTCATCAGTGGAGGCTGTAGGCCCTTCTAAGGGGTGATTCATGTCTTAGACATTCATTTTTTCCTAATGGAAAATTGGAAAGCTTCAGCACTCTTTAAACTCTCTGTCAGGCATTTAGAAAACTCTCGATAAACTACAGTTATTTCCGTGTCCAAGGTAATGGTTCTCTATACATTTCATTCAAAATGTGGTGATTGTTAGAAAATGATGAATTTCTAATGGTAACCACTTTAAATTCTGAGTGACATCATTTAAGTTTCAGAGGAGGAAGATCTCAGTTTTGCATTGCAAAGAACTAGTCATAATTGATTGGTATCAGCAGAAACAGGTAGACAGGCAGCACAAACATGGAAAATAACTGAATAATAGGAGCAACGTCCAGAATTTCAGGGGAGACAATATCTCATAAAAATTGATATAAGATGTATGAGGAGATATACTTACCTGGCCTGGATATGAATCTACACAGACATCGCTGCTGTGTACCACTTTTACTAGAGCCGCAGTACGTTATTACTTCTGACCTATACCTGAACAAGAAATAACACATATCCTGCAAATGATAGTTCCACATGAGAAGCACATAAATTATCTTGGCATTTATTTCTGTGCTTCTTGCCAGATCAGCTCAATTTGTTACTAGTTACTGATCCAGACGGTGTGATTTTAGTACCAGTTCAGGCACTGCAAAAGCACTGGTCCCTCCCTGAAACTCAGCCTTGCTGAAATCCCCTTTCTAGAGCAACATTCTTTATATATGCCATTCCAAATGCAAAACAGAAGAGGGGCAGCGTAGTCAGTTACAACTTCCTTATGAAAGCCTTTCTTATGAGTTTTCTTTCAAAAGAGAGTACACTGAGTAGAACAATTGTTTGCTGGAAACATACCACATCTTATACACAACTCTCCATTAATACCAAGATATTCTCAATGGCATATTTTTGTTTTTTTCTACTCCTTTTTTAGTTGAAAACAATTAGATATCAAGAAAAATGGAAAGTAAATAATTGTGACCAGACTTTTTTTTTTTTTTTTTTTTTTAAGATAAATTGTATTCCACAGACTTTAAATGCTATTGTGTTAGGAAAAAGAATCCTTTGGACTCCTTGTATTCTTTCAGCAATTTTAGTAAATCTAGGAATGTACTGTGACCTGCTTTTCTGATTTGATTCAACATACTTGGGTCAATTTTTAATGGGCATCTAAACCCTGTAGACAAAAATTTAGTAGTATTTTCAGATTTCATTCTCTAATTCCTACTTAAATTGCTATATATTCAGTGCCTAGCTACTCATTGCCTTTGGTTTTCTTATGTGGGAGTCACCTCTTAGCTACTTGCAGAAAAATATTCTCATGCCCTGTTGGCATAGATAGTGTGGTTAGCATAGGTTAGCATAGGCTTTTGTGCAATGAATAAAATAAATCTCCCCATGGTGCTAACTGTTGATGCCAGCCACATTTTCATTGCCTAGCATAACTAATGCCAGCACCAAAGCCTTTTAATGTCACTAGTCATGGGGGGAAGCCTTTATAAAGAAACGAAGTCAAAGGTCTCCTCATGTACATCAAAGAGAGGACACTGCAGCTGCCTATCTTCCTAGTTCTTCTCATGGAGGACTGCATCTTTATCTAGCTGTTTCATCTACCCTTCACTCTGACCTTAAACTGCCATCTGATCTGGATAGAGTGAAAGCAAAAAGTTTTGTGTGGACTTAGAAAACGAGGCCTGCAGAAAATCTTAAAACTTTTCCACATCTGCCATGCAGAATATGTGGATGTTTTTCAGCATTACTCTAATTTCACTGCTGGTCTGGAGCTGGAACTAGGCCAGAGTCCAGATTTCATGTCAGTCAGTTGTTGCTTCTGGTGGGTGATATACTGATAGCACAGAAATATCCTGATTCTAAACGTGTGAGATAAGTGTGTTAATATTATCACAAAGTCCATGATACTAGATTTATGCTCTGCTTTGTTCCGTCCTCTGCAGACTAGATCAGACCAGCTCTGCCCTGCACCACCTCAGCATACATTGGTCCACTCACTCCAGCACCACTCATCACCCCTCTAAAGAAGAAGAAAGATTAGGGTTGGAAGCAGCTCTCCATCTCCTCTCCCCGATTCACTGAATTTATAACACTCCAGCAAAAAGCTGGAGCGGACTTGCCATGTATATTAAGTCAATTGGTCCCGCTGATTGGTCCCAGGAGGAGAACATGCATAGAAGGGAAGGGTTTGGGCAAGGATAGGAGAAAATAAGAGAAGGGGACATGGTCCTTGTGCTGCAACTTGCACACTTCCTTCGGCACAGATCTTGACTGCCTGAACTGTACGGATTTACTGAGGGGCAGAAGATTAATTAGAGGAGAAAGCCATCCCCACCCCATTTGAGCTTCCCAACACCCTAGGACCCCTTTGTCTAAAGGATTACTGTGATTCCTGATGTTGTCAACATTCTTTTCAGGTACTGTTATCTTGAAAGGTTTGAGTAATATTGTCCATTGCTTACTATTCTGTAATTATCAGATTGCACTTTTGGTATAACCCTGAATCCTGACTACTGTACTTATCATGCCAAATGGCTCCCTTCTGAATGGTTTCCTATGCCATTCAGCTACACTATCTATTATAGTCTGAAAGAATTTGGACTGTGTTACTTGTCATCAGAAATGTATCCAGGATTTTCTAGGATTTGAGAGAGTTGAGATTTGAGAATTAGATTTCTCCCATTAGAGTGATCCCCAGGTGCCAAAGGGAAAGTTTGAGTTTAGAGCTGTTGCTCTTCAAAGTTTGGCAGTATTTAAAATGGACGGTTCAGGCTTATTTGTGCTTGTTATAGTTTCCAAAGCTTTTCTGCCGTTGTATTTTCTGTGCTATAATACCAATGCTCTAGCACTCAACTGCGCTACTTATAATGCTTCCAGTGCTACTTGATTCTGCTACTAAAAATGCACCTGATGATAATGCCACTTGCCCACTACTTCTTAATGCACCACTGGTTGGCTCATTACTGGATGCCTGGAGGCAAAGTGAACTGTCCCACTCTTTCCCTCCACACTGGCAAAGTTAAGGGTAGCATAATAAATACCACTCAGCCATTCTATTTCCCAGTTCCACTGAGTTCACACATTTGGAATAGATTGTAAATTCTCTTGAACACAATCATCCATAGATTATCACTGGTGCACATACACTGGACTTTGTGTTCTTTATTTCAAAACAAGCACTGTCTTCAGCAAAGCATCTCAGCTCAGCTGCTTTCCAGCCTTCATGTGCAATAGATTGTATCTTTAACAAATTATTAATGTTCCTATTACAAACGGATTTGATTTATATTTTTGCTGCTAGCAATGGTCTAATTATTTTCATATTACTGTGTGGTCATAATGATAATTGTCCTCAATTTACACACTGACTAAGCATTTACTTTCACAGATTTGGAGATTGCGAGATTACTGATGAGAAAAAGCAAGAATGTAGAATTTTAATATAATTAGTTGTAAGGGGAGTCTCTAATAAGGAACCATAAAAACTCAATTTTCATTGAAAGGATCATTTTACATTGTATGCTTTTTTTTTTTCCCCCCAGGAGTAGAGCAGGCTGATTTTACTATCATAGATATTTTATTTGATAAGTCTATTTATGTGTCCTTTGAAAGTTTTTTGTTTTTTTTAAACTTCCCATGGAGGGCTATGACAAGAGAGGTGATGTGCAGAGGTTAATGCATCATATTAAGCATTGAGACCTTAGTGTTCTGGGCATCGTATCGAGGAGGGGGAGAAAGGGGGAGAAGAGGCAAGAAGAAATCCTGGCCCTGCCATCTTCAACAGAGCCAGGATTTTGCCTTTGGATTGGCAAAATGTGTATGTTACATGAGGCAACTACCAGGGAGAAGGGGAGAATAAGATAACAACAAAATAAAGAAATTATCATACAAGAGTTCTGAGCTCACTAGCAGCTTGGCCATTGTCTGTAGGCCCTGTAGGTTTCACAGGGGAGGCACGCTGTAAATAGTGATTTGACAGTAATTATGTGGATTTGTGAAGGAATGTTTGCCATGCATATTGAAGGTGGCAAGTTAAAGCCTGAGCTCATAACGGTAAGGTCTTTTTATAGTCAATGGAGAGATGCAAGCATCTGCAAAGAGCAATCATCTGATCTATGCTAGATTTCTATTTGAGGTTAAGATCACTTCCAGCCTGGAGGTTTCTATTGCTCTCTATTAACTATAAGGAAGCACAAGATAATTAGGTTGCACTTAAACAACTAAAGTTTAGATGCCTAATTTAGGCAAGACTGTCAGAGTCCAATACTTTCTGACCAGGTTCTTTTAGATATTCCACATGTGGAGAGTGTAATGTTTAATATCAAAATTTACTTCTTTGAAGATATTTGATGTTACATGGGATTTTTGATTTAGCAGAGTGATACAGCAATATACTGAAATCGCAATACAAGAGTATACACTTAGGAAAAATATAGCAATTACAATATACAGTTCAATCACAATACCAGTGTGATTCCTATTACGGGTCTCTATGATATGCTCACCATCATGGCACTGGGCCTTCCCAATTGCCAGGAATGAACATGTGGGTTGAAGCCAGCTCAAGCCTGTTGCTCTCTTTGAAATTCTTCTGTTAGTTTTTCAGCTTTTATACTCTATGTTGGGCTGAGACACGTATACACTGCTCCCATGCTGGTCTGGCTAACTCAGGGAAAAACATTTACACTCTCTTGATCAACTCAGGGGGAAGTATTTACACCAGTTGATCCACTCAACTGTGATACACTCAATTGGTCCACTCAACTGACACAGCTTTTTATCTAAAACAAAGGCCACCCTCCAGTCCCCTTTGTGTTGAGATAAAGTCAGCTTTCTGTGACACAGCTGTGGTTAATGAGTCACACCCTACATTATTCCTGAGCTTCATGGACACCTCATCCATGTCCATCTCTTCTGAGCCTTCTTCCATTGTAGGGGTTTATTGGTTGGTCACAAAGATGTATCTCACCCATGGAGGGATTATATTACTAATCTTCATTTATAAAATAGAGTAAAAGCTGATGAAAGGAAGTGCTTTTTTTGGAACAGTTTCTAAACAAAAAACAGTAATAATACTAAAGCTCCAGAAGCTTCAGTTCACTGTCCTTTCCCCATGAAATGGAGTTACAAAAAGAAAAATTTTTTGCTTTTTTGGAAATGGTTATTTATTCCATACAAGAAGAGTGTTATTTCTGCTATGCTGTACCTGCAGAAGAACCTGGCATCATGCATGGTTATGAACACCAAATATAAGTATATTCAAAATATATGTGGAGTAGAAGCTGCATTATGTGCTTATTTTAACAGGTTTTGAACAATTTTTAATAGAAGGTCTTGAGTTTATATGTAAAATCATAATGGTAGATTTTCAACATCCCAGATTTTCATGATGAAAATGGTTGTTATGTCACAACCACAGCATTAGGATTTCTATTTAGGCATACAGAGCAGTCAATGAGGAGCAAGTCCTTGTTATAACACAACTCCATTAATTAAAAACCTAGTTTGACAAGTTATAGCCCTTCTTCCTAATTTTAATTCTACCTGATGGATCTGTAGGAATGAGTTATTAATGCTGATATTCTGAAATGCCACTTAGGTCTTCTGTAATCAAAGAACTGTATTCTCTCAGAACACAAAGGAACCCCTAGTGTGAATTTGTAATTAACATGCTGAAGGGGATGTTTCCACCCATGTACTGAATACAATTGTTGGGGCTAATAAATAAGCACAATGGATTCATCCCTTCAACATGATCAAAGAATACATGAGGTTACAGGCAAACATAATTTTGGGGAAGAGTGGAGACATTGCTTAGCATAAGCTTATATCAGAAGAAGGATGTTAGATCTGTTTTTGGATATGAATAATTTCCTGAAGAAATAAAAAAATATCTTGACTAGACTAGCAGCAAGATGTGCTGGGTAGCATTAGACAAAAGATAAGGCAGTCACCCTTAGTGTAAGTGAACCTGAGCAAAGAGTCTACAGCCATGTCTGTATTGGAAAGAGTGGGAAGGTTCCTGAATGAACAGGGTTGTTTATACCCAACACAAAGGTTTTGGTAAGAGAGAATATCTTATATCAGACCAACAAAACAGGCAGTTTTCCAGGCGCAAGAGTCTTTTTTCAGGTCGCTATGGGCTCATGATTCTGAGGTCTTTTTTTTTTTTTTTTTTTTTTTTTGAGTATATCAGTTTGTCTAATAAAAGATATTGCCTCCATAAAAATATTGCTTTGCTGGTACACTTAGGCCATCATTATTACTGTATATGCAACCCTAACAGCTGCCTTAAGCAAATGGACAAAAAGTGTAACTAACCATGTCTTAGCTATGCTTCTGTAAAATCACTGTAGTTTTTATCAGGAGGTGAACCATGGCCAGGGGGTGGCCTCATTTAGCTATCTCACAGTAAGAATACTGTGAGGATACAAGATACTCATCTTTTATATTAGATTTCAGAGTAGGGTGGCTAGCCAGCAGTCTAGCCAGCAGATATCCTGCTGACAAAAATACCCACCATTTTTCAATGAAGATGCAGTCCAAGAGCGCAGACATAAAGCAACACCCATTCATAACAGCCTGTTACATTGCTATAATCTCTGCAAGAGGTAAAAGTCTTGTCATATTTATAGCATATTTCCGATAGGTTAGGTTGCTGTTTAATGATCTGTGTTTAAGATCCAGTCTAAAAACAGAACTGTATTTAGGCATATTCAGACATGTATGACTAACAGTACCTTTGAGTTCTCTGTTTATTTTTAATCTTTCTCATATGGATACTTGACTGTTACCAACATTTGTAGAAAAAGAATTTGCACACTAAAAAATGCTGTTTTAAACTGATGATCAATTACAATATTTACAATAGCAGTAATGCTTACAATGGCAAACCAAAAATATTACAGAAATGATATTCAGGATTTTAAACTTTAACTCTCGACCTTTGTGCCAGGGTCTAAGGATGTGACCCCTCTTTAAAAAAAATCAACTAGTTATCAAAAGAAGAAGTCTATAATATAATCCATACTGGAAATGGAGAAGGATGATAAATTCTGCTCTTAACTGAACAATAAGCGAAGGCCTGAAAAGTACAAACATGTTTGTAAACCTAAATAAACAGGAGTCTTATCTATCCGTCTCCCGTCTAGATAGCTAGATACAATCTTAGTTTTTTTTATATAGAGCCTATTATCACAGCATCTAAACACCTAACACTCTAAACAACATGCAGACTGAAGAAGCTGACAAAATACTTGCCTGGAACATTGCAAATCTTTCTATTTTGTGCTATGTTTGCACAGCTCATGCATGAATGCTCTCTCCATATTACTGAGATTTTGTTTGTTAGGATAGTGAGGATAAATGAGGAAATATATATTTTGTGACTTGAACTGAAAGCACAGAAATATTTCCAGTGTTGCACACTGCACTTTGTTTCTTATTTTTTAATATAAAGGTTTATGCTAATGAAGAGGAGTTCATGGACATTACTTTCTCTGTCTTTCAAATCTTATTTTATTTATTAATAATTTTAAAATGTCACAAAGCCTCAGTTTGTTGCATGGGATGTTACTTCTGAAAAGAAAATCATGTGGATTGTTAAATTATCAATTCAATTGGTTTATCTTTGAAACTAAAGAGACCAGAAAGCAAAGAGGAGCCTTGGGGAATTCATAGTAAATTTAATCAGATACAAAAGCATTTGTAAATCTCTTTGCATCTTTGTGTTATTTTTCTTTGTGGTAACTGTATTTTCAGGAAAATGGTTGCAGCACAATGTTATAAAACTATTTTTGTAAGAAAAGTCATTCCCTGTTCTCTCATAGATGCTGTTCTCACTTTCTCAACAATATTCCTTATTTATTTTGGAGTGTTCCATATGGGCCTTTCTCAAGTAAAACCCACTTTGGAAGTCATATTTAACTCTTGAAATGAAATGGAAAAGGAGATATCTCTGCTCTCTTCTCCTCTCCTTACAGTCCTTCTAACATATTCCTGCACTGACCACTACCATCTACGCTTTCTGGGCAGGCTATGGAGATGGAGCACAGTGTAATACTATCAAGGTCACTACTCTAATTTTGGATGCCTCTGAATTTCTGCATGTTTTCTTTCAGGAGTCAACAACTCCTGCATGAGCTTGAGCTGCCAGAGCTGCCTTGGTGCTCAGCTCCACCATGCTCAGGGTGAGCAGTGTGATTTCCTACCATGTTTTTTCACTGTTGCCAGGGCCTCTCACAGATTTCAGTGGTTATGTACCTCCGAGTCAGCTTCACACCAGTGTAGAAGAGGAATCTTCTTTGAACAGTTTTGTTGTCTGTGAGATCCATTTATATGTCATTTGCCTCTGCTGTTCTAACTCTGTAAACACTTATGCACTTGGATAATTTTATTGACTGGAGTAAATTCTTGAAGGGGTAGAGACATACCCTGCCAGTTAGGTTGTGTAAGTGCCAAGCTGTTTGCATTAAGAAGGCCTTAGTCTTTAAGACTTTTCAGGCAGACACTATGTATTGCAGATATTTTACAGCTCGTAGCACACGTCCTCCATTCTGTTGAACATCCTTCTTGCCCCTGTTGCACAAGGCATGAATGTTCATCTAAATGTTCATTTCCACTGAGCAGGATACACCTGAATTAGAAGTCAAGTGATTTTGGCACAAGGAGTAGGATTAGAGGTCACCTAATGAGCAGCGAAACAATTAGATTGAATTCAGAAGGTATGAGCCCACACACTGAAAGCAAAAGGGCTGGAGAATTCTCATTTGGCCCGGTTGTTATTCATGGGTAGAGAAAAAAGTCTGTGTCAGTGACAATTGCTTTGGTGTTTATCAGCAAGGCAAGTGTTTTTAAAATGAAGATTAAAAAAATGGCATTGCCTGTTCTTAATATCATATCAATTCTATCTAGTTCTTTGTGGTATATGTAAATGATGTTTTGGATTTGATGTAATCTACAAAAATATGATTAAAATGCTTTTTTTCTGTTTATTTCATTCTATCATCCATGATAAGATGACATCCCTGAATTGAAAAGCCATATTCATTAATAAATAGTCCCACATTTTCAATAACTGCTTTGGAAAAGATGTGTTTTTATTCAAACACAGTGAAGAAAAAGCCTCAACAGAGTTTCATTCCTCTGAATACAGCAAAGAAATCTTTGGAGTTTGTGCTCTCCACTCATTGCATACTATTTCCACACAGCTTTATTACCTCCTACAGAGCGTAACTCTCACAACCTGCCTTTGGACGAGTTTTTCTCCACTCTGCATTTATCTTCCTTGTCTGTATGGACAGCACAGGGCTAGATTCCCCCCCTCCAAAGGTAAATCCCACCCCAGAGGTATCTATAGGCTGAATCTCTAGCCAGGTTCACCCTCCACAGCGCTTCCAGCATCTCTTCAGGCCTCATGGTACATGCAGGGGCTCTATATTATTGTGTCTGCCGGTTCACAGCTGCTTGTAGGACTTGAGGCAGGGTGGGCTCCAGGGAAAAAGATAATGCAGTTTCAGTTTGCTGTTTCCCAGGAGATTCAGTCGAGAGCAAATAGGGGTGGCTGAGCTTGTTTGGAGATTCTGATCCCTGGCGTAAAATAGCAAGACCTCCTTACACACAGCTCGTCCTCCAAAGGCCTTGCGCTGACGGAGCTGCTTTTGTGGGAAATGCTGCTGCTCAGCATGGTCTATTGAGACATCTGCACCTTGTGGGCTCAGACCTGAGGACAAGACACTCTTCACCCCAGAACAAAATCATGCATCTGGAAGCAGCGACTCTAGCTTTTGGTAAAGCCATGATGCATACAGAGCAAACTGATACTTGGTGTATCAGAAAGGATTTAGAAATGGCTCAGTGCAACCCAGTAAGCTTACGTGAGTTGTATATGAGGCTTAAACACAACTTTTGAATGATATTTAAATATATGCAGATGAATGAAAAACAGGGTAAAATGGTCTAACACATAGATTGCATCTGACTAAATGTTGATAACTGAGCTGTTCTGAAGAGATTAATTTAGTATTTAATCTACTTGGATTCAATACACATGGAAAATTGCTACATACTTGGAAAAATGTGGATTAGCACAAGATCATAGCGTGGATGATGGGAACTACAGTGGTACTATAATAAACTGTGCTAAAAGAAAAGTGGAGTGTTGGCTGTAACTCCTCAAGGATCGGTATTGGACCCAATGCTGTGGAAAATATCAGTAATATCCTGAGTACAAAAAGTAGGAATATGATAATAAAATTTTTCAAGAAATATAAAAGTAGCAGGCATTAACAATATGGAGGATGACCAGAATACTATGAAATGGATAACCCTGAGAAATGGGACAATGCATGTGATTTAATTAGTTTGAAATGCAAGGTAATGAACTCAGGAAGCAATAAGAATTCCTTCAGTCATCTTAGGGCCCACTGGTTGAAACACTTAGAGGAGGAAGACTTAGGGATATGAGTCAGTCAGAATTATTATGCACCACCTGAGTGCATGTGGTGGTAAAAAATGGAAATACAATTCTTAGATGTATCAAGTGAGGCTTTTACAAAAGGGAAATATTAAGTATTAATTATACATTGCACTGGTGAGACATTATCTGGTACAATGTTTAGAATTCCAGTCAAAAACATTCAACAAGTTAAACTTCTAATGGAGTAGGTAGAGAAAAGAGTCACCAGTATCACTACAGGAAAAGAAAGCTTGTTTTGTGACCAATGATTATCAATTTGAAAAGCAAAAGCCATTCTGGTCTCTCTGTATAAATATATCAGAAAAGTGGATGCAAAAGAAAAAGAAGGCTCATTAAATCTAAAGGACAATTTTGGCATAAATGGGACATAATACGTGTGGTCTTGAAATTGGAGAAAAGATTCTAAGAGGAGTGATGTTCTAGAAAAAAATCTGCTAGTAGAAGTAGCGGTGGCATGAAACTGAATTTGGTTTTAATGCATAATGTTATCAGTGAAAGGAGTTTGATAATGTGACTGATTATGATAGAGGAGACTTGGAGTCAATGATGCAGAAATCTCCCAAAGCAAGAGACCTCATGTTAGAAGCGGGAAAATGAAGCCAAGAAAGACCAAGGCCCAGATTCTAAAAAGACTTATGCACAACTTTATGCTTGTAGACCTAATCTGTTGAAATCAAATAAGATTCACCAGAATGAGCCAGCCAAAAATTGTGCAAGAGTGAAACTGAAGCCAGCAAAAGAAGAAATGGAAAAAGGCATCCTGCCCTTGCTGCTCTCTAACAACCCTTTAACAATGATATTTTCACAATCATGTATTACTCCTTTGAAAGGAAAGATTCTTCTAGCCTGGGGACCCGGGAAGAATTTTCTGTTGTTCATTTCTATCTCATAAGTCCAGGTTTGCTTCCCACAAAAACCAGTTTGCAAAGCACTTGGGGAGCAGTGCAAGGGCAGTCCCAGCAGGGAGTGCAGATGTGGGTGGACTGTTTGAAGAAGCCTGGCAGCAAGGAAGCTCTCTGGAGCTTTTGCTTGGGCAGCTGCCTGCAAGCTCAATACTTGATGGCATGAATACCGCTTCTCCTGACCCTACGAACCTGCAAAATATACCAGCAAATTAAATTCAAACAGTTCCTTCTGAGCAAGGAACTGAACCAGTTAGGAACTCTGAAGATGCAACAAGTGCTTCAAAACAAGATATACTAAAGCCTTCCCTGATATCCAGAAGTGCTGAAAACCTAGACCTAGTATTGATGAAATGCTGGTGGATATAGCAGGCTTAGCAGAGAACACTGCATTTTTTTTCTACAGTCCCATGTGTTACAAGGACACATATCCTGGGTGGTTTTAATTTTGGTTTGGATATTCCATACAGCTCTATTTGATATGTACTCCCCTACAGTAGCACTCTCATTTCAGCGAAAGCAGCACAGAAATGTTTCAGATTTTTAGGTAATTTCCCTCTGTGCTGGTGCACAGGAAAAGGAAAGGGAGTTCATTTTCCCTTGCAGTTACTAACACTTGAGAGCAGCCAACTTAAAACAAAGATATCTTTTCTTCTTTTTCTCTCTTTTCCCTCCTGGAGTGTAAAAAAGAAATTGTATTTGTGAAAATAAACAGCATGTTGCTATAACACTTCCCCAGTCCCAAGCATTTTCTTAGACTTATTTTTTTTTCTCTAAGATCTACCGCACTGTTCTAGTGTATTAGAGACCTCCTAGGATTTCTTTATGTGGATGACATTAATGAGTTCCGTGTAGACCATAGAATATTCTAAGTGTGCAGGAAACATTTTAATACATCCTTCTCCAAAAGCAAAGTTTCTTCCTATTGGAGTATAATTCAAATGCCCTGGATGTCACTCAAGGTCAACACCAAAATGAAGGATATACTGAAATGTTAGAAGCTACCCTTAGTTTGAACTGTATGTTCTGTATTTCTATCCGTGTTGCCTATTCTCTGGGTCATACGGAAGAAACTACATATAGGATAATCTCTCTTTGTTCTTTAATCATTGTTATATGCCTACATGAAACCTGTGCTATCAATAGTTTGTGATTCTGAAGACAAAGAGGAAGTACTTGAAAGATACCTCACTTTTACCTGGGTGGGTAGGATTCACCTATGCAGGGGAGTTTTGACCACATTTACATTATGATGATGATGATTTTTTTTAAGCACTGTAGTTTTGGAACATTGTGAAGAGAAATTCAATGAATTAATATTTAATTTATATTTTGTACAAGAATGGGACAGAGCACTGGCACAAGTTGCCCAGAGAGGTTGTGGAGTCTCCCTCTCTGGAGACATTAAAAACCCGCCTGGATGCGATCCTGTGCAATGTGTTCTAGGTGACCCTGCTTGAGCAGAAGGGTTGGACTAG
Source organism: Apteryx mantelli (assembly GCF_036417845.1). NCBI lineage: Eukaryota > Metazoa > Chordata > Aves > Apterygiformes > Apterygidae > Apteryx > Apteryx mantelli. The sequence goes on from NC_089978.1 coordinate 36,918,665, forward strand.
ATGATCTCCAGAGGTCCCTTCCAACCTCAGCCATTCTGGGATTCTGTGATTCTAAACAAAAAGTGAATGTATTCTTAGCAAAATAACTTCTACATTTCAACATACTTCATTTTTCTGAATTTACAATTGTTAGCATCTGTGTGTATTTTGCTGTTTTTACTTGAATGCACTGATCATATGTTAGTATTTGATTTATGCTGTTAAAGATAGTTATTTAATGATAATGAAAGAGGGAAAGAGGAATCAAGAAAAAAAAATATTGCAGGCGAAGCAAAAGATCAAGAGGGCTGGATCCCTTTCCCTTTACAGTCTTTAGGAGTGCTTCCACTGATTTCACTGGGCTTTAGCTCTTGTCCTTAGTGAAAAAAGAAAGTGAGGTTCATTAATAGCTGTTATTAAAAAAAAAAAAAAAAAAAAAGCATAACCCCACTTTCCAGAGAGCTATGTAGAAAAACAAAACAGGAATTACTTGAAAGCCAGCTATTATTATTATTATTTTGAATGCCAATACTTTGAGACTGAAGCTTTTTCTCAGAATTACAGAAATATCGGGGAAGGTTTCTCAGTTTCTTTACCTGGCTCAGAACCAGAGAGGACCCCATGAAGCAGGGACCTGTGGGGGAGCCCCCAAAGGGAAAGACTCAGATACAAGTCCTATCTGCCTCATTCACGTGATTGCCTGTGACATCTAATAGTGAGCAAGTTCCCTGTCTCGTGGTTCGGGTGAGATCACAGGCCCAGACGTGGTCTGGAGCTGTCCCGAATACACAGCGTGGATGAGGTGTCTGCATCCGGAGCAAAGGCAGTCAAGCTGCATGGACTCCAGCTCTGCCTTGCCACCTCCCCTGGCAGCCAGAAGACAGAGTCTCTGGCTTGTTTTATTTCCCAGTATAGACTCATATCCTATGAGTCTTGAAAAATAAATGCTTCACCCTTGTGACGATTTCACAATATTCTTTCACCAAAACTCCTGCCTGTTTTTACATTGGTACAACACTAATGATGCCAAAACAGCAAACGCTTTGCCGGGACTTCTCTGGCTAGTCTCCCCTGACATAGCACTGATTATTTACTTTGAAATATTTTCAGTGTTGCTTCTATCTATCTTCTGTTATGTCAGGGTGTCGTTTTTCTAATAAGTTAGTTTGGTATTTTGAATTCACAGAAGTAAAATATGAATGGGGTAGAATGAAACAAATGAAGTATCAAAAATCTAGAAAACCATCTGGAAATATCTACTGAAGTCAATGGATTTTAAAATATTTTACTTTTGCTTCTAGTATCACTTGAAAAGCAGTGACAAACAGTCTCTGAACAAATACAAGACAACTCATGCTATAAAATAACTGTGGACATTTCATATCATGTAGATCCATGAGTGGAGAGAAGCATCTGCATGATGCTGTGCTTCAAAAGGGTGAAGTGAGGGACTGATCTGAGGCCCCTTAGCATATTACATTATGTTACAGCCTAATGTAGAGAAGGTAACTACTTAACATTTGGCCTGAGACTTATACAACATCAAGATCTCAGAGTGAAGGGTGCTGTATGCCTCCACAGTAATTTTTCCTCTTTCTTATTATACTGTATTCACATACAGCACACCTCTGATTAAGTGAGAGGGGGGCATCAAGTGTAGGGCAGAAAAAACACACATTATCATACAGGTTAGAGAATTAAGATGAAACTCAACATGATGCAAGAGTCTAAGCAACTCTCAAGTCCAGTATTTGTTCTGCTTTGAGAATGTAGGTACACACTGATCTGATGCTGACTGTTACCCTAATTTAGATTGCAGATGTCAAGGCAATGTGTTTGTAGGTGGAAGGAGAGTGCAACAAAAGGAGTGTGGGAGGGCTCCCAGGTAGGTGATATCTGGTTTATTTGTTAGTTGCAGAAGTCATGAATACTGTTGCTTATATATTATGGATGCTTTAGTAGAAGTCCAGATCTTCAGGGTTTCCCAGAGGCATCAGGACTAATTCTAGTGTCCCACCACTTTGTTCTATGTTTGTGTTTTAGAACTAAATTGTAAACATTTGATAACTTAATTTTGCAGCCTATTAGGTAGCAAATTTTGTAGGACTTTTGAACGATACTCACTAAGGCCCCAATTCAGCAGTCTGCTCCTGTTCAACAGCGCTCCTAAAAAGGCGAAAGATGTCAAGCACATACTTCAGTCTCATTGACTTCAACCTGTGAGGAAGTCAACCTCACAGCCCTGACCTTAGGTAGATACATATGCTCCTTTGGTTTGTAAGGTCATGAACCAGGGCACTGCTGGATGGCCTTGGTGCCCACTGGAGTCAAGGGTCCTGTTACAGCAAGGCCCTAATGTCTGAGTAAAGTGAAGTACAAACACTAGAGCTTATCCTGATCGAGACCATCAACTCGAGGAAGGTTGAAAATACCCTGTCCCTTGGAAGAGTCAGCCCTGAAGGCTTTGAATGTCTGATATTTATTCTGACTTATGCTAGCAATCCTGGGGAAGGACATAAGGATAAGGTCTTCAGCACATCATGGTCCTGGAAGAAAGAATTGTCTATTGCTTACTCCCAGCAAAGGGAATAACACTGCAGAAAGGCTATAAAGCTGCCCTCCTCTAACAGAAGTTAACGTGACAGCCGTTCAATCCAGCTCAGCCAAGTGTTCTCAGGTTCCATTTCAAGGGAAGCAGACAATGATAAATGGAACAAAGCAGGTGGGCTGGGGAAGGAGAACAAAGGAAGAAACAACCCACAATAGGGCAGAATGGTTCTGCAGCTGTCTGTGCTTTGTTTCCTTTTTCCAGTAGCCCCACTTGAGGTAGGACATGACTTAGCACTCAGGAGATGTGATGGCTGCGTATTGTTTTGTAGAAATGTTTTTAATACTCTCCCCCCACACACACACTCTTTGTACTGACCCCAGCCTCAAACTCTAAATGATCTTTTAATAGATGAGGTAGATGAGATGCACTCATGTCAATCTAAATGAAAGCCGTTTTTCCTGTTTTTCTTTTTTTTTTTTAGCCTTTTGCAAGTATTATTTCATCGTTTCTCTTTTAATCCCTCTTTGTTTCATTTGGCAGCCACAACAATAGTTTCTAGCCTCTGGCAAGGAAAACAGATGAGCAAATATTCTCTGTCTTGGAAGCTAAATGCATCGCTCCAGTGACAGGCCTTCCCACATCCCAGCTACCATGAGTCCTGAGCCTACTCTTAAATTGGTAAGTCAGCAGCCATGCCAGCACAATGCATTGCCAGAATTGTTCAGTCAGGCCAGTCTATACTGATTTATTTTCAAATGTATTCAGCATCAGTTCCTCTGTTTTCTGTCAGTTAGCTATACTGTCACCAGCTTTGATTCGCCATCCTTTCTACTGTAAATTCTATGAACATATTATCAAGTGCACCTCGGATTTGAAGCTGACAATACAGGATCGATGTCCCAGGGGTTCAACCCTGAATTTCAATAATTCAGTTAAATTCCTTGAATACAGGATTCAGCCAGAACATTGATTCCACTTTGCTTGCACGTTCATATACAAGGCATCCTCCACACAGAACCTGCATATAGTCCCCTTGTCAGTGCATAACGAAGGGAAAAGAGTAGATATTGAAATGGAAGAAAGATAATCAAGTGTTGAACCTGCTGAGCCTATTATGTGAAAAACTGTTCAGGAGGATGCTGCAGCAGCTGAAGTCACTAGAAGATACTGTATGTAAAATTGGGGTTCTATTAAAAATGTATAAACATATCCTGGATTAGGTTTAAAGCTATTGCTACAGGTATGAAATGAGCTTAATGGAGAACTCCTGGGTTCCCTTTAGACTCATTTACAACTAACGGAGGGAAAAAATAAACTCTTTTATTGCTTGAATAATTCTATGCTACCTATAATGGTAGTTAATAGTTAATAAGGATTTATGCCTCTCATAACTGAAAGGTGTAGCTAGTTTCAGCAAGTGGGAAGGCTTATATTATGGATACTAGTAATTCATAGCCCATTACTTTGTTCACAAACAATATAGGAAGAAAGAAGGAGAAAGAAGTGTGTGTGAAACTGAAGTTTATTACCACATAGGAAGATTATTTAAAGAATAACATGACTTCCCAGCCCAACCCCAAATGTCTCTGGAGCTGTTTCTTTGGATATAGAAGTCTACAATTGCACGGTGCCCTCTGTGAATAGTTAGTTCATGCCAAGTATAGATATAACTGCCTCCCTCTCATCTGACAGCAGCTGCAAATCTATAACTGCAGGATGCTCACAGTAGTGATAAACACTCATCACGTTCCTTAGTTTGCAGCTGGAAGCTCCTTGGAACCCTGATTACCTCTTGGTGGGTGTTTGTGTGCTGCCCAGAATGAGAAGTTCTGTTTTTATTTTAAAAAATAGCTTCATTTCCCACTGTAATGCAAGCACATAAAATAGCAATAATTGATAATAATAGCTGTGAAATCAACCTTCCAAACAGTGCAAAGCTTACCATGGCTAGGGAGCCTGTAAAAGTTTAGGAGAGGACATTTGTCCGTATGGTCTAATTCAATGGTCACTTCTTGTTGACCACTAAGGGACACACCGTTCCCCCCTTTTCACATTTTTACTCAAACCTCAATTAAAAAAAATCCAGTTGTGTCTAATTAAGCATTCTGGTTACAGAACATGTAAGTAAAGTATCAAATAAGGTGCTACGGAAGTGGTCCATAACATAAAGAAATAATGTCCTGAAAAATAATAGTGTTTATAGGCCTTTTGATATCAGTACTTGCCTTAGTATAGCCAGCAACAGAGAAACAAAAGCACACTCTAATTCTTAAATGAGACACCATTTTTTGATAGACCATGTCCATTTAAATTCCATAGGTCAGATCCCTGTACAACTGTCCCAGTTCTTATTAATTTATTTACTACAGTAACACCCAGAGACCCATTCTGCATTGAAGTAATGTTATACAAACATGCAGAAAAATACAAAAAAGTCTTTACAAAATATGGATGAGGATCGATGAAAGCTGAAAAGGGTAGAGCCTAAAATAAATATCATTATGAGATAAAATCATTCTACATGTAAAATAAATGGCCATACTGGATGCAGACTGACTGGGCAATAATCTCAGCTTAAAATGTTGATAATATTAACATGGCGAAGGACAGAAGAATAAATAGACAGGTACTGCATTCTTTTCAAAAGAAAGATAATTTTGGAGAATTTTTCAAAAAATGCAACCTGCTGTCTACCTTGGAAGAAGAATCACATTTCTTTTTAAAAAGCTGTATTCCCTTTATTGACATTTTTTAAAACTGCTGTGAAATTTTCATTGAAAATGTCTCCAGTGACACCATTTTAAGACCTTTTTGACAGTGGGGACCTGTCCTCTGAGCAGCTGGGTCATTGTGGACAAGCATCTCTTTTTTATCTCCATTCACCCTACATGTCTTTTTTATTTTAATCATCAGTTCACTGGTGCACGGAATTCTTTTAATTTGTGGAGGTGAAGTTCTTAGAACCTGCATCTCTTTTCTTATTTGTGTCCCATAAGCTGAATGTTAATGTTAATGTTTATATCAATACTCGTTTGAGAAAAGATTTCAGGATCAGTCCCCTACTATACAAGTGCAGCAATGGTTCATTATACAAATATGTTTGTGACATGGACTGCTGTCCTCTGTGGCTGAAGCAGAGCTAATCCAATTAATTTGTTCATGAAAGACAAGCTGGTTCTAAAACAGGGTCTAGCACGAAGAGGAAAGGACAGTCTTTTATTAACTTTCTCCCTTGTCTCAAGACATATTTATTGCTTTCTGCTCAAGCAGAAATAATAAAAGCCTAAGAGTATGACCACTTGCATGAAAAATCGTTCAGCTCTTGTGCATGTAAATAGATTAGACTTTTGATTGAAAATACTCCATGCATTTCTTATGGCTGAAATTTTAAGGACTTATAAAATCCTTAATTTGGAAAGATAACAGTATGTGCAAAATAGTGACTTTCATAATACATGGCAGCAACATTATTAATTAATGAGATGGACACTACATGTATGAGTTGAAGAAAAATAACTTTCAGTTAGGAGAAGTAGACTGAACTGTAACTCAGTTGTATCGCATTAAAGAGGCAGACCGTAATTCTATTTTTCACATTATATTATAAGAGATACCAGTGAAATACTCAGGAGAGGTTTTTGCGAAAAAGAGAGACCACATACAAAGCCTCGGTAATGATATACAGAAATTATGCCACAAAACAGGGATATTTTCTCTTCATCTATAAAGACACTTGCCAGTGGTATCCTTTATGTATCTCTGAAATAAAATGGAGTAAATTCACCATTTAAAAGGGTTAAAAAACAAGCTCGGGGTAGAACTGACTGAGCATGTGCATTTACTCAGGCACCAAGGGACAACCATTTTGTGGGAACTGCTGTGCCAGGACACCTACTAGCTGAGTTGCTGGCTCACAGTCATGTCATCTGCTGCCTTTCTGAGTGCTGAGCGCATACTCCCACAGGGTGGAAAATCTCCATGAGGATACTGTTAATGCAACAGACATTACCGGGTCCTAAGTGACCCAAGGAAAATTTGTGCCCTCTGGATTATGATGGTGATATTCATTAGCGGGCTTAAAAATCTTTACACACTACTACTAGCAAGGTAGGATGTACCATGCACCTGGCACATGATGATGCAGAAATCTGGGCACCCCTCTCAAACTTATTATTGCATTGAGAGTTGAGGTCACGTTCAGAGAGTTTTATTGTTTGTCTAAAACACCTGCCTTCAGAAGTATTTGTCCAGTTATGAGGAATCCAGTTTCTATAAGGCTTGTGGTCCTCCTTGACCTTTATATATTGCAGCTATAAACAGGACAGATCTTCACCTGGCTTTATTTGTCATGGGTACACTGATGTTCAAAGACTTTGAAAATTGTCACCAGGCAGCATTCTGCACTTCTATTTAGAGCACATCTCCTACTCACAAACACACTGTACTGAATAGTATTGCAGCATTACACTACTAATAGTGTAGTCCAGTTTGGAATAATGCTTATTATCAGCTGCTGAAAACATTGATTGGTCAGTAAATTGCTTTTAGGGAAAGTCTATGCAAAACTGCAGTGCAGCTCAAAGTACACAATGTTATGCTGCTCCGAATATGATTTGGAATCAGGCAGCTCTCTCATTATAAGCTTTTGACCTGTGTTTGGTATGTTAAGTAAAGATCATCAAAGATAATCCATACTGGAATAATCTTTTAGACTGTTAGGTGGCATTCCACGTTTCCAGTTGAGACTAATACGCTTTCAGAAAATGGTGTTCTTGACTTGGAGGTGATCATAGAAAAAAAAAATCACTAGAGCTCATTAGACTGTTTATAGATGGGGCATAACACTTTGATTAAAAAAAAAACCAAAAAAACAAAAAAGAGAAAAAATATCTTTCCCAGAACAAAACAATGATTTATTCTGGCTGTGGGATATATCAGGCAGTGTTTAGCTCCTTTATATCATGAGTGTTTACCTCCTTCCGCCAGTTAGAGTCAGAAACACTGCAACAATAGGAGAAATGAGGAAAACATCAGACATACACGAGCTGCACTTGCTTCTCTTTGCTGGCAGAATATTTGCTTGATCACTGTCCACTGGCTGAAAGACCTGAATATTGAGAAACAAGCAGCTGGTCTTTTACAGGTAGGCCTTTTCACGCCAGTGGTGGAGGCCACCTCCGTGCCCATGCAGTGTGACTTCTTGCCTGGCTGCAGTCAGTGTGCTTTGGATGAACTGAGTGAATGAGCAAATGCTGTACTGACTGTGCAAACTATTTATCCAGCCTCACCATTAGTGTGCTGTGCAAAACCAGTCCTGCTTGTGATTCATTCCTGTGGTGCTCTGATGTGCGTTGGTGTTGCTTTTCACTTGTATCACTGGCTGTGGGTCATTAGGCACTGGTGATGGCTGGACATTGATTTACCTTCTGCCTTCCACAGCAGTGGTTGTCCAAAGCTTTATGGTGATACATTTTGTGGCCAGGATCTGCTTAAAGACAATCTCTCTGCCTTACTTAGCACTGAAGAGATGAATATTAAGGTTTAAGTAGTTTAGAAATTTTTAAATAATTATCTCGCATGTGCCTCATAAGTGTTAACATGGCAATCTTTCTTGAACTTATTTCAGGAAGGGTATTTTCCTTTTTACCTTCTCTCTTGCTTTTTTAGTTCATTTTCATGCCTTCTCTCTCTTTTTCTTTTTTCTTTTTTTTTTCCAGCTACACCAATGTTTTAGATCCTGCGTGTTTGGATTTTTGTGAGCATCTATTCTGACATCCTTCATGATACATAACAAAGAATTCAGGTAGTGGATAAGTAGTACATAACAAAGGATTTAAGTAGAACTTGAGTAATCAAATCTACAACCTCTGGTGGAATTGAAGAATATCTTTTCAAAAGGTAGAAACTATGCATAGCAGAGGCCAGTAGCAAGAGGAAGACTAGGGAAAATGTGGGGCCTTTGCTGAATGGGGTGGGTGCCCTGGTGACAAAGAATGCAGAGAAGGCAGAGTTACTGAATGCTGCCTTTGCTTCAGTCTTTACTGGTCAGGCCAGCCCTCAGGAACCCCAGACCCTGGAGGCAAGAGAGAAAGTCTGCAGAAAGGAAGACTTTCCCTTGGTGGAGGAGGAGTGGGTTAGAGATCATTTAAGCAAACTTGACACTCACAAATCCATGGGCCCTGATGGGATGCACCCACGAGTGCTGAGGGAGCTGGTGGACATTATTGCTAAGCCACTCTCCATCATCTTTGAAAGGTCATGGGGAACAGGAGAGGTGCCTGAGGACTGGAAGAAAGCCAATGTCACCCCAGTCTTCAAAAAGGGCAAGAAGGAGGACCCAGGGAACTACAGGCCAGTCAGCCTCACCTGCATCCCTGGAAAGGTGATGGAGCAGCTCATCCTGGAGGCCATCTCCAAGCATGTGGAGGACAAGAAGGTGCTCAGGAGTAGTCAGCATGGCTTCACCAAGGGGAAATCATGCCTAACCAATCTGATAGCCTTCTATGATGGAATGACTGCCTGGGTAGATGAGGGGAGAGCAGTGGATGGTGTCTACCTAGACTTCAGCAAGGCTTTTGACACTGTCTCCCATAACATCCTCATAGGTAAGCTCAGGAAGTGTGGTTTAGATGAGTGGACAGTGAGGTGGATTGAGAACTGGCTGAACGGCAGAGCTCAGAGAGTTGTGATCAGTGGCGCAGAGTCTAGTTGGAGGCCTGTAGCTAGCAGTGTCCCCCAGGGGTCAGTACTGGGTCCAGTCTTGTTCAACTTCTTCATCAATGACCTGGATGAAGGGACAGAGTGCACCCTCAGCAAGTTTGCTGACGATACAAAACTGGGAGGAGTGGCTGATACCCCAGAAGGCTGTGCTGCCATTCAGAGGGACCTGGACAGGCTGGAGAGGTGGGTGGAGAGGAACCTCAGGAAGTTCAACAAAGGCAAGTGCAGGGTCCTGCACCTGGGGAGGAATAACCCCTGGCACCAGTACAGGTTGGGGGTTGACCTGCTGGAAAGCAGCTCTGCGGAGAAGGACCTGGGAGTGCTGGTGGACACCAAGTTAAGCATGAGGCAGCAATGTGCCCTTGTGGCCAAGAAGGCCAATGGTATCCTGGGGTGCATCAGGAAGAGTGTTGCCAGCAGGTGGAGGGAGGTGATCCTCCCCCTCTACTCAGCTCTGGTGAGGCCACATCTGGAGTACCGCGTCCAGTTCTGGGCTCCCCAGTACAAGAGGGATGTGGCACTACTGGAGCAAGTCCAGCGAAGGGCTACAAAGATGATTAGGTGACTGGAGCATCTCTCTTATGAGGAAAGGCTGAGAGAGCTTGGCCTGTTTAGCTTGGAGAAGAGAAGGCTGAGAGGGGATCTTATCAGTGTGTACAAGTATCTTCAGGGAAGGTGTCGAGAGGGTGGGACCAGACTCTTTTCAGTGGTGCCGAGCGACAGGACGCGAGGCAATGGGCACAAACTGAAGCACAGACACTTCCATCTGAACATGAGGAAATACTTTTTCACTGTGAGGGTGACAGAGCACTGGAACAAGTTGCCCAGAGAGGTGGTGGAGTCTCCTTCTCTGGAGATATTCAAAACCCGCCTGGATGCAATCCTGTGCAATGTGCTCTAGGTGACCCTGCTTGAGCAGGGGGGTGGACTAGATGATCTCCAGAGGTCCCTTCCAACCTCAGCGATTCTGTGATTCTGTGATTCAGAGGCTCCACCATGTTGCAAAATAAATTGTTACACTGATTGATTACTTTAATTGTTAAAAAATTACTTATTCCTAGTCTGAATTTGTCTAGTTTCATTTTTCTAGCCAGTGGAAACTGTTTTGCCATTGTTTGCTAGATTAAATTGCCCTCTGTCATCAAAAATCCTTTCCTGACATACACAGTTATCAAATCAACTCATAGTCTTCCGTATGTACATTAACAACACTGACCACATTTAGGCTCTTAAAAAACATTGCCTTTTCCAGGTCTCAGGTAACTCTTTTTGCTCTTTGCCGAACATTTCCAAATTGCCAACATCCTTTTTTGCAGACTTCAGACTTTTACTACTATTTTGATAACATTGCTAAGGGGAATATGCAGCTTGTGCTTACTCTCAGTATTATTTTTATATCTAAATCTTGCTACTGCTTGGCTTTTTAGGTATTCTATCATACCGAGAGCTCATGTTTAGAAGATCACCTATTTGTGACTTCCAGAATCAGTGCTTTTTTCAGATACTCTTCCCCCTTCTTGCAACTCTCATCTAAATTCCATTCTCCCAGATACTTGTCCCTAAATTTTCTTATGTTAAAATGAGTGTTACTCAGATAGTCTCATCTTGCTAAGTGACCCTGATCACTCTGTAGAACTGACCTGTCCTTATCCTTATTTACCACTTCACTGAGTTCGTGTAGTCTACAGATCTCACCAGCAATGATATTTTCTTCCAGATCATTGATAATGATATTGACTACCATGGAGCCAAGAATAAATCACTGTGGGATCTGACTAAAAACATTCTCATTAGATGATGATTCCCAGTTAACAATTAGTTTTGCTATCAGACAATTTTAATATATTGAATATATACTTTTTTTTTTTAGAGAGCCAATTTATTAAGCAGAATGTGACGAGCTACTAGGTCAAAGTATGTCTTCAAAGATAACTGTCAGCCAAATTTGTAATCTTGTCAAGACATAATTTCTATTGATGAGATCTGTTTTCCATTGAATCCTATTGATTAACATTAATGCTACTGTTTTTTTTTTTGTTTTTTTTTTCTCCATTCTGTGTGTACAGTGAATCTGCAGCTTCACTTGTCACTAAATGTTCCTCATTACTCCTTGGTTGGTGTTTCAAGAAGTTGATTCTAGGGTAAGATCAGACTCCCCTTTGGGTGAGTTTGCAGAAGTAGATACAACTTCAGGGGGAAGGAGAGTGTGAGGGGAAGTGGAAAGTGAGGAAAAAGGTTTCGTAACAGTGTAGCCAGCCCCCTGTATTGTGATTTCATGCTCATTTTACTTCTTGGTGAGTTTTGCCCTTTTGCTGTTCAATGTTTTGTGTTTTAAAATGTTCAAAAACTGGGACATCAGTGACTTTTCAGGATTTTTTTTTACATTTTCCCTTCTAATTCCTTATAGTAAACGAGAGTAAGTACATCGGTACATGTAAGTAGTAACTAATTTGTGCAGGATCATCTTTTCTTGCTTTTTCTTTTCCTTGAGCCATTGTTGTCAGCTATATAATATGGGCTTCAGAGCTACGCTGACACTAATGAAGACAATCAATTCTTCTGCTGTTTTGTTTAAAAATCCTTCCATAGATTAGCACTAGAATATTACAGGCTCTTTTTGGAGTAAACAATGTACAAGAAAACTGTGAAATTTGGAAATTTAGTACAGATGATTTACTGTAGGCTCAGTACAATCAGTCCATTTAAAAGACTTTTGATTTCCCTCATACCCTTAACAATCTGGCCCTGAATACCAATTCAAAATAACATTTTTGGCTCAGGAAATCCCTGATCCACAGATGCTGGAGGCTGGGAAAGTGTCAGTTGTCTGCTTGACCTATTCTTTTGCTCTTTCCTATTGGTGTCTGCTGCTGGCCATTGTTGGAGACACACTGTTGGACATTTGGTCTAACTCAGTTTGTTCTGCTTGTGGTTTCTATTCCTATATTTGATAAGTCAGATATATTCTTTAGGGATACCGGCAGGCATGCTAGCTTTCTTCGGTTTTGCTACCTAAGTTTTTCAAACCCTGATCAATCAGGCTAAACACAGCAACTATATCACTATATTAAATGGTGGCATGATGCATTTTTTCCCCTTTTCTTGTGATGAAAATGCAGTATTCATTGAATATAGGAACATTCTGTTTACATTTTGCCATGATGGGTAGTCTATATAGTCTCAAATATGCTCAAATCCTCCTCAAGTTTCTTCCAGAAGAAATAGCTATCATTTGTTCCATACATATATTTTTTTCAGTGAACTAATTTTTTTTTTTTTTTGGGGGGGAGAACAACAAAAAAGCTAGAAAGAAGTGGTGGATAATATTAATTTATATTAATGGAGATATCATTAACCATTGAGCTTGTTAGAGTACAACCTGAATAAAACACATGCTATGGAGATAAAAAGAAGCAGCACTTATATTGCTTTACTGTCCTTTAAAGTCTATGATGCTGTCCAGTACAAATTACTTGCTGAGGGATGCATATATGAGTGCAGTGATCCCCCTAGATCCAAGGCTGGAGGGCACTTCTACATGTCATCTATTGAGACAATTTTCATGAAATTCAAGCCATCAAACAACAGGCTTTGGTAAGATTTAGAAAAAGAAAGGTTTTAGTTTTCTTTTTTGAGGAGTAGTAACAAGAAGGCAAGTATGTGGAGTTCACTGATGAAAGCAGCTCTATTTTTTGGTCACAGCACAAAGCTGGATATAGCACCTGGGGTTTTAAGCCTGGGTATTTGAACTACTGCTAGTGCAAGAACCTTGCAGACTGTTGGCATTTTTGATCTTCTGTGCTGTTTTTCAGTAGTGCATACGATGGAGTTTAGACTTTCTCTGCTATGTTTAGTTTTAAGAAAGGTTTCATTGTCAGGGAGTGTAGGTTTACCTGGAGGTGGTAATCTGCACATCCTTTTTGCTAAATATGAGTTGGACAGATGCTTGTGATAGCAGGCTACCCAAGTCAGCTCCCCATCTGGTCTTCTTCACTGTTCTTGTGTTGTTATAGTCAACTGAAAACTGGAGCAAATTTAGCATAAATTACATGGATTTATAATTCAGCAAAATAATCTGTCTTCTGATTTCTGCATCTCTTGATTGGAGATATCCAAGACCTCAAGATATACACACACCTAACAGTATAAACCACCATTTCACCGAATCAAGAGAGAGCACTTTATGGGAAATGCAATACAGCCCATTTCACAAATCCTTTGCAGTCAAAACTACTAGCTTGCAATATACCTTTAGTAAGACATCCTGAGACATGACGTTGCAATGTATCTGTGTCTGCCCAGATGTAGACTGGGATGCAAAGAGATATCCTAAGATAGGAACAGAAGCCAGGGCCCAGAACTGAAATTCCTTTTTAATTACTTTTGATTGTCCTCCCTAGAGAAAGGAGCATGTTATACCCAGTCTTTTAATATTTCTTCAAAATATTTGTCAGCATGCTGCTACACTTTCCATTCAAAATCATGAGTGGAGAACACAGCAGGACACTCACACCTGCATCTCACGCACACTGAAAGCAGCAGCAGAATGACTGCACCACAAAAATAAGGATGTGCTTTATGTCTCTGCTCTGTTCCCTTGCACCAATGCCCAGGTTATGCCATGCTTTGCTCTCACACAGGCTGTAAGCTGTATAAAAGTCCCTATTTTGATATTGTTAGCTGATCTACCAGTTTATTTATAGTCTGGATGGAAAGAAAAGGTGTATGATATGCTGATAAGCAATAGAAGAAGCTCATGAATGCGAAAGTTTGCACATAGGTTTATTTTCCTTCCTAGCAGCCTCACACAGAGTTAAAAGTGTGGCGGCCTGGCAAGAGGACAAGAATTTTTAGTACTGCTTAATCAAATTAAAACAGGTCAGAAATAAACATGAGGTGGCTGTCCTGCAAATGATTATGCACATTGATAATTACATAATGGTATACAAACATACGGCTGTGAGTGTATCAGACTATGAGTGGCTTCACCGAAACCAGCGTGGATCTACTTGTGGGCCTACAGTCCTGCTCTGCAGGTCCAGGAAGACAGAACTATGTCATGTCTTTTATTGACTGGAACCAAGAAATATCTCTGTAATCCCAAAATAGCCTTGGGAAGAAAAGCAGGATGAATGCTACCACTGGATTTCTTTTTTTTCCCTTCTTTTTTCTTTCCATCTCTCCCTCATCTCCAAAGCAATGGGAGTGATCTTAATTGCCATTTGGTGCAATATAAGAAGGAGCATTTATGACCTGGACAGAGACCTTTGCCTGATAGTGGCAAGACAGATGCTATAAGGAGTTCCTGTTCACTCTGGCTGTGAGAAGAAAGAAATGTTTTTACAAAAAAGTTTGTTCTAGGTCCAGTATAAAAAGTCAAAAGATTCTGGTTACTTTGCAAAAGGGAACTTAACATCACCTTATTGGTAGGGCACCTAGGGAGGTGTGTGCAGCTCCCTAAACAATGTTTTTTTTTGTTTTTTTTTTTTCACACTAAGCAATTATTTGATCAAAATGAATAAATCCTATTGATTCTACAGTAAATCAGGGAGTAGAAAATTAATCCTCTGTGGAGTTAAGCACTCTGACTGTAAGACTGTAGTTAGGGTCTTAACACATCTACTTTCTGCCTTCTGAATATTGCCTTCCTGCCTTCACAGTGGCTCAGCTTTTTCTGCAAGAGAACGAGAAACTAGTTATTTATATAGAATACTATATAGCCTTGCAATGTGGACATACACTAGTGACGTAGGCAGAAATGTATCTTAAACACATCTGTCTCACTTTTAGGGCAAATATTTTAGTATACTGTTATGCAGTGAAGAACCACTTCTCTCTGATGGAGGTGGTGGGGTGGTTTTACTTTTCTTTTGATGCAAAGTGTTCGTTTCCTTGCCAAACATATAATGATGTTACATTTGTTTTGATATCAATTAAAAATATATTATTATTGACTAGAAAAAACAATGCCTGGAATGAGAATTTTACACTGTAAATGATAATGTTGGCTCAGGAATCCTTTCACAGAATCACAGAATCACAGAATCACTGAGGTTGGAAGGGACCTCTGGAGACCATCTAGTCCAACCCCCCTGCTCAAGCAGGGTCACCTAGAGCACATTGCACAGGATTGCGTCCAGGCGCATTTTGAATATCTCCAGAGAAGGAGACTCCACCACCTCTCTGGGCAACCTGTTCCAGTGCTCTGTCACCCTCACAGTGAAAAAGTATTTCCTCATGTTCAGATGGAAGTGTCTGTGTTTCAGTTTGTGCCCATTGCCTCGCGTCCTGTCGCTCGGCACCACTGAAAAGAGTCTGGTCCCATCCTCTCGACACCCTCCCTTCAGATACTTGTACACGTTGATAAGATCTCCTCTCAGCCTTCTCTTCTCCAAGCTAAACAGGCCCAGCTCTCTCAGTCTTTCCTCATAAGAGAGATGCTCCAGTCCCCTAATCATCTTTGTGGCCCTTCGCTGGACTTGCTCCAGTAGTGCCACATCCCTCTTGTAGCGGGGAGCCCAGGACTGGACGCGGTACTCCAGATGTGGCCTCACCAGAGCTGAGTAGAGGGGGAGGATCACCTCCCTCCACCTGCTGGCAACACTCTTCCTGATGCACCCCAGGATACCATTGGCCTTCTTGGCCACAAGGGCACATTGCTGCCTCATGCTTAACTTGGTGTCCACCAGCACTCCCAGGTCCTTCTCAGCAGAGCTGCTTTCCAGCAGGTCAACCCCCAACCTGTACTGGTGCATGGCGTTATTCCTCCCCAGGTGCAGGACCCTGCACTTGCCTTTGTTGAACTTCCTGAGGTTCCTCTCCACCCACCTCTCCAGCCTGTCCAGGTCCCTCTGAATGGCAGCACAGCCTTCTGGGGTATCAGCCACTCCTCCCAGTTTTGTATCGTCAGCAAACTTGC
The DNA here is from genome assembly GCF_036417845.1 of Apteryx mantelli. Classification (NCBI taxonomy): domain Eukaryota; kingdom Metazoa; phylum Chordata; class Aves; order Apterygiformes; family Apterygidae; genus Apteryx; species Apteryx mantelli. The sequence goes on from NC_089978.1 coordinate 36,934,834, forward strand.
TGAGGGTGCACTCTGTCCCTTCATCCAGGTCATTGATGAAGAAGTTGAACAAGACTGGACCCAGTACTGACCCCTGGGGGACACTGCTAGCTACAGGCCTCCAACTAGACTCTGCGCCACTGATCACAACTCTCTGAGCTCTGCCGTTCAGCCAGTTCTCAATCCACCTCACTGTCCACTCATCTAAACCACACTTCCTGAGCTTGTCTATGAGGATGCTATGGGAGACAGTGTCAAAAGCCTTGCTGAAGTCTAGGTAGACACCATCCACTGCTCTCCCCTCATCTACCCAGGCAGTCATTCCATCATAGAAGGCTATCAGATTGGTTAGGCATGATTTCCCCTTGGTGAAGCCATGCTGACTACTCCTGAGCACCTTCTTTTCCTCCACATGCGTGGAGATGGCCTCCAGGATGAGCTGCTCCATCACCTTTCCAGGGATGCAGGTGAGGCTGACTGGCCTGTAGTTCCCTGGGTCCTCCTTCTTGCCCTTTTTGAAGACTGGGGTGACATTGGCTTTCTTCCAGTCTTCAGGCACCTCTCCTGTTCCCCATGACCTTTCAAAGATGATGGAGAGTGGCTTAGCAATAATGTCCGCCAGCTCCCTCAGCACTCGTGGGTGCATCCCATCAGGGCCCATGGATTTGTGGGTGTCAAGTTTGCTTAAATGATCTCTAACCCACTCCTCCTCCACCAAGGGAAAGTCTTCCTTTCTCCAGACTTTCTCTCTTGCCTCCAGGGTCTGGGGTTCCTGAGGGCTGGCCTGACCAGTAAAGACTGAAGCAAAGGCAGCATTCAGTAACTCTGCCTTCTCTGCATCCTTCGTCACCAGGGCACCCACCCCATTCAGCAAAGGGCCCACATTTTCCCTAGTCTTCCTCTTGCTGCTGATGTATTTGAAGAAGCCCTTCTTGCTGTCCTTGACATCTTTTGCCAGATTTAATTCCAAACGGGCCTTAGCCTTCCTCGTTGCATCCCTGCATACTCTGACAATGTTCCTATATTCCTCCCAAGTGGCCTGTCCCCCTTTCCACTTTCTGTATACTTCCTTCTTTGCTTTGAATTATATTAATTTACTTGAGGTGAAAAAGATTGGCATCTGACCTGTATGCCAATGTATAATATTAACATTTCATAAACTAAATATTTGCCAGAAACAGCTGTAAAACCACATAAAACCCACAAGTCAATTCTTATAATTCTTTGTCTACTAATCAAAAGATTGTTTTCACAGTTTTCTAATGGATACCCAGTACTCATTTAGGGGGCTGGGACTGACCTTATAGCTCTTAAGTGTGTCCTACATTTAATGATCAGGGTTTCAAACAAATCAACCAATTATGCTTGTGTTTTGTATAAGAAACTAAGTTTCTTAATGGACAAAAGCCGCATTCTATATTTTGTCAACTCAGATGCTTCTTGCTGAAAGAGTTGAACAAATGCCTGATTAGAATGAAGCTTAGACAGATCTTCTCAGGTTTTCAGATGAAGAAAGGAAATATGAGAAGAAAATAGGGCATCTATATTGCAAATGCTTAACTGAGAAATCCAAATAAACATACAAAACATCTGGGCTTGGGTAGATTTCAGAGACAATTTTTGGACTTTAAAGTTTCATGTGTTTACACTGTGAGTCCCTTACTCTTGCAGAGCGGTTTACCTAGTAGCCAGGACTACTTTTACACTAAAGGCTTCTTGGGGGAATTGACATTTGTCCTTCCAGTGAATATTTGAAAAAAAACTAGATAGACTACAATTTTCAGTGTTTCCGCAGAGCTGCAACCACTGTTGAACTTAACTGGAACCAAGGAAGCCAAATACCTCTGAAAATTGAGTCCTACAATCTGAAGTCTGAATGCAAATGCTGAGGTATCCAAATTTCTCAGACATTTCTGACAGTTTTGACTACTATTTGAACATTGATCATGCAATAAAAATGGAAGAGGTTTTCTGTTGTTGTCATTCTTTTTTTTAATCTGCACCTACCAGCTACACTCAAATATTTAGAAACAAATAAGCAAACATGAAAAGTGCCTGAAGATAGACCACAAAGAAGTTTCATTAACTTCAATGGGATTTGGTTAGAGTTTAGCACTTCTGAAATTCAGACTATTTCTTTTGTATGCTTACATGGTTTTATGAACCTAACTTTAGGCTTGCACTTATAAAAATCTTGGCCTGAATATTAAGTTTACATTTTACAGGATTTCTGTAAGTTTTTTTTTAAGAAAAAAGATCAAATTAAGAAAATTAACTAACATAGCTCTTTCCTCAGATAGCTAGGTTAAGTAATCTTTCAAGATAGTAATGCACTCAAAGGGAATGTTTTGCCTCCAAGGTAAATGCTATCTTTCCTAAACAAAGAGTCAAATTTGAGGATTTAGCAAACTAAGGATTTAGCAACAATTTTAGACCTTTTTGTTTTTCCATCCTTCTAGTGCAACATATTTTAGTTAACTCAAAATAAAGCAGAATTAGGAGGCAGTGATGTCGCAAGCTTGAGATGCAGTCTAATTTCCACCATATGGTGTTTTTGTTTTTATCACCATCTTTGGAACAAAGGGTAGAACTTCCTAACTTGTTTGTTTTATGCTAATTTTGCTTTTTTTTCAGGAGATATAAATGGTTGACTTAAATCCCATAAGTTTCATTACTTTTTTTCCCTTACTTTTTTTTTCCAAACAGCTTTCACATATTCAACATTGCATAAAATACCCATTTGTAATTATATTTAACCTTTGTAAAGCCTCTGGGTAAAGTCTACTCATTAGTCTTTAACCTGACAAGCCTTGGGGGTGGTGGAATTGGCAAAGCTGTGTATTAGACACTCAGAGACTGCAGACTAGAGGTACAAAAGGGGTAATTAAGAGGTGGCATGACAGGAAATGGAACAAAACTAAAGGGATATGATCATATTATGGTACATGTCAGACAGTAGTAAGGACAATGGAAAGCAAATTCTTATAGACACTGATCAAAATATAAACAAGGCTGTACATTTTTCAGAACAAAAGCAATTTAATAATCTCCTTTCTTAGCCAAGCACAAATAATCTTCACTAAATTAGACTTCAAATGTAGTAATAATAATGCAGCATTGGCACAGGGTCAGTTTTTAATAGTGTGTCTCTATTTACCTTTTGTTTGTTTGTTTTTAATAAACATGCTGCCTTTCAGTAACTGTAAAAGGTACCAGTTAGTGCACCTTGATATGTCTTAGAAGAAAAGAACATCACCTGGACAAGTGTCATTCTGTAGCTAGGGGACAAATCCTGCCTCTGGCCACCAAGCTGCGAAGGCACATCTGGCTGCTGGGCTGCTGCTCCATGCTAACCTTGGCTCTCTGTGGGCTCACAGCACAGAGGATGCTTGGAGGGAGTAAGAGGTTTGGCATCTGTGGGAGAGGAGTCAGGGCCTGGATCCAAAACACTGGCTCTAATGAGGCTTTATGGCTTTTCCAACACCTCTGCAGGGAGTACTCTGAAATTGTGGAAGCTACGCTATTTGCTGTCTCTAAAGGACAAGGTCCCATTATATTTTTGATTGTGCATTTAGACAGGTGTCTAATTGTAAGTTCATGAATTATTCCATTGACCACAGTTAGCCTCTTCATTTGATTAGACACTTACCTTAACACCTTTCTCAGTCTGAACTTGTCTGAACAATCTCTAAAGTGATGGCACTAAGTGGTGACTTTCCCCATTCTTCTGCAGAAATCCTCATCATTCAGTTGTGATATTTAGACTTGGCTCTGGGGGCTGGGTTTCCTTTAAAGAAAATTTCATTTTATGCTTCTGTAAGACCGAATAAAACAAGACTGTCAGGCATTCATAAGCTGATATAACCAGTAAGTCCTGCACTGGGGAAGGATGGGGTAGGATGCAAAGCCAGCATTACTGACTTTTGTTTTTTATATCCACTTTCACAACAAGCGTTGATTATTTTCCTGATAGGTCAAGCTGCTTTTATCAGGCATTTCATGAGAACCTCAGGTTTGTTCAGAAAAAAAAAAAAA